>NC_056736.1:692683186-692743186 GCF_019279795.1 Protopterus annectens
GGAGGAAATTCTCAGATATGCTCTGAGTTAGTACACAACGACAAAAAATTCACTGACCCTACCGACATTGCCAATATTCTGGCAGATAAGTTCAGTGCAAATTTCTCCCCTCCCTCACCCCCTAAAGATGAAGTAATTATCCCTGCTGAATGTTACCTACCTGTCATCACAGACATACAGGTGAAATCAGCACTCAACAAAGCAAAAAACACAGCATCTATGGGACCCGATGGTATCCCGGTTGCGTGTTACGTGAACTTCAAGATGAACTAAACCCGCACCTACGAACGCTATTCAATCTTAGCCTCACTACAGGATATGTACCTGAACACTGGCGCAGAGCAACAGTGGTCCCACTCCACAAAGGGGGAAATTCTACTGACCCTGGTAACTACCGCCCCATAAGTCTGACCAGCCTGGTCTGCAAGGCTATGGAAAGAATCATCATGGAACTCATAAATGGCGACATTGGGGATCTGCAGACCCTTGATCCCACCCAGTTCGGTTTTGTAAAAGGCAGATCCTGCCTCTTAAACCTGGTTGACTTCTTCGAGACAGTCACCAGTGCCATCGACGAGGGCATGGCTGTCCACACTGCCTACTTGGACTTGGCTAAAGCCTTTGACACGATACCACACTCTGGCATCATAGACAAGCTCAGCAGCCTAAATGTAAATCCATATGTCACAAGATGGGTAGCAAACTGGCTAAAACACAGAACCCATAAGGTCAAAATTGCTGGAGCCATGTCAGACTCAAAACCAGTCACAGTGGTGTCCCACAGGGCTCAGTCTTGGGACCACTCTTATTCGGCATTTACTTCTCAGATGTGAAAGCAAATATGGGAGGATTATGGCTGACAAAGTTTGCAGATGACTGCAAACTGGGTGCCATAGTTGATTCACCCGCTGACACACACATCCTACAGAAAGGTCTCACTGAAACGGACAACTGGTGCCGGAATCATGGCCTCAAACTTAACGCCAAAAAATGTATAGTCATCCCCTTTGGGAAAAACAAAGTACCCACAAATTATCACGTAGACAATAACCCACTGAATACGGAAGAAGTAATCAGTGACCTGGGGACTCAAGTCGATAGTGACCTCTCCTTTGACAACCATGTTGCCAAAGTGGTCAGAAAGACATTCTACCTTGCCCATCTCATCATGAAGGGATTCTCATCCAGATCAAAATAGGTCATTGTACCTCTATATTCCTCCCTTGTCAGGCCCATGATTGAATATAATGCTCTATTTGGGATGTATCTCACCCGGCACATGCAACAACTGGAAAGACCCCAGAAGTACCTCACCAAGAGGATCATAGATCTCAAGCATGTGCCTTATCCAGCTAGATTAAAGAAACTCCAGCTCTATTCAGTAGCATACCGCCTGCTCAGAGGTGATTTGTGCCAAACATATAGGGCCATGTCCAACCAAGAACTGATGGACATGCTCCATCTCAAAAAATCCAAATCCACCAGAACCACGCGAGCTAAAGATTTCAACCTCTGCACAAATATGAATAGGACATGCTGGAGGGATAGATTCATAACACAGAGGTTACCCATACTCTGGAACAAAATCCCAGTTCATGTGAGACAGAGCCCTTCATTGGCACTGTTCAAGAAAAATCTCGATGCATGGATGGGAGATCGCAAGTTTACCCCGGGAGTCACCTCAGTGTCACTACTAGACAGAGGTATAGTTTACTAAATAATGGGGTCCCACATGTGTCACTACTAGAGAGGCACAACTATATAATACGGGGTGGCGGAAGCCACATCACTGTTGGCTAGGCTTATAAATGCCCCCGGGCAGATAGCCTAGTACACTACTATGAAACTATGAAACATCTCCTGACTAAGGGTGTTGCATCCAGGAAGTAAGAGGTCATTGTTTCATTGTACTCTCCCCTCATTAGGCCAATCAATGAGTACATTGACTCATTTGGCATGTACCCCACTGGACATCTGCAACAACTGGAGAGGCTGCAAAAGTTCCTCACAAAGATGATCCTAGGCCTTAAAGACTTGCCATATATGGACAGACTCCAATAACTCCAACTATTCTCTGTCTCATATTGGCTACTTAGAGGCAATCTCTGCCTGACTTACACAGCCATGTCTGACCCTGCTCTGTCAGGAATGCTACATCTGAAGAAACTAATCCATCCACACCACATGCTCCAGAGACCTCAACCCCATTTTCACAATCAACATATCATGCTGAAGGGACAGATTCACAATCCAGAGACTGCCCATGCTATGGAATAGACATCACATGCATGTCAAGCAGAACACCTCACTGGCCCTCTTCAAGAGAAATCTGGATGAGTTGATGGGAAATAGAAATCCCACCCTGGGGATCACTCCAGTGGCTACTTGTTAGACACACTGGGGACTATGGCACAATGCCAGGGTATCCTCATGGGCTAGGCTTCTAATGGCTCCATGGTCATTCACCTAGTACACACCTATGAAGCTATGAACCTATGGATCTCAGTACTGGCAAATGTGTGTGTGTGTGTGTGTGTGTGTGTGTGTGTGTGTGTGTGTGTGTGTGTGTGTGTGTGTGTACGTTTGTGCGTGTGTGTGTACATTAGTGTGTATAAAAGTGTCTGTGAGTGTGTAAATGTGGGTGAAAGTAGTTTGAGGCCCTTCTCACCCAGTACACTTACCATTGCCATACCTTACAAAGACTGGTGATGTTATTCACTGTATATGTATATTGGGGCACTCTTCACCCTATAAGCTCTGTGCTGTGTGGTAACTGCATAACACTATAGTACCAATGACTGCATAGGTAGGGTTCTAATCTAAGTCCTAGTAAATGTGTATGTTTGCAAGTGCGTATATTTGTAAGATACAGCATTTTGACACCTCACTCTCCCAGTACACTGCCCATTGCCATACTTTACAAGGGCTGGTGACGTTGTTCACCTTAGAAGAACTGTGGGACACTTTTCACACTATAAGCTCTGTGGAGCATGCGATAAATACATAACATTGTATTAGCAATACCTAGATAAGTAGGGGTTCTAATCTCAGTCTTGGCAAATGTGTGTATGTGGGTGTGTATGCGTGTGTGTGTGTGTGTGTGTGTGTGTGTGTGTGTGTGTGTGTTCGAGTACCATATCCTGTGTATGTGTCTGAGTGAAAAGTATATCCACTGGGGGGTGGGTTTTACATTTTCAGGCCATGGTACTCCCATTACACATCCCAAGGTCCACTTTACAAGGCCCGCTGTCTTCATCAACCATAGCGGTATCTGTTGACACCCTTCAGCCCAATAAGCCCTGTGTCATGTGCAGGAAATATGTAACAGTATGGACTGACTTGCAAGATAGGCAGAGCTGTTAATCGCAGTCCTGGCGAATGGGTGAATGAGTGTATTTGAGTATGTAAGTGTGTATAACTGTAGGTTTTAGTATATTGGGTCCATTCTCACCCACTAAATCACCCATTGCCATACCTTACAAGGCCTGGTGATGTTGTTCACCTTGGAATTACCTTGGGACACTCTTCACCCTGTAAGCTTTGTGGTGCATGTGATAAATGCATAACACTGTATTAGCAGTAATTAGATAGCTAGGGGATCTAACCTCAGTCCTGAAAAATGTGTGTGTGTTTGCGTGTGTGTAAGAACAGTATCATGTGTGTGTGTGTGTGTGTGTGTGTGTGTGTGTGTGTGTGTGTGTGTGTGTGTGTGTGTGTGTGTGTGTGTGTGTGTCTGAACTATATCTATTGGTTGGCTGCGATTTACAATTTTAGCTCATGGTACTCCCAGTACATGACCCAAGGTCCATGTTACAAAGGCCGCTGTTCACATCAACCGTAGAGGTATTTGTGGACACTCTTCAGCTCTATAAGCCCTGTGTCATGTGCAACAGTTATGTAACAGTATTGAATGAATAACATGATAGGCAGGGCTGCTAATGTCAGTACTGGCAATTGTGTGTGCATTGGTGTGTATAGCCGTGTTTGTGAATGTGTAGACTTGTAGGTGACAACTTGAGCCCTTCCACACCCAATACAGACAGTCATACCTCACAAGGGCATGTGGTGTTATTCACTTTATAGGTACCTTGGAACAGCCATCACACTATTAGTTCTGTGCTACTTGTGATAACCACATAACACTGTAGTACCATTAACTAAATGGGTAAGGGTTCCAAAACCAACACTGACAACTGCGATCCTGTGTGTGTGTGTGTGTGTGTGTGTGTGTGTGTGTGTGTGTGTGTGTGTGTGTGTGTGTGTGTGTGTGTGTGTGTGTGTGTGTGTGTGTGAGACTGTGTGTGTGGGAACAGTATTCTCTGTGTGTTTGGTCAACACAATATCCTCTGGTGGTGTGGGTTTTGCCAATCTGAGGTATGTTCCACCCACTACACTTACCATTGTCCACTTCACAAGGGCTGCTGACATCAACCACCATAGACTTACCTGTATACACCCCTCAGCCCTATAAGCTCTGTGCCACATGCAATAACTGTTACAGAGACCTGGTAAATGTATACATATACAGCTGTACCTCAGCTCTGAGATGATTGATGTGTTACCACTCTGCCATACCCCTCATAGCCAATTTTTGCAGGGCCACATCCTGCTGACACATAGACACCTGGAACACAAACAGAATACAGCATGTGAGACTACATTCAGTCAGTGTTACTAACACCAGTAATGCATCATGGCTGAAAAGGTATACACACTCTGAAGTGTACCCATTACAATTGCAAGCTGACAGCACCTTACACAGCATTACATAGCTAAACTGCACTTAATTCATCCTGTGCATCAGAACCATATTAGCATGTCTCTGCATCGGTGATATGGATGACAGAGATGTGGCACAGGTATCATCATATGCATAGGGTGTTGTGTGGGTTTTCCAGAGGCCTAGACTGGGGCATATGGTTGACATCATGTGTGCGTGTTTGGGGGGGGTTCTATGAATGGGCCATGCAGATTTGGTGTGCGTGTGTGTGTGTGTGTGTGTGTGTGTGTGTGTGTGTGTGTGTGTGTGTGTGTGTGTGTGTGCCTGGAGGTGACCTGTCTATGATGGTGATTTGTGTCTGTGTGTATGTATAGACACATCCATGCCATGTGGCTGTCTTACACAGGGGTATGTTGGACAGCTTTGGACCATACATGGCAGGGTGTACAGTTCACCATCTCTGGCCATGGACATGAGAACTGGTCCTGCCAGGGGTCTCACTGGCATCACCAGACCCAAGGCCAGATACAGTACTGCTTCCCGATGGTGACTGCTGTCTGCTGGAACTGTGTCCCTGATGGGATTGGTCAGGACCATGTGCCCATGGCCTGCTCCATTGTAGTGTGGACAGCACCCCCCTTCAGCAGTGCTGGTGATCCTGCCACTACAGGAGTGTGAAGGTACACGGCCCAATAGACTCTCAGCTGATGTTGGTGCTGACCTACGTCCATGTGGCCAATGCCCATCTCCCACCACGTGCTCTAGCACAGACATGCCATGGTCGAGGATTGCCAAAGACTCACCCCACTGTCTATTCATGACCTCAGTATTTTGATGTGTGGCCTCAACAAGGTCATGTATGTCACCACGTAAGCCAGAAAGAGTTGCATCCAAGACCCTGAGTATTTGTTTGGTGTTGTGTTCGCTACATGCCTGTGTATCCATGACAGCCCAAAATATGCATCTGGTGACACTTGCTGTGGCACTTGTGACAGTGGCTTGACAGGCAGCAGTCCTCCTGTGAGCACCCCTGTCCATCCGCCTGTGTGGGAACTCCCCTGTACTTTGGCTATGGCTAATGGTTACACTCACACTTGCCATAGTCACCCCACTAGCCTGTTCCATGCCACCACCTGCCAACTGTCCATTATCTGTGGCTGCTAGGGACAGCAGTATGTGTGGGCATTGTGACTGTGTGCAAGGACATTGTGGATGACTATGGAATGCCAACTGATGGCACAGATTCAGCCTCTGACAACCCCACCTGTGCTTCACTATGACCACCATCATTGTCAGAGTCTGCAGAGATACTGACATCAGATTCTGAGCAGAAGGGGCTATGACCACCATGTCCACCTGTTAATACCTGCACTATAAGGTTTGCTGATATACACGCACACACACACACACACACACACACACACACACACACACACACACACACACACACACACACACACATATGGAAACACACAGACAAATACATATGAGGTGGCACAAAGGCATTACACAGACCTCACAATAGCCAACTGGTGACATTCATGACATGGTCAGACCTCAACATACACACTCTGGACAGGCCCCCAACATCATGCAATGAGCCCTTTCCACTTAATGTTACTACTAATATACACCTCTGGGATATGTGAGTAGTGTTAGTAGATAATGGGCCGTCACCTATCACACACCGCAGCCATGTACACACTATTGCTCTTCACCTGTATAGCACAGTGGCAACTCCTCCAGACCTTACCTCACTGAATGTCTAGATGTGTGGCTCATATTTTTGGTCTGTCCCTCAGAAATCCTGTGTTTGCCTGACACATTACTGGGATGATATGAGGATTGGCGTCACTAATTAATGACATAATTTGAGTTTCACACTTCAAAACCTGCAGTAAATGTATGTTAAAACAAAATTGGTTACTCTAGCAACTTTCTAAGCTTACAGTGGATATAATAGGTGTACACACCCCTGTTAACATGCCAGTTTTTTCTGATATATAACATGAGACCACATAAATCATGTCATAATTTTTCCCACCTTTAATGTGACCTATAATGTGTGCAATCCAATTAAAGAACAAACATATGGGTTAGGGGTAAGGGTAACATATAGAAAATGAAATATGTACAATAGGCTGGTTGCATGACTGTGCACACCCTTAAAGTAATAGTTTGTTAAAGCACATTTTGATTTAATTACACTATTTAGTCCTTTTGGGAAGGTGTCTATCAGCATGGCACATCTTAACTTAGCAATATTTGCACACGCTCCTTTGCAGAAGACCTCCAACTCTGTCAGATTGTGAGTGCATCTCTTGTGCACAGCCCAGTTCAGGGGACCCCACAGATTTCCTATTGGATGTAGGTGTGGACTCTGGCTGTGGCATTCCAAAATGTTGATAGTCTTCTGGTGAAGCCATTCTTTTTCTTATTTGGATGTATGGTTTGGGTCATTGTTGTGTGGAAAGGTGAGATTCCTCTTCATCTATAGTTTCCTAGCAGACATCTGAAGATTTTGGGCAAAAAGGGACTGGTATTTGGAATGGTTTATAATCCCCTCCACCTTGGCAAAAGACCCACTTCCAGCTTATGAACAGCAACCCCAAAGCAGGACACTGCCATCGCCATGCTTCACTATGGAGATGGTGTACATTTGGTGATGCACAGTGTTGTTATTGCACCAAACAAACCTACTGGAATTGTGGTCAAACAGTGCAACCTTGGTCTCACTACACCATAACACATTTTCCCACATGCTTTGGGAAACCTGATGTATTGTTCTTGAGAATTCAGCCAGACCTGGATGTTGTTCTTTGTGAGAAAAGGCATCCATCTTCCAACCCTACCCCATAGACCAGACATGTGGCGAATACGTGAGATTGTTGTCACATGTAGTACACAACCAGTACCTGCCAGAGATTCCTGCAACTCCTTTAGTGTTGCTGTAGGTCTCCTGGCAGCCTCCCTGACCAGTTTGGGTCTTGTCTGTCAACACATTTGGAGGGATGTCCACTTCTTTGCAATATCACTTATGCCCTGTTTTTTCACCACCTTTTGATGACTTTGACACTGTGTTCCATGGTATATGCAATGCTGTGGAAAAGTTTTTGTACCCTTCTCCGGGCTGATACCTTTCAACAATGACTTCCCTTTGATGCTTTGTAAGCTGTATTCAAACCATGGCTGTTGCTGTAGTAGGCAACTGGGTAAATTTCAGGAAAATCCTAGTAGGACAGCTGACCATTATTTGGTGTTAATCAAAGAGTCTCTGTAATTGATGGCAGGTGTGTACCCAAGAATACATAATGCTGTAATTATATCAAAAGCTGCTTCAATACAGTATTAGCTTCAGCCTGTGCACAGTTATGCATTTAGCTTATTGTACATTTTTATTTGTCGTAATTGTTCCCTTAACAGATCTGTTTGCCTTACAATTGAATTGTATAGGTATTGTATAGGTCACATTAATGGTTGGAAGAGTTTGGAAATGTTTTATAGTGGTCTCATTTTTATATATCACAAATACCTGGCATTTAACTAGGGTGTGTACACCTTTTATATGCACTGTATAAGACTAATTTTTAAAATATGTCCCTAGTTTTTGGCCTTTGTCCCTCCATTTTGTCAGTCTTTCTCCAGATTTCTTGCAATGACAAGTTGTGAGGTATGCTACAGATATGTTACGTCTCCTGCAAATAGACCCCTGTGATGACCACTGTGACACAATGCAGTTAACCCCACCACAAGTGAACATGCACATATTGCAATATGGCTGAGAGTAACAGTTGTGTGCATGATAACATGCATGACCTTAACATGCCTGGGGTACTGGTGAGCCACAACAGGACAATCCCATACTCACCAGCTTCAGGCTGCTGTCACACATCCAGACCAGAGGGACCTATGTAGTTATGGAGGAGAGGTATTTTTAGCAGACTCACATGTGTGATTGGTACAAGATGAATGCTACTTTTCTGCACATGCACAATACAAGCTCTGATAGTTCACACTTTGCTGTCCTTCACCATAGATGTGTGCATTAGAAAACCCCACCCACAAATGCATTTTGACCTGACATATGCATCCAGATACTATACAAAATCCAGTATGATTGCTACAGTGTTCAATTGATGTGCACTGGGGCCTTACCTGGATGCTCCTAGCCTGTTGCCTGGGTGCCACCCACCTCCAAGACTTGTGTTTCTTGGTTTGGCTGGTGTGTGGGGGCTGCCCAAAGGTTGGCAAGGAGCTCCTCTGTTGCCATAAGTGGGGCCTGTGTAGCTGGACCCCCACCTGTAGCAGTATGGTCCCTGGCCACGGCAGCAGTCCTTTGCCAGGCACAACATATCAGGTCAGTTGCCTGACCTGATCATATGTGGATCCATGCTGGCCCAAGTTGTTAACTCTGTGGACAAGGTCATCCCACAGGGTGGTCTGCTCCTGCAGATTGTGTTGGCCATGGCCAAACATCACCCCATGGTACTGGTTGATGGCATCCGTGATGGCTGCATTTTCAGCTGCAGTATATGTTAGTTGTCTTTGGCACTGTCACCTAGAAGCCATAAACAGGGAAACACATCACAGGACTTCATACATTGTTCAAGGTTATTTACAGAACCTGCACATCAACATTGACTGTCATTAGCCACCACTTATGACCCATCATACCCCTATCATCTATCAGCACAGTATGAACCTGCATGGTCCTGATGTGCCATGTTCCCCCCAGTGAGGGCCAGTACATTACATAACCCAACAGTGATCATTCACCTTTGTGTAGAGGGATGACAGTGGCTGTCTACCTTGCAGATGGGATGTCAGTGGTGCTCAGGCTTTGCTTGTGTACAGTGTGTAATGGAGCTGGGAGCATATGCCTGAGTTCATGCAGGATGCATTCAGGAATGTTATCAGGTCCCATGGTGACTTACTTTTGTTGACTTTGAATAGGCATTATGCACCTGCTCCCTGATGATGAGGGGAGTGTTGTGGTTGCTGTGCATATCCACCTATACTGATGGTGTGACAGGGGAATAATGTTAACCCTTAACCTGTCTGCAGTGGTTTGGCTATAGGTGTGTGTGTGTGTGTGTGTGTGTGTGTGTGTGTGTGTGTGTGTGTGTGTGTGTGTGTGTGTGTGTGTGTGTGTGTGTGTGTGTGTTTGTGGTGTGATTGACAACCATTACAGAGTTGGATGGGTTGTTGCCTCTGAGACTGAAGACATATGTGAAGACAACGGTGGCTTAATGGCTAAGGTGTTTGCCTTGCAAACACAAGATGCAGTGTTTGAGTCTTACAAGGGATAATTGGCTAGGCTTAAAATGGCTTGCAAGGGCAGTTAGCTTAGTACTAAACTATGAACCTATGAACCTTGTGATTGGGCTTGGTGGATGTGTCCAGTTTGTACTCATAGTTAGCCTTACAGTAATTTACCTGTGAAATTATATGCTCATTCAAAGGTTGACTTGCTTCCAAGTTGGTGCCTGCTCCTACTTGGCCCTGTACAGCCAATATAGCAACCAATTATGTGGTTTGTGTATTGCTGCTGTCCAGCAAATGAGATTACTCTGCCTTGGTGGAGGCAGGTTTTATGAGTGAGGTATTGCTGAGTCCATAGATCCATGTAGGTACTCATATAGCTGTTTGTAGTAGGTATGTACACAATTTAATAACACAGTTGGACACCTCTCCAATTTCAACCTGATAATCATGCTTATACTAGTACCCATGTCTGTATCAGGGCAATGCAACAACCAGTAGCTGTAGAAATGTACGTGTGCTGGATGCACAGAAACTAAGATTATACACGTGTATAACATGTACAGTTTATTTACCTGACATTTTGCATCCCATGTCTGTTGTTATGAGGCAGCCAGGTACACCTACTCATACATACATGTGCATAGGTAATACATGAAATATATTTCTGTTCTATGTCAGTATGGCACACTGTATTTACACTCTTGCTTCTCAGTCATACCTCTCAACCTGTTAGAGCATGACATCTGGAGGATGACACACATACATGGGGGACAATGGCCCCAAATTAGTGACACTTTATTAATATTGCTTAACACACTTTAGTCATTTGATAGCACAGTAGCATTTTCATTCACAGAGATACCTTTGAGGATGTCTGACACTCATATGTATGCTAGTATGTTCTAATGTCAGTCTTCACAGATTTGTCAATGCTTTGCCAGGCATAACAGAACTCCATGAGTAAATGACTACAAATGTGAGGCACACATATGAAAGTGCGCATAACACTGGACAGTTGAATGGTATGAGCTCAGTATATCACATGCAGTTCAACACACTTGTCTGCAACAGTAGTTTACTATGCAAATACCCTGTATAGGTGTGAAAACTACGTGTATCATAGTTGTATTCAAAAGGAAAATATGAATAGTTACGACATCCCAGTAGCTGGCCTAGCAGTGTCACAGTCAGTATTGTTCAACAGACACTCCAGTAGTACTCATATGTGAGACATCCTTTCCTGGGGTGACTCAGAGGCCTGAGCTGTGATCTATGTCACTGCAGAGAGACCCAGATGCTATGGCCATAAGTGCTGATCAGCAATATATCAGTACAGCAAGTCTTGTTGAGACATATTTGTTTAACATCCTATATCCCATTATTGCATACCCCCTACTGCATTCCATTACTTGCTTACTTGTTTGACATACTTTTTTGCTCCAAGTATTGTTGGTTTGGATTCCAGTTCCTATTTCTGTTTCAGTCTCTGTCTCTCTCTCTCTCTGGCTACGCATGTAGAGGTATAGACTTGTTTTGCATAGGCAGCAACTTGCCTTTTGTAGGTAATGCTCATGAGCAGGTGATGGCCTGTGAACCAGTTGGTGTCCCCCACTTTCTAATTGCATGCAGAACAGCTGTGTTGTTATTCCTATAACCAATGGTATGGCAACACACTCCTATAACTGAGTACTTCAAGTGGGCATTGCCCCTTTTCTTTGCCTGTGAGGAGAACATCATGGAGGTGTGTGAACAACAGCATCACAGAGGATAGTTGGAAATACCTCTTACAACAAAACATGTGGAGACAGCCCAACAAAATGGCTTAGAAGGTCCCAGACTTAGGTACAAAATGTGAGTATTGCTGTTATACATTTGGATTCATACTAGTTTAACAGGGTTTGTGTGGACATGGATATTCTGCGTGGGTCTCAGTCTGACAGTGTTATGTGGTTGACATAACACTCAACTGTAGGGTTATCCGCAGAATGGTCAGAGGTTTGACTCTCATGTTTGGTCTGTTCCTCTGACAGTTGCTGTCCTTGGCAAATCAGTAGCATACCCTGAGTATTGTAGTCAGTAAATGTTAAATTCCATTTGTGTTTCTGATTTCATATCCCTCAGTTAAGATACGTTACAACAAACACTGCCACACCAGCAACTTTCTCAGTTTATAATAGCAATATTTCAATTATGCCCCTGTGTTTGGGCCTCTGTCCCCCAATTATGTCAGTCTTTGTGCAGATGTCATGCAGTAAGAGGTTGATAGGTATTGTATATCATTAGTTAATGCCTTCCTTCCTGATATCATCCCAGTGATGTAATAGAATGCCAGACATTTTATGAGGAATAGGCCATATATATCTGGACAGAGCCTGGATATTCTGTAGGAATATGTACAGTTGAGGAGTCTGTGTATGTGTAGCAATTGTTAACAGACTGTCAGGATTGTGTAGCAGTGTAGTTGTAAATGTTTGTTACACTGTGTAGGGAGGGAGGTACATTTAAGTGTCATGGCTCCTTTTCTATCTGACTGTGCATGCTGCTCCAGTTTCTCATGGTCTATCAGCTGTATATCTTTGTAGGGGCACATTGAGACATGTTCTGTACCACCGCAGGAGTCAGACTACACTGTGACTTGGGACAGTATATGTAGGGGTAGTGTGTGAGTGTCATACATGATATTCTTTATGCTCACACAGTGATTATACTCTACTGTTCATTTGGCTTACCAGTATGTCACTGTGACTGTGGTGAAATTGGTTGTGGGTATGCAGGCTCACGCTGGTGACTGTTTTTCACTACTGTTACATCCCTTTAGTTCCTGATATATTTGCAAATGCATGAGTAATACCCCATAGCTGACTTGGAGGAGAGTTGTGTCAATCTGACTGTAGTTTGGACAGTGCTTGGTGACATGCTAAGCAGCTCAGTGTACTTTCCCTAATGTCATATTATGTCCAGATATTTGTAGGATGTCCAGTTATCTGGCTCATATCTTTGGTCTGGTCCCCATAAGTGTTGCGTATGTCTGACAAATCAGGAGATGATGTGAGGGTTTCAGGCACTAATTAATGAGAAATAAATGAGTCTTGGAGTTGTGCTATTTCAGTCAATATATGTTAGAACAGATGGTGTTACTGTATCAACTGTGTATCTAGTCAATATTTCAGATATGTCCCTATTTTCATGGCTTTCTCCCCCCACTTTGTCAGGCTTGGTCTAGATTCATTGCAGTAGGGGGTTCTGAGCATACCTCTAAACTGGCCAGATTGTTGCAGAACATCCAGGTTTATTGTTCATATTTTGTCTCTGTTCCACAAATTATTCTAATTTATCTGGTAAATCACTGTGATCATCTGAAGATTTCTGTCAGTAAATGAAGATATAATGTCAGTTCCACACCTCATATCCTTCAGAACATGTATGCTGAAACAAAGCCTGTTACTTAAGCAAATTTCTATATTTGCAAGAGCAATATTTGAAATATGTCCCTAGTTGTGTCCCATTGTCCCCCATTTTTACAGCCTTTGCCCAGATGTCTTGCACTAACAGGTTGCGAGGTATAGTTCTGATGTATGAGTGCACTACATGTTATGAGCATGTGTGTCTGTGTGTGTGTGTGTGTGTGTGTGTGTGTGTGTGTGTGTGTGTGTGTATATATATATATATATTTATATATATACATATATATATATATATATATACACACACACACACAGACACAACCTATTTAGATACTATGTATGTATATGTACATATATATATTATATATATATATATATATATATATATATATATATATATATATATTTTTTTACATATTTTTCATATATATCTCCATACATGTATATCTGTACATGTATATGTACAAAACCTGAGTGATTCCACAGAGCTTTTTCCCTACTGTTGAATGACTCTACTGCATGATATGTTTTTAAAAAGCATCAGAAATTCCTACAGCTCAAATGGTGTAGTGGTACATTGCTCTTACTATAGTGTACAGGATCCTGGGGCCAAGACTTGGCAGCGCTGATTATTTTGTTGCTAGGCAGAAGAGTGGCTGATGGAGAAAGAGTGATTAAAGCAGTTTTAAGTGGCTTTAAGCTAGATATTGCCTCCCATGCCCTTGCAGAGCAAGCTAGTTAGGCTGATGTGCATCATATTGGCTGGGTTGGTGGATTACTCCAGCTTTGTGTATAGGGATACAGTGGCTGTCCTCCGTGCAGATGGGATGACACTGGGGCTCAGGCTGTGGTTGACTACAGTGTGGAATGGTTCTGAGATCCCATGACTGTGCTCATGTGGGATGCAGCCAGGGAGGGTATCATGACTATGGAGACCTCTGTGTGTTGCCTTTGAGAAGGCTTTACAGACCTGCTTCCTGATGATGAGAGGAGGGAGGCAGGTGCTGCATATGCACATGTTTGCAAATTTTGTAATGTCATACTGGGAACAGGAATTTTTAATGAAAAGTAGTTATTGGACAAAAAATGTACATTATACTAGATTCCTGGATGATCTTTTTGTTGTGGAGGGGTAGCCAACAAGAATTAGATGAATCTTTTGTTACATTAACAACACAGTGGAGTTCTTAACATTCACTTACTGTTTTAGTGAAGAACAAATCACATATTTAGACATAGAGTTGAATGTTGATAAGATTAGTGGTCTCCTATATTCAAAGATATATAGAAAGCCAACTTTTTCAAATTCCTATTTAGAATTTAAAAGTTGGCACCCTTTACATCAAAAAAGAGCAATTATTAAAGGCCAACTGGTAAGGGCTGCCAGGATGGTTAGTCATGATGAGCATTTTCATGATGAAATTAGTTTTATAGTCAACATGTTTGTTAAAATGGGCTATCCTCTGGATTTGTTGGAAGAATTATCCAAGGAAGTTATAGGTGAAAGGTACAAAAGTATTTATGTACCAATTTTGGGTGGGCCTCATAAGCCACAAAGTGAACTGGTTTTCAATCACAGACTCAGGGGAAATGAAGTGGGATTCAGGTCTATAACTACTTTTAACCTGGATTCTGCGGGTACCACCCAGGCGGTTGTCAATAACTGGGAAATCCTGGCTTTTGACCTTAATGTAGGGACAAAATTTGGAAAGTGTCCCCTAGTATTGTATATAGGAAGGATAGGTCCCTTAAAAACATGTTTGAGTATAATGAAAATGCACATGGCCTTTCAAATAGAGCTAAAGGTAATACAAAATCTGGAAAGTGCAATTATTGTTGCCACATCTTTGAAACAGGAGAGCAGTTTAAATTGAATAAAAACAATTCTATCTCTATAAAAGGACACTACAATTGTAATAGTGTTAATGTGGTTTATTTGGCTAAATGTCAAAAATGTTTGGCATTTTATGTAGGAAAGACCTCCAGAGCATTTAAGGCATGCATTAGTGAACATCTTTATGACATAAAGGAAAGAAAAATTACAAACGCTTTATTTAGACATATTAAAGACAATGGGACACACTCATTTACGTTTTTGACTATTGGTCATATAGTAAAGGACCCTTGGGGTAAAATAGTAGACTTGCACTTGGATGCAAGTGAATTGAGATGGCAGTTAAGGTTGGATGCCACCCAATTTCCTGGATTAAATGAGGCAGTTAATATTGCATGTATTTTAAAATTAAAACATATTATGGGCTAGATGGTTCGAAGTGTCCTATAAGGCACAATTAAATTAAATATGAGATGTGTTTAATGTTTTAAATGTTTTACAATGTTAGTCAAACACAATATGAGTGAGTTTCATTCATTTATTTATTTATTTACTTATTTTTTGATAAATTATATAGTGTGTTGTTAAGGTGTAATTAAGTGATTCATGTGACATCATTAAACAAGGGTATTTAAGGGCTGGGTTTGTAATGAAATTTGTTCTGATTAAGTCTCTTGAAGGAGAAGAAAGCTCTTAACCATTATCAATAAAGTTTGGCATTTATTTGCAACTCCTTTTGTCTCACCTTATTTGTAGCTGTGAGCTGTTGTGGTTTGAAGGTTCTGAAGTTTCAATTTGTGGTGGTGTTGATATGCACATGTGTGCCACTGGGGGGACAGGGGGGGTGGTGTTTACATTTCACTTGCCTGCAGCCGTTTGCCTATATCTATGCCATATGTGCATGTGGTGTTATTGACAACCACTACAGAGCAGATTTGTGTGTTGCCTCTGGAATTGCAGACACATGTGTGGAAGGCCTAGTGATCTGCCTTGGTGAACGTGTCCAATTTGCACTCAAAGACAGCCTTAGGGTACATCACCTGTGCCCTTATTTGCTTGTACAGACCAAGGTGACATTGCTTCCAATGAGGCACCTATTCCTTCTTGGCCCATCCAGCAGTTGTTTCTACCTATTATGGTATTTGTGTATTACTGCTGTTCACCACAGGTAATTACCCTACCTTGAGGGAGATGATGTTGCCCTGTCAGGTACTGCTGAGTCCATACAGCTATGTGGGTGTCCACATAGTATTGTGGTGTGGGCCTGGACACTGCTGCTAGTTCCAACAAATGGGACGTTGGCTGTACAGCTACTTCTACCTGCTGTGAGGGGATTTATAGTCATCTGTGTACAGTTCCTTCTGTTTGACACTGTAAAGGGGGTTGGGGGGGTGGGTCTATATTACATGATCGAAACCTTAAGTTACTGAATAGCTAAAGGTCGATCACAAAATATGGAACCCTTATGATCCAAAACGGCCATTTCCACACAGGGAAATAATGCCGTTGGCCAAATAAAAAAAAAAGATATAAACAGAAATAAAGTTGGGGCTTTGCCCCTCACACCTCTGATGCCCACACACCCCCCAACTAAATCTACCAACTCCGAGATTGCGCTACAGCAGAGAAAGAACAAAATTCACGTAATGACCAAATGACTCATTTTCTTGTATGGAAACAGCCGTTCACAATTTTCAGACTTCAATATTTTGTGATCGATCTTTAGGTGTTTGATAGCCTAAGGTTTCAATCACATAATAGGGAACCTTGGGGGGCAGGGGAGATGCTGACCTCAACAGTGTTGGCTATGTGGGCAGATATTACAAAAGGGGATGGTACTGTAGGAGTGCTACAGTGGCTAATTATGTTGGATAGGAACAGGTACATGAAATTCCCACCTGCCATAGGGGTGTTGACTGGCTGATCCACTGCATTGCCATTGACAAAGTCGAGGAATCTATGTGCATTCATGTTCAGGTGGCATAGGTCAAGCACACTATGGTTGGGTATTTGAAGTCACCCAGGAGCAGGGTAGACAATTGAATCCTTACAGATTCCAGCAGGTCCCAATAGGTGTGGTTGGTGTCCATAGTCATGGTTGGAGGCCTGTAGCTAGCTATGATTTGAGTTGGTATTTTGTCAACTGTTAACTGCACTGGGGATGTCACCCATGCGGCATACTGTTTGGCCAGCCTGGAGGTGTGTATGTGTATGCTAATGTTCAACACTCTACCTCCTGTGACTTTGCAGGCCTCCATTTGGGGTCTAAACATATGATGGGATGAGTGAACTGGCAAGGTTGGTGTGCTCTCCACTGCTAAGTAGCAGGTGTCAGTGACTTCACATGTCAGCATCCTACAGGACAAGGAACACTTGCATTGACGTGGGTGTCATGGTAAGACACCTAGCTCCTGTTAGAGCAAGGCATCTGCACAAAGGCACACATCAGTGGTGGGCAAAGGCTAGTAAATAGTGTCACTTTATCAATCTAGCTGAAACACACTTATTTGCCAACAAAGATGGTGTCACATTGACAGGTGTACTCTGCAGGATATAACATCTGACAATGAAATGTATGCAAATCAGTTATGACTGCAGTCTTTAATGCATTTCCAGTGATGTTCCAAACAATATACAACTGTCTGAGGCATTGTATACAAATATGAGTTAGACATGTGGTCAGTCTGCAACACTCTGGATGGTTGGCAGGTATGTGCTCCATATATTACATGCAGTTCAACACATACATCTGCACCTGTCATGTAGTATGCACATACCCTATGTACATCTATTACATTTGTAAGACAAGCATATGCTATCAGAGTAGCATTCACATGGGATATATGACTAATTACAACATCCCAGGTAGCTGGCCTACCAGTAACACACTCATTATTGGAAAACAGAGACTCCATTAGTAGTCATACATGAGCTGATCTTTGCTGGGATGTCAGGGGCCAGAGATGTGCTTCATGTCAATGCAGGCAGGGCAAGCAGAACTGGCCATAGGTGCTGTACAGCAGCATGTGAGTCCATCAGGTCTTGTTGCAGCCTAGTGTTTAATGTCCCATTTAATATATTTGCATCCTCTCTTTTGCATTCCATTACATGCTTGCATGACTGACATACCTGTTATAGTGCTCAGAAGTTACGGCAGAAAAATGCAATTGGTTAGGTTTGTGTAGTCACAGTCTGTCTTTGTGTAGATGGGTTGAGACCTGTGTTGCATAGGCAGCAGTTTGCCTTTTGTAGGTACTGCTCATGAGCAGGTGATGACCTGTGCACCAGTCGGTGTCTCCCACTTGCTACTTGCATCCAGAGCAGCGGTGTTGTCTTTCCATTTGCCAGTGCCATAGCAATACAGTTCTATTACGATGGCCTTCATGTGAGCCTTTCCCCTTTCCCTTGCTTGTGTGGAGGACATTATGGAGGTGTGGAGGCTACAGCTTCACAGACAGTAGGTGTGAACACCTCTCAGGAGAGGACATGTGGAGACAGACAGCAACATGGGGAACAATGCTTCAGAACTGGGTACAGATTGTAAGT
This sequence comes from Protopterus annectens, assembly GCF_019279795.1. Taxonomy (NCBI): domain Eukaryota; kingdom Metazoa; phylum Chordata; order Ceratodontiformes; family Protopteridae; genus Protopterus; species Protopterus annectens. The sequence continues at coordinate 692,701,956 of NC_056736.1, forward strand.
CAATAGAGCTGTTATACACATAGAGGGTTGCTAGTTTACCAGAGTTCATCTGGACATGCATTTTCAGTGTGACTTGACGTCTGAGAGTGATATGTCTCTGACATCCCTTTCAACTGTCCTGATGTCCACAGACTGCCCAGGGGTTGACCTGTTATATTTGGTCTGTTCCTCAGACAACTTCTGGTTTTGTGGAAGCAGTAGCATAATGTGAGGATTGTAGTCAGTGTTTTTGTGGAAGCAGAAGGATAATGTGAGGATTGTAGTCAGTGTTTTTGTGGAAGAGTAGAATAATGTGAGGATTGTAGTCATTGCTTTTGTGGAAGCAGTAGGATAATGTGAGGATTATAGTCAGTGTTTTTGTGGAAGCAGTAGGATAATGTGAGGACTGTAGTCAGTGTTTTTGTGGAACAGTAGGATAATGTGAGGATTGTAGTCAGTGTTTTTGTGGAATAGTAGGATAATGTGAGGATTGTGGTCATTGTTTTTGTGGAAGCAGTAGGATAATGTGAGGACTGTAGTCAGTGTTTTTGTGGAAGCAGTAGGATAATGTGAGGATTGTAGTCAGTGTTTTTGAGGAAACAGTAGGATAATGTGAGGATTGTAGTAAGTGTTTTTGTGAAAGCATTAGGATAATGTGAGGATTGTAGTCGGTGTTTTTGTGGAACAGTAGGATAATGTGAGGATTGTAGTCAGTGTTTTTGTGGAAGCAGTAGGATAATGTGAGGATTGTAGTCAGTGTTTCTGTGGAAGCAGTAGGATAATGTGAGGATTGTAGTCAGTGTTTTTGTGGAAGCAGTAGGATAATGTGAGGATTGTAGTCAGTCTTTTTGTGGAACAGTAGGATAATGTGAGGATTGTAGTCAGTGTTTTTGTGGAAGCAGTACGATAATGTGAGGATTGTAGTCAGTGTTTTTGTGGAAGCAGTAGGATAATGTGGATTGTAGTCAGTGTTTTTGTGGAAGCAGTACGATAATCTGAGGATTGTAGTCAGTGTTTTTGTGGAACAGTAGGACAATGTAAGGATTGTTGTCAGTGTTTTTGTGGAAGCAGTAAGATAATGTGAGGATTGTAGTAATTGTTTTTGTGGAAAAATTAGGATAATGTGAGGATTGTAGTCAGTGTCTTTGTGGAAGCAGTAGGATAATGTGAGGATTGTAGTCAGTGTTTTTGTGGAACAGTAGGATAATGTGAGGATTGTAGTCAGTGTTTTTGTGGAAGCAGTAGGATAATGTGAGGATTGTAGTCAGTGTTTCTGTGGAAGAAGTAGGACAATGTGAGTGTTGTAGTCAGTGTTTTGTGGAAGCAGTAGGATAATGTGAGGATTGTAGTCAGTGTTTTTGTGGAACAGTAGGATAATGTGAGGATTGTAGTCAGTGTTTGTGTGGAACAGCAGGATAATGTGAGGATTGTAGTCAGTGTTTTTGTGGAAGCAGTAGGATAATGTGAGGATTGTAGTCAGTGTTTTTGTGGAAGCATTAGGATAATGTGAGGATTGTAGTCAGTGTTTTTGTGGAACAGTAGGATAATGTGAGGATTGTAGTCAGTGTTTTTGTGGAAGCAGTAGGATAATGTGAGGATTGTAGTCAGTGTTTTTGTGGAAGCAGTAGGATAATGTGAGGATTGTAGTCAGTGTTTTTGTGGAACAGTAGGATAATGTAAGGATTGTAGTCAGTGTTTTTGTGGAAGCAGTAGGATAATGTGAGGATTGTAGTCATTGTTTTTGTGGAAGGATTAGGATAATGTGAGGATTGTAGTCAGTGTTTTTGTGGAAACAGTAGGATAATGTGAGGAATGTAGTCAGTGTTTTTGTGGAACAGTAGGATAATGTGAGGATTGTAGTCAGTGTTTTTGTGGAAGCAGTAGGATAATGTGAGGATTGTAGTCAGTGTTTCTGTGGAAGAAGTAGGACAATGTGAGTGTTGTAGTCAGTGTTTTGTGGAAGCAGTAGGATAATGTGAGGATTGTAGTCAGTGTTTTTGTGGAACAGTAGGATAATGTGAGGATTGTAGTCAGTGTTTGTGTGGAACAGTAGGATAATGTGAGGATTGTAGTCAGTGTTTTTGTGGAAGCAGTAGGATAATGTGAGGATTGAAGTCAGTGTTTTTGTGGAACAGTAGGATAATGTGAGGATTGTAGTCAGTGTTTTTGTGGAACAGTAGGATAATGTGAGGATTGTAGTAATTGTTTTTGTGGAAAAATTAGGATAATGTGAGGATTGTAGTCAGTGTCTTTGTGGAAGCAGTAGGATAATGTGAGGATTGTAGTCAGTGTTTTTGTGGAACAGTAGGATAATGTGAGGATTGTAGTCAGTGTTTTTGTGGAAGCAGTAGGATAATGTGAGGATTGTAGTCAGTGTTTCTGTGGAAGCAGTAGGACAATGTGAGTGTTGTAGTCAGTGTTTTTGTGGAAGCAGTAGGATAATGTGAGGATTGTAGTCAGTGTTTTTGTGGAACAGTAGGATAATGTGAGGATTGTAGTCAGTGTTTGTGTGGAACAGTAGGATAATGTGAGGATTGTAGTCAGTGTTTTTGTGGAAGCAGTAGGATAATGTGAGGATTGTAGTCAGTGTTTTTGTGGAAGCAGTAGGATAATGTGAGGATTGTAGTCAGTGTTTTTGTGGAACAGTAGGATAATGTGAGGATTGTAGTCAGTGTTTTTGTGGAAGCAGTAGGATAATGTGAGGATTGTAGTCAGTGTTTTTGTGGAAGCAGTAGGATAATGTGAGGATTGTAGTCAGTGTTTTTGTGGAAGCAGTAGGATAATGTGAGGATTGTAGTCAGTGTTTTGTGGAACAGTAGGATAATGTGAGGATTGTAGTCAGTGTTTTTGTGGAAGCAGTAGGATAATGTGAGGATTGTAGTCGGTGTTTTTGTGGAAGCAGTAGGATAATGTGGATTGTAGTCAGTGTTTTTGTGGAAGCAGTACGATAATCTGAGGATTGTAGTCAGTGTTTTTGTGGAACAGTAGAACAATGTAAGGATTGTAGTCAGTGTTTTTGTGGAAGCAGTAGGATAATGTGAGGATTGTAGTCATTGTTTTTGTGGAAGGATTAGGATAATGTGAGGATTGTAGTCAGTGTTTTTGTGGAAACAGTAGGATAATGTGAGGATTGTAGTCAGTGTTTTTGTGGAACAGTAGGATAATGTGAGGATTGTAGTCAGTGTTTTTGTGGAAGCAGTAGGATAATGTGAGGATTGTAGTCAGTGTTTTTGTGGAAGCAGTAGGATAATGTGAGGATTGTAGTCAGTGTTTTTGTGGAAGCAGTAGGATAATGTGAGGATTGTAGTCAGTGTTTTGTGGAAGCAGTAGGATAATGTGAGGATTGTAGTCAGTGTTTTTGTGGAAGCAGTAGGATAATGTGAGGATTGTAGTCAGTGTTTTTGTGGAAGCAGTAGGATAATGTGAGGATTGTAGTCAGTGTTTTGGTGGAAGCAGTAGGATAATGTGAGGATTGTAGTCAGTGTTTTTGTGGAACAGTAGGATAATGTGAGGATTGTAGTCAGTGTTTTTGTGGAAGCAGTAGGATAATGTGAGGATTGTAGTCAGTGTTTTTTCAGAAGCAGTAGGATAATGTGAGGATTGTAGTCAGTGTTTTTGTGGAAGCAGTAGGATAATGTGAGGATTGTAGTCAGTGTTTTTGTGGAAGCAGTAGGATAATGTGAGGATTGTAGTCAGTGTTTTGGTGGAAGCAGTAGGATAATGTGAGGATTGTAGTCAGTGTTTTTGTGGAAGCAGTAGGATAATGTGAGGACTGTAGTCAGTGTTTTATGGAAGCAGTAGGATAATGTGAGGATTGTAGTCAGTGTTTTGTGGAAGCAGTAGGGTAATGTGAGGATTGTAGTCAGTGTTTTTCTGGCAGCAGTAGGATAATGTGAGGATTGTAGTCAGTGTTTTTGTGGAACAGTAGGATAATGTGAGGATTGTAGTCAGTGTTTTAGTGGAAGCAGTAGGATAATGTGAGGATTGTAGTCAGTGTTTTGTGGAAGCAGTAGGATAATGTGAGGATTGTAGTCAGTGTTTTTGTGGAAGCAGTAGGATAATGTGAGGATTGTAGTCAGTGTTTTTGTGGAAGCAGTAGGATAATGTGAGGATTGTAGTCAGTGTTTTGTGGAAGCAGTAGGATAATGTGAGGATTGTAGTCAGTGTTTTGTGGAAGCAGTAGGATAATGTGAGGATTGTAGTCAGTGTTTTGTGGAAGCAGTAGGATAATGTGAGGATTGTAGTCAGTGTTTTGTGGAAGCAGTAGGATAATGTGAGGATTGTAGTCAGTGTTTTGTGGAAGCAGTAGGATAATGTGAGGATTGTAGTCAGTGTTTTGTGGAAGCAGTAGGATAATGTGGGGATTGTAATCAGTGTTTTTGTGGAAGCAGTAGGATAATGTGAGGATTGTAGTCAATGTTTTTTGTGGAAGCAGTAGGATAATGTGAGGATTGTAGTCAGTGTTTTTGTGGAAGCAGTAGGATAATGTGAGGATTGTAATCAGTGTTTTTGTGGAAGCAGTAGGATAATGTGAGGATTGTAGTCAGTGTTTTGTGGAAGCAGTAGGATAATGTGAGGATTGTAGTCAGTGTTTTGTGGAAGCAGTAGGATAATGTGAGGATTGTAGTCAGTGTTTTTGTGGAAGCAGTAGGATAATGTGAGGATTGTAGTCAGTGTTTTTGTGGAAGCAGTAGGATAATGTGAGGATTGTAGTCAGTGTTTTTGTGGAAGCAGTAGGATAATGTGAGGATTGTAGTCAGTGTTTTTGTGGAACAGTAGGATAATGTGAGGATTGTAGTCAGTGTTTTTGTGGAAGCAGTAGGATAATGTGAGGATTGTAGTCAGTGTTTGGGGGAAACAGTAGGATAATGTGAGGATTGTAGTCAGTGTTTTTGTGGAAGCAGTAGCATAATGTGAGGGTTGTAGTCAGTGTTTTTGTGGAAGCAGTAAGATAATGTGAGGATTGTAGTCAGTGTTTTTGTGGAAGCAGTGGGATAATGTGAAGATTGTAGTCAGTGTTTTGGTGGAAGCAGTAGGATAATGTGAGGATTGTAGTCAGTGTGTTCATGGAACAGTAGGATAATGTGAGGATTGTAGTCAGTGTTTTTGTGGAAGCAGAAGGATAATGTGAGGGCTGTAGTCAGTGTTTTCGTGGAACAGTAGGATAATGTGAGGATTGTAGTCAGTGTTTTTGTGGAAGCAGTAGGATAATGTGAGGATTGTAGTCAGTGTTTTTGTGGAAGCAGTAGGATAATGTGAGGATTGTAGTCAGTGTTTTGTGGAAGCAGTAGGATAATGTGAGGATTGTAGTCAGTGTTTTTGTGGAAGCAGTAGGATAATGTGAGGATTGTAGTCAGTGTTTTTGTGGAAGCAGTAGGATAATGTGAGGATTGTAGTCAGTGTTTTTGTGGAAGCAGTAGGATAATGTGAGGATTGTAGTCAGTGTTTTTGTGGAAGCAGTAGGATAATGTGAGGATTGTAGTCAGTGTTTTTGTGGAAGCAGTAGGATAATGTGAGGATTGTAGTCAGTGTTTTTGTGGAAGCAGTAGGATAATGTGAGGATTGTAGTCAGTGTTTTGGTGGAAGCAGTAGGATAATGTGAGGACTGTATTCAGTGTTTTTGTGGAACAGTAGGATAATGTGAGGATTGTATTCAGTGTTTTTGTGGAACAGTAGGATAATGTGAGGGTTGTAGTCAGTGTTTTTGTGGAACAGTAGGATAATGTAAGGATTGTAGTCATTGTTTTTATGGAAGCAGTAGGATAATGTGAGGATTGTAGTCAGTGTTTTTTCAGAAGCAGTAGGATAATGTGAGGATTATAGTCAGTGTTTTTGTGGAAGCAGTAGGATAATGTGAGGATTGTAGTCAGTGTTTTGTGGAAGCAGTAGGATAATGTGAGGATTGTAGTCAGTGTTTTGTGGAAGCAGTAGGATAATGTGAGGATTGTAGTCAGTGTTTTTGTGGAAGCAGTAGGATAATGTGAGGATTGTAGTCAGTGTTTTTGTGGAAGCAGTAGGATAATGTGAGGATTGTAGTCAATGTTTTTTGTGGAAGCAGTAGGATAATGTGAGGATTGTAGTCAGTGTTTTTGTGGAAGCAGTAGGATAATGTGAGGATTGTAGTCAGTGTTTTGTGGAAGCAGTGGGATAATGTGAGGATTGTAGTCAGTGTTTTTGTGGAAGCAGTAGGATAATGTGAGGATTGTAGTCAGTGTTTTTGTGGAAGCAGTAGGATAATGTGAGGATTGTAGTCAGTGTTTTGTGGAAGCAGTAGGATAATGTGAGGACTGTAGTCAGTGTTTTTGTGGAAGCAGTAGGATAATGTGAGGATTGTAGTCAGTGTTTTGTGGAAGCAGTAGGATAATGTGAGGATTGTAGTCAGTGTTTTTGTGGAAGCAGTAGGATAATGTGAGGATTGTAGTCAGTGTTTTTGTGGAAGCAGTAGGATAATGTGAGGATTGTAGTCAGTGTTTTTGTGGAAGCAGTAGGATAATGTGAGGATTGTAGTCAGTGTTTTTGTGGCAACAGTAGGATAATGTGAGGATTGTAGTCAGTGTTTTGTGGAAGCAGTAGGACAATGTGAGTGTTGTAGTCAGTGTTTTTCTGGCAGCAGTAGGATAATGTGAGGATTGTAGTCAGTGTTTTTGTGGAACAGTAGGATAATGTGAGGATTGTAGTCAGTGTTTTAGTGGAAGCAGTAGGATAATGTGAGGATTGTAGTCAGTGTTTTTGTGGAACAGTAGGATAATGTGAGGATTGAAGTCAGTGTTTTGTGGAAGCAGTAGGATAATGTGAGGATTGTAGTCAGTGTTTTGTGGAAGCAGTAGGATAATGTGAGGATTGTAGTCAGTGTTTTGTGGAAGCAGTAGGATAATGTGAGGATTGTAGTCAGTGTTTTGTGGAACAGTAGGATAATGTGAGGATTGTAGTCAGTGTTTTGTGGAAGCAGTAGGATAATGTGAGGATTGTAGTCAGTGTTTTGTGGAAGCAGTAGGATAATGTGAGGATTGTAGTCAGTGTTTTGTGGAAGCAGTAGGATAATGTGAGGATTGTAGTCAGTGTTTTGTGGAAGGAGTAGGATAATGTGAGGATTGTAGTCAGTGTTTTTGTGGAAGCAGTAGGATAATGTGAGGATTGTAGTCAGTGTTTTTGTGGAAGCAGTAGGATAATGTGAGGATTGTAGTCAGTGTTTTTGTGGAAGCAGTAGGATAATGTGAGGATTGTAGTCAGTGTTTTGTGGAAGCAGTAGGATAATGTGAGGATTGTAGTCAGTGTTTTGTGGAACAGTAGGATAATGTGAGGATTGTAGTCAGTGTTTTTGTGGAAGCAGTAGGATAATGTGAGGATTGTAGTCAGTGTTTTTGTGGAAGCAGTAGGATAATGTGAGGATTGTAGTCAGTGTTTTTGTGGAAGCAGTAGGATAATGTGAGGATTGTAGTCAGTGTTTTGGTGGAAGCAGTTTTTGTGGAACAGTAAGATAATGTGAGGATTGTAGTCAGTGTTTTTGTGGAAGCAGTGGGATAATGTGAAGATTGTAGTCAGTGTTTTGGTGGAAGCAGTAGGATAATGTGAGGACTGTATTCAGTGTTTTTGTGGAACAGTAGGATAATGTGAGGGTTGTAGTCAGTGTTTTTGTGGAACAGTAGGATAATGTAAGGATTGTAGTCAGTGTTTTGTGGAAGCAGTAGGATAATGTGAGGATTGTAGTCAGTGTTTTGTGGAAGCAGTAGGATAATGTGAGGATTGTAGTCAGTGTTTTGTGGAAGCAGTAGGATAATGTGAGGATTGTAGTCAGTGTTTTGTGGAAGCAGTAGGATAATGTGAGGATTGTAGTCAGTGTTTTGTGGAAGCAGTAGGATAATGTGAGGATTGTAGTCAGTGTTTTTTGTGGAACAGTAGGATAATGTGAGGATTGTAGTCAGTGTTTTTGTGGAAGCAGTAGGATAATGTGAGGATTGTAGTCAGTGTTTTTGTGGAAGCAGTAGGATAATGTGAGGATTGTAGTCAGTGTTTTGTGGAAGCAGTAGGATAATGTGAGGATTGTAGTCAGTGTTTTTGTGGAAGCAGTAGGATAATGTGAGGATTGTAGTCAGTGTTTTGAGGAAGCAGTAGGATAATGTGAGGATTGTAGTCAGTGTTTTTGTGGAAGCAGTAGGATAATGTGAGGATTGTAGTCAGTGTTTTTGTGGAACAGTAGGATAATGTGAGGATTGTAGTCATTGATTTTGTGGAAGCAGTAGGATAATGTGAGGATTGTAGTCAGTGTTTTGTGGAACAGTAGGATAATGTGAGGACTGTAGTCAGTGTTTTTGTGGAAGCAGTAGGATAATGTGAGGATTGTAGTCAGTGTTTTGTGGAAGCAGTAGGATAATGTGAGGACTGTAGTCAGTGTTTTTGTTGAAGCAGTAGGAGAATGTGAGGATTGTAGTCAGTGTTGTTGTGGAAGCAGTAGGATAATGTGAGGATTGTAGTCAGTGTTTTTGTGGAAGCAGTAGGATAATGTGAGGATTGTAGTCAGTGTTTTTGTGGAAGCAGTAGGATAATGTGAGGATTGTAGTCAGTGTTTTATGGAAGCAGTAGGATAATGTGAGGATTGTAGTCAGTGTTTTGTGGAAGCAGTAGGATAATGTGAGGATTGTAGTCAGTGTTTTTGTGGAACAGTAGGATAATGTGAGGATTGTAGTCAGTGTTTTAGTGGAAGCAGTAGGATAATGTGAGGATTGTAGTCAGTGTTTTTGTGGAAGCAGTAGGATAATGTGAGGATTGTAGTCAGTGTTTTTGTGGAAGCAGTAGGATAATGTGAGGATTGTAGTCAGTGTTTTTGTGGAACAGTAGGATAATGTGAGGATTGTAGTCAGTGTTTTTGTGGAAGCAGTAGGATAATGTGAGGATTGTAGTCAGTGTTTTTGTGGAAGCAGTAGGATAATGTGAGGATTGTAGTCAGTGTTTTGTGGAAGCAGTAGGATAATGTGAGGATCGTAAGTGTTTTTGTGGAAGCAGTAGGATAATGTGATGATTGTAGTCAGTGTTTTTGTGGAAGCAGTAGGATAATGTGAGGACTGTAGTCAGTGTTGTTGTGGAAGCAGTAGGATAATGTGAGGATTGTAGTCAGTGTTTTGTGGAAGCAGTAGGATAATGTGAGGATTGTAGTCAGTGTTTTGTGGAAGCAGTAGGATAATGTGAGGATTGTAGTCAGTGTTTGTGGAAACAGTAGGATAATGTGAGGATTGTAGTCAGTGTTTTGTGGAAGCAGTAGGATAATGTGAGGATTGTAGTCAGTGTTTTGTGGAAGCAGTAGGATAATGTGATGATTGTAGTCAGTGTTTTGGTGGAAGCAGTAGGATAATGTGAGGATTGTAGTCAGTGTTTTTGTGGAAGCAGTAGGATAATGTGAGGATTGTAGTCAGTGTTTTTGTGGAAGCAGTAGGATAATGTGAGGATTGTAGTCAGTGTTTTGTGGAACAGTAGGATAATGTGAGGATTGTAGTCAGTGTTTTGTGGAAGCAGTAGGATAATGTGAGGATTGTAGTCAGTGTTTTGTGGAAGCAGTAGGATAATGTGAGGATTGTAGTCAGTGTTTTGTGGAAGCAGTAGGATAATGTGAGGATTGTAGTCAGTGTTTTGTGGAAGCAGTAGGATAATGTGAGGATTGTAGTCAGTGTTTTGTGGAAGCAGTAGGATAATGTGAGGATTATAGTCAGTGTTTTTGTGGAAGCAGTAGGATAATGTGAGGATTGTAGTCAGTGTTTTTTGTGGAACAGTAGCATAATGTGAGGATTGTAGTCAGTGTTTTGTGGAAGCAGTAGGATAATGTGAGGATTGTAGTCAGTGTTTTTGTGGAAGCAGTAGGATAATGTGAGGATTGTAGTCAGTGTTTTGTGGAAGCAGTAGGATAATGTGAGGATTGTAGTCAGTGTTTTGTGGAAGCAGTAGGATAATGTGAGGATTGTAGTCAGTGTTTTGTGGAAGCAGTAGGATAATGTGAGGATTGTAGTCAGTGTTTTGTGGAACAGTAGGATAATGTGAGTTAGTCAGTGTTTTTTGGAGCAGTAGGATAATGTGAGGATTGTAGTCAGTGTTTTGTGGAAGCAGTAGGATAATGTGAGGATTGTAGTCAGTGTTTTGTGGAAGCAGTAGGATAATGTGAGGATTGTAGTCAGTGCTTTTGTGGAAGCAGTAGGATAATGTGAGGATTGTAGTCAGTGTTTTTGTGGAAGCAGTAGGATAATGTGAGGATTGTAGTCAGTGTTTTTGTGGAAGCAGTAGGATAATGTGAGGATTGTAGTCAGTGTTTTGTGGAAGCAGTAGGATAATGTGAGGATTGTAGTCAGTGTTTTCGTGGAACAGTAGGATAATGTGAGGATTGTAGTCAGTGTTTTTGTGGAAGCAGTAGGATAATGTGAGGATTGTAGTCAGTGTTTTTGTGGAAGCAGTAGGATAATGTGAGGATTGTAGTCAGTGTTTTTGTGGAACAGTAGGATAATGTGAGGATTGTAGTCAGTGTTTTTGTGGAAGCAGTAGGATAATGTGAGGATTGTAGTCAGTGTTTTTGTGGAAGCAGTAGGATAATGTGAGGATTGTAGTCAGTGTTTTGTGGAAGCAGTAGGATAATGTGAGGATTGTAGTCAGTGTTTTGTGGAAGCAGTAGGATAATGTGAGGATTGTAGTCAGTGTTTTGTGGAAGCAGTAGGATAATGTGAGGATTGTAGTCAGTGTTTTGTGGAAGCAGTAGGATAATGTGAGGATTGTAGTCAGTGTTTTGTGGAAGCAGTAGGATAATGTGAGGATTGTAGTCAGTGTTTTTGTGGAAGCAGTAGGATAATGTGAGGATTGAAGTCAGTGTTTTTGTGGAACAGTAGGATAATGTGAGGATTGTAGTCAGTGTTTTTGTGGAAGCAGTAGGATAATGTGAGGATTGAAGTCAGTGTTTTTGTGGAAGCAGTAGGATATTGTGAAGATTGTAGTCAGTGTTTTTGTGGAAGCAGTAGGATAATGTGAGGATTGTAGTCAGTGATTTTGTGGAAGCAGTAGGATAATGTGAGGATTGTAGTCAGTGTTTTTGTGGAAGCAGTAAGATAATGTGAGGATTGTAGTCAGTGTTTTTGTGGAAGCAGTAGGATAATGTGAGGATTGTAGTCAGTGTTTTTGTGGAAGCAGTAGGATAATGTGAGGATTGTAGTCAGTGTTTTTGTGGAACAGTAGGATAATGTGAGGACTGTAGTCAGTGTTTTTGTGGAAGCAGTAGGATAATGTGAGGATTGTAGTCAGTGTTTTGTGGAAGCAGTAGGATAATGTGAGGATTGTAGTCAGTGTTTTTGTGGAAGCAGTAGGATAATGTGAGGATTGTAGTCAGTGTTTTTGTAAAAGCAGTAGGATAATGTGAGGATTGTAGTCAGTGTTTTTGTGGAAACAGTAGGATAATGTAAGGATTGTAGTCAGTGTTTTAGTGGAAGCAGTAGGATAATGTGAGGATTGTAGTCAGTGTTTTTGTGGAAGCAGTAGGATAATGTGAGGATTGTAGTCAGTGTTTTTGTGGAAGCAGTAGGATAATGTGAGGATTGTAGTCAGTGTTTTTGTGGAAGCAGTAGGATAATGTGAGGATTGTAGTCAGTGTTTTTGTGGAAGCAGTAGGATAATGTGAGGATTGTAGTCAGTGTTTTATGGAAGCAGTAGGATAATGTGAGGATTGTAGTCAGTGTTTTGTGGAAGCAGTAGGATAATGTGAGGATTGTAGTCAGTGTTTTGTGGAAGCAGTAGGATAATGTGAGGATTGTAGTCAGTGTTTTGTGGAAAGCAGTAGGATAATGTGAGGATTGTAGTCAGTGTTTTGTGGAAGCAGTAGGATAATGTGAGGATTGTAGTCAGTGTTTTGTGGAAGCAGTAGATGATGTGTGGGATTGTAGTCAGTGTTTTGTGGAAGCAGTAGGATAATGTGAGGATTGTAGTCAGTGTTTTGTGGAAGCAGTAGGATAATGTGAGGATTGTAGTCAGTGTTTTTGTGGAAGCAGTAGGATAATGTGAGGATTGTAGTCAGTGTTTTTGTGGAAGCAGTAGGATAATGTGAGGATTGTAGTCAGTGTTTTTGTGGAAGCAGTAGGATAATGTGAGGATTGTAGTCAGTGTTTTTGTGGAAGCAGTAGGATAATGTGAGGATTGTAGTCAGTGTTTTTGTGGAACAGTAGGATAATGTGAGGATTGTAGTCAGTGTTTTTGTGGAAGCAGTAGGATAATGTGAGGATTGTAGTCAGTGTTTTGTGGAAGCAGTAGGATAATGTGAGAATCGTAGTCAGTGTTTTTGTGGAAGCAGTAGGATAATGTGAGGATTGTAGTCAGTGTTTTGTGGAAGCAGTAGGATAATGTGAGGATCGTAAGTGTTTTTGTGGAAGCAGTAGGATAATGTGAGGATTGTAGTCAGTGTTTTGTGGAACAGTAGGATAATGTGAGGATTGTAGTCAGTGTTTTGTGGAACAGTAGGATAATGTGAGGATTGTAGTCAGTGTTTTTGTGGAAGCAGTAGGATAATGTGAGGATTGTAGTCAGTGTTTTTGTGGAAGCAGTAGGATAATGTGAGGATTGTAGTCAGTGTTTTTGTGGAACAGTAGGATAATGTGAGGATTGTAGTCAGTGTTTTAGTGGAAGCAGTGGGATAATGTGAAGATTGTAGTCAGTGTTTTGGTGGAAGCAGTAGGATAATGTGAGGATTGTAGTCAGTGTTTTTGTGGAACAGTAGGATAATGTGAGGATTGTAGTCAGTGTTTTTGTGGAAGCAGTAGGATAATGTGAGGATTGTAGTCAGTGTTTTTGTGGAAGCAGTAGGATAATGTGAGGATTGTAGTCAGTGTTTTGTGGAAGCAGTAGGATAATGTGAGGATTGTAGTCAGTGTTTTGTGGAAGCAGTAGGATAATGTGAGGATTGTAGTCAGTGTTTTTGTGGAAGCAGTAGGATAATGTGAGGATTGTAGTCAGTGTTTTTGTGGAAGCAGTAGGATAATGTGAGGATTGTAGTCAGTGTTTTTGTGGAACAGTAGGATAATGTGAGGATTGTAGACATTGTTTTTGTGGAAGCAGTAGGATAATGTGAGAATTGTAGTCAGCGTTTTGTTGGAAGCAGTAGGATAATGTGAGGATTGTAGTCAGTGTTTTGTGGAAGCAGTAGGATAATGTGAGGATTGTAGTCAGTGTTTTTGTGGAAGCAGTAGGATAATGTGAGGATTGTAGTCAGTGTTTTTGTGGAACAGTAGGATAATGTGAGGATTGTAGTCAGTGTTTTTGTGGAACAGTAGGATAATGTGAGGATTGTAGTCAGTGTTTTTGTGGAAGCAGTAGGATAATGTGAGGATTGTAGTCAGTGTTTTGTGGAAGCAGTAGGATAATGTGAGGATTGTAGTCAGTGTTTTTGTGGAAGCAGTAGGATAATGTGAGGATTGTAGTCAGTGTTTTTGTGGAAGCAGTAGGATAATGTGAGGATTGTAGTCAGTGTTTTTGTGGAACAGTAGGATAATGTGAGGACTGTATTCAGTGTTTTTGTGGAACAGTAGGATAATGTGAGGGTTGTAGTCAGTGTTTTTGTGGAACAGTAGGATAATGTAAGGATTGTAGTCATTGTTTTTATGGAAGCAGTAGGATAATGTGAGGATTGTAGTCAGTGTTTTGTGGAAGCAGTAGGATAATGTGAGGATTGTAGTCAGTGTTTTGTGGAAGCAGTAGGATAATGTGAGGATTGTAGTCAGTGTTTTTGTGGAAGCAGTAGGATAATGTGAGGATTGTAGTCAGTGTTTTTGTGGAAGCAGTAGGATAATGTGAGGATTGTAGTCAGTGTTTTTGTGGAACAGTAGGATAATGTGAGGATTGTAGTCAGTGTTTTTGTGGAAGCAGTAGGATAATGTGAGGATTGTAGTCAGTGTTTTTGTGGAAGCAGTAGGATAATGTGAGGATTGTAGTCAGTGTTTTGTGGAAGCAGTAGGATAATGTGAGGATTGTAGTCAGTGTTTTTGTGGAAGCAGTAGGATAATGTGAGGATTGTAGTCAGTGTTTTTGTGGAACAGTAGGATAATGTGAGGATTGTAGTCAGTGTTTTTGTGGAAGCAGTAGGATAATGTGAGGATTGTAGTCAGTGTTTTTGTGGAAGCAGTAGGATAATGTGAGGATTGTAGTCAATGTTTTCGTGGAACAGTAGGATAATGTGAGGTTTGTAGTCAATGTTTTTGTGGAACAGTAGGATAATGTGAGGATTGTTTTCATTGTTTTTGTGGAAGCAGTAGGATAATGTGAGGATTGTAGTCAGTGTTTTTGTGGAAGCATTAGGATAATGTGAGGATTGTAGTCAGTGTTTTTGTGGAAGCAGTAGGATAATGTGAAGATTGTAGTCAATGTTTTCGTGGAACAGTAGGATAATGTGAGGTTTGTAGTCAATGTTTTTGTGGAACAGTAGGATAATGTGAGGTTTGTAATCAATGTTTTTGTGGAACAGTAGGATAATGTGAGGATTGTTGTCATTGTTTTTGTGGAAGCAGTAGGATAATGTGAGGATTGTAGTCAGTGTTTTTGTGGAAGCATTAGGATAATGTGAGGATTGTAGTCAGTGTTTTTGTGGAAGCAGTAGGATAATGTGAAGATTGTGGTCAGTGTTTTTGTGGAAGCAGTAGGATAATGTGAGGATTGTAGTCAGTGTTTTTGTGGAAGAGTAGGATAATGTGAGGATTGTAGTCAGTGTTTTTGTGGAACAGTAGGATAATGTGAGGATTGTAGTCAGTGTTTTCGTGGAACAGTAGGATAATGTAAGGATTGTAGTCAGTGTTTTTGTGGAACAGTAGGATAATGTGAGGGTTGTAATCATTGTTTTTGTGGAAGCAGTAGGATAATGTGAGGATTGTAGTCAGTGTTTTTGTGGAAGCAGTAGGATAATGTGAGGATTGTAGTCAGTGTTTTTGTGGAAGAGTAGGATAATGTGAGGATTGTAGTCAGTGTTTTTGTGGAACAGTAGGATAATGTGAGGATTGTAGTCAGTGTTTTTGTGGAACAGTAGGATAATGTGAGGACTGTAGTCAGTGTTTTTGTGGAAGCAGTAGGATAATGTGAGAATTGTAGTCAGTGTTTTTGTGGAAGCAGTAGGATAATGTGAGGATTGTAGTCAGTGTTTTTGTGGAAGCAGTAGGATAATGTGACGATTGTAGTCAGTGTTTTTGTGGAAGCAGTAGGATAATGTGAGGACTGTAGTCAGTGTTTTTGTGGAAGCAGTAGGATAATGTGAGGATTGTAGTCAGTGTTTTCGTGGAACAGTAGGATAATGTGAGGATTGTAGTCAGTGTTTTTGTGGAACAGTAGGATAATGTGAGGGTTGTAATCATTGTTTTTGTGGAAGCAGTAGGATAATGTGAGGATTGTAGTCAGTGTTTTTTTGGAAGTAGTAGGATAATGTGAGGATTGTAGTCAGTGTTTTTGTGAAAGCAGTAGGATACTGTGAGGATTGTAGTCAGTGTTTTTGTGGAAGCAGTAGGATAATGTGAGGATTGTAGTCAGTGTTTTTGTGGAACAGTAGGATAATGTGAGGATTGTAGTCAGTGTTTTTGTGGAAGGAGTAGGATAATGTGAGGATTGTAGTCAGTGGTTTTGTGGAAGCAGTAGGATAATGTGAGGATTGTAGCTCGTGTTTTTGAGGAAGCAGTAGGATAATGTGAGGACTGTAGTCAGTGTTTTTGTGAAACAGTAGGATAATGTGAGGATTGTAGTCAGTGTTTTTGTGGAAGCAGTAGGATAATGTGAGGATTGTAGTCAGTGCTTTTGTGGAAGCAGTAGGATAATGTGAGGATTGTAGTCAGTGTTTTTGTAGAAGCAGTAGGATAATGTGAGGATTGTAGTCAGTGTTTTTTTGGAAGCAGTATGATAATGTGAAGATTGTAGTCAGTGTTTTTGTGGAAGCAGTAGGATAATGTGAAGATTGTAGTCCCTGTTTTTGTGGAACAGTAGGATAATGTGAGGATTGTAGTCATTGTTTTTGTGGAAGCAGTAGGATAATGTGAGGATTGTAGTCAGTGTTTTTGTGGAAGCAGTAGGATAATGTGAGGATTGTAGTCAGTGTTTTTGTGGAAGCAGTAGGATAATGTGAGGATTGTGGTCAGTGTTTTTGTGGAAGTAGTAGGATAATGTGTGGATTGTAGTCAGTGTTTTTGTGGAAGAGTAGGATAATGTGAGGATTGTAGTCAGTGTTTTTGTGGAACAGTAGGATAATGTGAGGATTGTAGTCAGTGTTTTTGCAGAAGCAGTAGGATAATGTGAACATTGTAGTCAGTAACTGTTGACATCCATTGGTGTTTCAGAGATCATATCCTTCAGGGATGTTATGTTACAACAAAGCCTGTGACACTGTCATCTGTTTCAGTTTGTAACACCGTTATGTGAGCTATGTCCCTCCCCCAGTCCAAGTATGTCATGCTTTGTCCAGATGTCTTGCAGTAAGAGGGTCAGAGGTATTATTATTTGACTGCACTCAAGGTATCATCCCATTGACTTAGTAGACTCCTGGGAATGGTAAGTGGGAGGCCATAAATATGGTCTCACACCCTGGGCATTCTGTGGGAATCTGTACATATGAGAGTTATGAATGTCTGGCCATTGTGAAGTGACTGCCAAGATTGTGTAGCAATGTTGTGTGTAGATGTTTGTTTGGCTGGGTAGGGAGAGTAGCAGATGTGAGTGTCACAGATCCTTTTTCTATCTGACTGTGCATGCTGCTATGGCTGCTGGTGGTCTATAAGGTGTGTATATTTGTAGAGGCAGACTAAGAAAGGTCCTTTAACACCTCAGGATTCCCAGTACACTGTGAGTTGGGACAGTATTTGTCAGTGTATTGTGTGACTGGGAATCAGGATATGTTTGTTCAAACAGTCATTCTACTCTAGAGTTCATTTGGGGTACTGGTATGTTGCTGTGACACTGTTGCAAATGGTTGTGGGTGGACGTTTATGCACCACTATCTGTTTTTCCCTATAGTTCCATCCCTGTAGTGCATGATATATTTGGATATACATGGGTAATTGCCCAGAGCTCATTTGGATTAGTGTCGTGTTGGTCTTACTATGGTTCAGAAGGTGCTGGGTGACATGCTTGGCAGCTGTCATGGTTTTTTTTCCATTCTTTTACATGACTGCAGTCATACCTCTCCACTGTCCAGATGTCTAGACTCTGTCCTGATATGTGGCTCATATGTTTTGTCTGTTGGCCACAACAGTTGTGGGTTTCTGAGAAATCACTGGGATTATGTGAGCACTGACACCAGTAAATAATGACATTTGTGTTTCAGACCTGGACTCTATCTGGCATTGTATGTTAAAGCAAACCATGCCACTCTAGCAGACGTCTATGCATATGACAGCCATATTTCACAGATGTCACTATTGTTTGCCCTTTATCCCCCCCCCCCCAGTTTGTCGGGCTTTTTGCAGATGTGTTGCAGTAAGAGGTTGGTTATCCACATATAAATATATATATATATATATATATATATATATATATATGAGAGAAAGACAGATATTGGTATCTATATATACATGTATATGTATATAACAGTACTAAGGATATATAATTCCCCTTTATGTTGAATGACTGTTGTGCATGATATGTTTGTAAAAAATTAAAGAGTCCTGCAGCTTGGATGGTATAGTGGTGTATTGCTGTGATTGTTGTGCACAGGTTCCTGGGTTCAATAGTAGGAAGTGATTATTTTTTTTTCATTAATGTTAAATGACCAGAATGAATGATATGTTTGCAAAAGCATTGTAAATTCCCACAGCTCAGATGAAGCAGTGGTACATTGCTGTGATTGTAGTGCACAGTATCCTGGGTTCAAGACTGGGCAAGGCTAATTATTTTGTTGCTGGGCAGAACAAGGGCTAATGGAGACAGATTGATTAAGGCATTTTAAGTAGTTGTAAGTGGGTTTGCATGGTTTTGCATGATGTTAATCGGTAAGAGACTATTAAATAAACCCTCTTAGCTTCACTTAGTTCACACAGCCTACCTCAACCTTGCAAAAGCCTTCGACACAATACCCCACTCAGGCATCATAGACAAGCTCACCAGCTTAAATGTAAACCCATATGTCATAAGATGGGTTGCAAACTGGCTCAAGGACAAAACCCACAAGGTCAGAATTGCTGGAGCCATGTCAGACTCTAAGCCAGTCACAAGCGGTGTCCCACAGGGCTCGGTCCTGGGACCCCTCTTGTTCGGCATTGATTTTTCTGAGGTGCAAGCAAACATAGGAGGATTGTGGCTGACAAAGTTCGCAGATGACTGCAAACTGCGTGCCATAATCGATACTCCAGCGGACACAAGCATCCTTCAGAAAGGCCTCATAGAAACGGATAACTGGTGCTAGAGCCATGGCCTTAAACTGAACACCAAAAAATGTATAGTCATAACCTTTGGGAAAAACAAAGTACCCACAAATTACCACATAGGTGGTAATCCATTAAGTACGGAAGAAGTAATCAGGGACCTAGGGACCCAAATTGACAGTAACCTCTCATTCGACACTCACATTGCCAAAGTGGTTAGGAAGACCTTCTATATTGCCCACCTTATCATGAAAGGATTCACATCTAGATCAAGAGAGGTCATTGTGCCCCTATACTCTTCCCTTATCAGGCCCATAATTGAGTACAATGCCCCATTTGGGATGTACCTTAGCCGTCACCTGCAGCAGTTAGAAAGACCCCAAAAGTACCTCACCAAGAGGATCAAGGGTCTCAAACATATGTCATATGCTGCCCGGCTGAAGAAACTCCAGCTCTATTCAGTCGCATACTGCCTACTCAGAGGCAATCTATGCCTGACGTACAAAACCATGTCCAATCCGGAATTAATGGACATGCTCCACCTCAGAAAATCCAAATCCACTAGAGCCACGAGAGCGAGAGATTTGAACCTCAACACAGAAATAAATAGGACGTGCTGGAGGGACAGATTCATAACCCAGAGGCTCCCTACACTCTGGAACAGAATCCCCGTCCATGTTAGGTAGAGCCCCTCACTGACTCTCTTCAAGAGAAATCTTGATGAGTGGATGGGAGATCGTAGGTTCACCCCGGGGGTCATCTCTGCGTCACTACTAGACAGAGGCACAGTAAACTAAACCCTAAATGGGCATAGTATTCTCATTCCAAGGGGTGGTGAAAGCCACACACACTCTGGTTAGGCTTATAAATGCCCTAGGGCAGATAGCCTAGTATGAACCTATGAACCCTTGAACTTATGAACTTAACAGCGCTTACTCCTGCTTACACCTGTGCTAATTTTCTTAAAAGAAAAGAAAAAAAATGGTGATAGGAAAGTGGTGAAATGGGGGCAAGAAGAGGGTAAAACATTATGAAAAGTAGGTAGGGATGTGCAGGATGGATGTAGGAAAGGACCATAGCTCTACATTTCTTTGGCAGCAACAGCTGTGAATTACATGTATAGAATATGGAATTTACAGCCTCACACCCCACAGGGAGGGGTGTTGGCGACAGAAATTTGCCGAGTAATCAGTGGGTTGATTGATTCGTTTCACTGTACATAGGGGAAAAATGTAGAGCTATGTATGGGGCAATGGTTTTTTTGCAGGACAGATGCCCTTTTTTTTTAAGGTGAGAGTGGAATGTTGGGGAAGGGCTGTAGGTATGCTTGGGGAGGTAGGTTGGGTGGGGTAGGTTGCATTTGCAGACAGACAAGACAGACAAGACAACAGACAGGGGCAGTATATGACAAATGAGGGGGCTAAACACCTTTGATGAGGAGGGTGTTTGGGAATTCAAAGCCCATGAGCTCCCAAATGGATACAGTGGGACTGATGTCCCCACCCATGAGCAGTCACCACTGCTCCTTCATGGCCCCGAAGGTGGCTGTGCTGGGGCCTGGACAGGAGGGGTGGTCTGCCCCTTGAGGGCACCAGGAAGCCCTCAATCTGGCACAGCTGCCCACCCAACTATGATTGGATTGCGCTGGCCACCAAACCCTGGACTTGACTGCAGGTGACAGGCTCCTGTCCACACTGGAGACGGGCCCTGTCCCCTGAGGTGGTAACACCCGAAGATGGTAGAGTACTAGCAGATGATGAAGGCCTGGGTTGGGTCGCAGACATGCTGGGACCCAGTGCCATGGTCAGATGAGGTGGGTGGGACAGGCAGATCTGCTGGATGTGCCTTCCCAAACATGCTATTGTGTTGAGATTTTAAAGAATATGTTGGTTAGTCATGAGCAACACATTTCCAGATTAGTTATAGCAGCATACATGGGTGTTCTAATTAACCCCATAAAATGAATTTGAAACAGTTGCATAGCAAAATGTGCACACACATAAATGGAACAACAGTATGTATCATAACAGCGAGCCAGTAACATTGACAGCAACAGGTCACCAGTAATGTTATTTGAACAAGGTATGTTAAGATGCAACCAATCAAATATATGAGCAATAATAGAACACAAGTCCCAGCATTATGTTTGGAGTAAAACATACCCATAGTATATGAATTTTAGCATTGATCCAGATGAGGGGTGGGGGAGAAACATAATATCCATTAACAACTGTTTATGCTTCTATTTTCCACAAAAGTACTGCTCAATATTCTATGGGTCTGCCATCACTTTGCATCTACCTATGGCCCATAGCTTCTGTAGCACAAACATATCTATTAATCTATCAGCCTGAAATGGTATGCAGCAAACTGTGACAACTCTGGGTACATGCTCAGAGGTGACTCGTACATGTCAGGGTTACATATCTGGCACAGGAGGGATACCCTGAGTGCTGTTATGTGAGTGCGCTATTGGCATACATCAACTGGTTTCCTGTCTGTTTCCAAGGTTATTGGCAGCAGCGATGAGTAGCCATGACATCATGACACTTGAGAGACATGTATCGGGAAGAGTGCATGTTGTACGTACCTATCCTGCTGTCATTTGCAGGCATGTGGTGGGACAGTTGAACAGTTGTACTCAGTTTATTAGTATACCCTTAATACAGCTACTACCAACATTTCCTTACCAGTACAACATGTGGAGAAAATATCTGTTAACAATACCTGAATGTTTTTACATTTATTCCTGATTCCTTGTGTGTAGATATGCATACATCTTAGTACCACTCTCTGGACTCGAACCATGTCTGGGTGTGCAAAATTAACAACTAAGCTATTTCTCATCAGACTGAGCTACTGGGGAACTGCTGTTTCTTGGTTCACTGGTCTCTGCCTAATAGTCTCTTGGTTAGACAGTCTGAACTTGTAATCCTGTGATGCATGCATGACAGATAATTACTGTACTGTGCATTAATCCTTTGGATTACTACATCCTGGAAAGCAAAGGTTAACACAAGGCAATGCTGGATGGAACACACTTTGAGACTTTCCACATTACTATTCAGGGTTCAGAGCTTAGTGCTGAGTTTCAGTTATGTCTTGTTTTACAGCTCCACCATCTACAGTTTTTCTTACAGCTGGTTCACAGGACTACCTGAGTTAATGTATGCTGTCACAGCCACATTTGCAGTGAAGAACCTGTGTACATTCTATATGTCTACAACAACATACCAGAATAAACACAACATTTTTCGTAGGCATCTTTATTGGACATCAATATTAGTCAGTCAAACCTTTTCATTTATTCAATTCACATGGTAACAGTATGCCTACTAGCAGTAAGCAATGTACTCCTTCTAAGCTATTGGAACAATATACTGCAAAATAGATTTGTACTCACCAGCCTGTCGGTGCGGCCTCAGCAGTTTGTCACCATGGGCATTGATGTTCATAACCCTCTCTGCTACAGCTGTAGGGGAGAGAAACAAACATTATGCATACCTGTCTATCACATTCTCAGGATAGTATTTGCTACAAACTACTTGATAGTGATACTTACTACTGGAGCATTCCATGCTAATGCATCTTGGATTCACTGTGTCAATAGTGCCCCCTTCCCCCGCTTTAGGTCAGCATAATGGTGCCGTATCGGTTCACCAGGCCAGGGGATACCAGTAGCTCTGGTAAGATTACATGTGTGATAGTCCCAGGCCTCTATTTTGTATTGTGAGCTCTTGTACTGGCCCTGCAGCAGTCTCTCATGATGGTTTTTGACAAGGAGACCAGCCATGACCCTGGACTCCTGAATGCTCTAGCAATGCACCCGAAAGCATGCTCCCTCTCCAACATCAGACATGGTCCTGCAGAGATCAAACTAAACAGGTTATGGCTGTATTCCCGACTGCATGGTTTAAACAAGGCCATATTCCTGCCCTTTGCCATCATTGGACCATTTTGAAAATGCTGAGCACAGCTTAGCAATGCACAGTCCCGCTAAGTTGGATTGAACAGTGCTTAAAGGGGTAACTGCTGAGCACTGCTTAGTGTGCAAATTCACTTAGCTGAGATACCTGCTGCTTAGCAAACGTGTCAGTGATGCTTAAACCTGGTAAGCATAGCTGGGCATTGCTGACCATTGCTCACTTTTCAGTTTAAAAAAATATCAGGATAATGGCTTCATTTAGTAGGTGTATATGATTTACTTTACATGACATCCCTCTATGTGCTTTCATTAAATTAACAAGGGGTGTGACTATACTGTATGGGACACTTGTATATACATTGGTGATTTCACATGTTACATGCACTCACACTTCCATTTTACACCAGCTACACTACCCTGGTTGACAAAAACAGTTACTACATACTTTAAGTTTAAAAAAAATACTTTTAACACTGCTTTCCATTATAAAAATAACTTGCTTGTCTTGGTACTGAAACTGTGAATGCCTGCATGTAAAGCTGGGACTCTAATCACTATACTATCTTGGATTAGAAATTTCAGCTGTATATTTCTCTTGATCTCCTATGAGATGTTTAAGCAATGCTAAACGGAGGGCCATAATGCTTAGCTATGCTTAAACATGCCTTAGCATGTAAAAAAAAGATTTATTATATTATTATTATATTACTATATTATATAGTGAGTATTGCGGTTTTCTGACAAGTCATTGAGGACTGCAGTCAGGAAATAATGGCATATATTTCACTTTCAGGCTTCTATCATTCAGAAATTCATGCTAATGCATATCCTGTTTTCTATCACCTTTTTAAGTTTGTGAGGACAGTATTTCAGTATTGTCCCTTTTTAGTGCGTTGTCCCCACATTATTTGTGCCTTTGTCCACATGGACTGCTGTCAGGGAATAATGGCATGCATTTGACTTTCAGACTTCTATCTTTTGGACATTTATGCTAATGCATGACCTGTTTTCTATCAACTTTCTAAGTTTGTGAGGGCAATATTTGAGTAGTGTCCCTTTTTAGGGCAATGTCCCCCCATTATTTGTGCCTTTGTCCACATTTCCTGCCTTAGCAGGTTGCCAGGTATTGTACAGCACTTTTACAATGCAGGGGATATGTCACAGAACCTGTCACACACATCCCTGCATTCGTTTCCCACTGCCATATGTATTTTAGTGTTCGACGACACTGAAATATCATTTATTTCATTTGTGTCCGCAGACACTGAAATACCTGGCATAATATTAGAGACATTCTCCAATATTATGCCGGATTGGTTTAGAAAGTGATGTACAGCACTTTCTGAGTAAAGGGGATGTGTTTGTAGTCCGTGCACTACATAAACATGCTCCCTGCACTCATTAAAGGTTTGTGTCCATTTAGCCTTAACAGCAGCATGCCTTCATGAATATGCAAGGCACGCTGCTGTGGCTACATGGACATGAACCACTCCATGCAGAAATAGCACTATTCCTGTATGGAGTTTATTGAAGCCAGGGGCCAGTCTAAGCAGTGCTTAGAAGTGCTTAACAAAAGCGTGTTATCTCCTTTTCTGATGTTAGAAAGTCACTTAACAAGCTTGTCTTTTGCCAGTTATGAAGTGTAATGATGGTGTTAAGTTTGTTACAGTCTATAAAAGTCTTTTATGAAGTGCAGTATTACTAAAAAACAGGAACACATGATTTCTGATTTAGAATATGTTATAACACCAGACCTTAGCACATTATTTTTTTTTTTGTATTTATCTCTTGAAACCTAGGAATACTTTCACTTCAAGCTCCTGCCTTATTGACCTCACTGTGTTAAAATGGACTGATTCCTTTGACTCACTAGACTCTTAGTGAAACAGAAACACCATTACAGAGTTCATCACCCTATTGGGCTTTTTGAGACCATTCAAAGAGAGTCCCAAAACTTTCAAAAATTAAGTGCAGCCCTTGGAACATAATAGCCAAGTGAAAAGCTTGCTGTTACACCTAAGGCATTTTTTTTGCAAGGGGGTTATCCCTCCCACACACTGTAATGATGTGGGAGTTGTACCTCCTCATACATCACTACTTATATGTATTAACTCTAAGGTCTCTGCTCCATGTGGTTGTAGGGTGGTGTAATGGTTAAAGTGCTTTCCTCACAGATGCAAACTAAAGGGTTTGATTCTAATGCCTGGTTATTGGCAAGGAATAGAATAGTTGTCAGACTGGTTGCTTAGTATTTATCAGTTAACTACAAAAAATAGAATACACTGAGGTGAAGCAATGTCAGAATTAGTATGCATTTTGCAGTAATCACATTTAAATTCCCATTCTTCCAATTCCCTCGGTTATAAAACAGGAGCCCAGAGACTACTGTTAACAAATTAAACAAGGAATATGGAAAGGTGGAACCCTGACATTAAATAAACAGGCACTATGGAATTATGTTTAGTATGATGATAGAAGTCATTTGAAGTGAAATGTTAAAACTGCTTTAAAAGATTCAGTATAAGAAGTAATATGCTTACTGGATTCTCCATTCCTTTAATGCTGTTTGGTACTTGGCTCAGACGGTTAATTATATGAGCTTTAGTTCTTGTGATACAGGGTTCAATTTCTTTAACCCTCATTTGCCTACTGTATGACCTTGATCAAGCCATTTAACCAAATGGTGCTTAGGGGCACCTGAGCATTTGGGCTAGACTCCTCAATAGTCCCCTTGAGTGCCAGCCTAATAACTCTCTACAGACAGCACCCTTACTGTGATTAATATATATTCCTTCTCTTTACAACTGAGTGAACACTGTCTTCTGTAATTTTGTGAGCTGCTTATCATGCTGAACAGATGCAAAAAAGTTCACCAGCAGCTGCATGCTCTCAGTTTTACAGCTGTGCATTTTATGTAGTACACACAGAGCTGGTGTTAGCATGTTGGGGCCCCCAGCAAATGCCAAGTTGGGGGCTCCCTGCTCACTTCCAGACTAAGTATCACCCTGTCACTGACACCCCTCCTATGCAACCTTTTAGTTCATGCTGCAGAGTTTTAGAGGTAGTATGCACAGACTGAACCATAGCTACAGTGCTGTTATAGGTTCATAGGTTCATAGGTAGGTACTAGGCTATTGGCCCAAGGGCCTAAGTAAGCCTAGCCAACAAGGTTCCCTGGCTTATGCCACCCAAGAAAGTTATTTTCCTGTGCCCCTGTTGAGCAGAGCCACAGAAGTGATCCCCGGGGTGTATTTTCTATTTCCCATCCACTTATCAAGATTTTTCTTGAAGAGTGCTAAACAGAAACTTTGCTTGACATAGATGGGTAGCTTGTTCCAGAGTATGGGAAGTCTTTGGGACAGGAATCTATCCTTACAGCATGTCCTGTTTATTGTGGTGACAAGGTTTAGGTCCCTAGAGCATGTAGCTCAGAGGGATTGGGATTTCTTTAGGTGTAGTATGTCCAACAGCTCTGGGTTTGACATAGCTTTATATGTTAGGCAGAGATAACCTCAGAGTAGGCGATATGCTATGGAGTAAAGCTGGAGTTTTTTGAGACGGTCAGTGTAGGGCATCTGTTTGAGGCCAGTAATCCTCTTTGTGAGGTACTTCTGTGGCCTTTCCAGCTGCTGCAGATGTCTTGTGAGGTACATTCCAGAAGGAGTGTTGTACTCTATAATGGGTATAATGAGTGTCGAGTAGAGGGGAACAATGCCCCTTTGGTGATGAGGTGGGCCACGTAGAAGTATTTCCTGACTACTGTGGTGATTTGATTATCAAAGGAGAGACTACTGTCCACCTGGGTCTCAAGGTCTCTTATCACACATTCGGCATTAAGTAGACTGCCGCCTATGTGGTAGTGCATAAGTATAGAGTTTTTACCAAAGGGCTGTGACACCAGGCATCTGTCTCAGTGATGCCCTTCTGTAGGATGTCCACATCATTTGGGGACTCAACTATGGCTCCAACTAGGAGCCATCTGCAAACTTCATTAACCAAAGGCCTTCTGTGGTAGACTGTACTTCAGAGAAGTATTTACCAAATAGGAGAGGTCCCAGGACTGAACCCTGGGGTACTCCACTTGTCACTGGTTTGAAGAAAGATTTGGAGTCTGCAGCTTTTACAGTGTGGGTTCTGTCAGTGAGCAAGTTGGCAACCCATCTTGTGACGTAGGGATCTATACCTAGTTTAGTGAGTTTAGCTATAATTCCAGAATAATGGATGGTGTTGAAAGCCTTGGTGAGGTCAAAATAAGCTGTGTGAACCACCTTACCCTCATCTACGGCTTTGGTGACTGCCTCAGAGAAGTTGATCTGTTACATTAGGAGAGGCCTGTAGCTACAGCACTCTTTCATTATGACAGGCCTCTGTACCACACCAAGTTGGCCCATCTCACAGAGGTAACAGAAAGAATGGAACGGGAAACAGTGAGCAAACCAATAACCAAATAAAGGTTCCCCGGTGAACAGGACAAACCAATAAAGGCAGTCTCACGGTGTAAAACACTCTCACAATGTAATGTAAGAAAATAGTCTATCAGTTTCTATCATAGAACGCTGCAGTCCAAAATAAGCAGTCTAACAGCGAAATTCTCCACTTGTAATAATGCCTCTCGTATGACTCTGCAGTCCGTGATAAACACAATGTATACGAAAGGCTTTCAGTTCTAAGACAAGTCCTCTCGTGTGACTCTGCAGTCCATAGTAACCACAATATGCGAAGGTTTCCAGTTCTAAAACAAATCCTCTCGTGTGACTCTGCAGTCCGTATTGAACAAATTAAATTTATTCTTACATAAAACAAACAGAAAAATAAAAAACAGTTCAAATTGAGCGCTTTCGTTTCCTCTCCGGAAACTTCATCAGAATGATTTTTAACATTACACCAAAGCTTTTATACATCTTCTAATTAATAATTGATAATTGATAAATTAGTTCAGTAATTAGTGGTGTAAAACAAGTTGAATGATTTTTTAAAAAAACAGTGAGTAAGTGGTTTTAAAATTCACGTAGACATAGTTAGTAGACAGATACCAAATAATAAGTAAGCTTTGTTTACCTTAAAATTAAAATTAAAAGTTATAAGGTTATAAGTTTAACAAAATGTTAAGAAATATAAAGAAAACAAACAATAAATTAATATATAAACATATGGTGTACTGTTGTTGATAAACATAACCGCAGTAGTCACACAGCTGATAGATATAATTTCCCTTACCGGATAAAACCTATTCCTAACTAAATGTATGTGTATGTGTATGTAAAACCATTTAAAACCACTTACTCACTGTTTTTTTAAAAAATCATTCAACTTGTTTTACACCACTAATTACTGAACTAATTTATCAATTATCAATTATTAATTAGAAGATGTATAAAAGCTTTGGTGTAATGTTAAGAATCATTCTGATGAAGTTTCCGGAGAGGAAACGAAAGCGCTCAATTTGAACTGTTTTTTATTTTTCTGTTTGTTTTATGTAAGAATAAATTTAATTTGTTCAATACGGACTGCAGAGTCACACGAGAGGATTTGTTTTAGAACTGGAAACCTTCGCATATTGTGGTTACTACGGACTGCAGAGTCACACGAGAGGACTTGTCTTAGAACTGAAAACCTTTCGTATACATTGTGTTTATCATGGACTGCAGAGTCATACGAGAGGCATTATTACAAGTGGAGAATTTCGCTGTTAGACTGCTTATTTTGGACTGCAGCGTTCTATGATAGAAACTGATAGACTATTTTCTTACATTACATTGTGAGAGTGTTTTACACCGTGAGACTGCCTTTTTTGGTTTGTCCATCTCACAGAGGGACATTTACAGTTACTGGAATTTAGTTCCAGCAATGATATATTACAAGAACTCTATGTATAGGGCTGGACTTGAGTAAAATGGCACCCTAAGCACTGCCTAATGTGTCACTCACCCCCCCCCCCCCATACACACTTCATGGGCTCTCCACACCATGCACATTACTTTTATCTCTTTTCTCACATTTTGCCTTACTCTAGATTTTTGAAGATACCATGATTTCCAATATGCTCTGAAATGCTTTTTCTTTTTTTTTTTTTTTCTTTTTGCACAACCTTTTCATCCAGTGATGACTTGAACATCAGCTATGATTAATGAAAGAAATTCATTGTTGCTGTTCAACTTTAGTATTCCTTGTATCCTGTCAACACACCTGTCCTGACCAAGAGACCACAGTAATAACTGTTTATGAAATAATGCAATTAAGCCGGGAGCCCCTAGAAGCCATAGGATTATAGATGCTCTGGGATGCATTTTAGAGCATTTTCCCAACCTTTTTATCCAGTGGTCAGTTAAAAAGAATCACGAGTAACAGAAAAAGTTCAGTCTTAGTTTTTCTTTCAGTGAAGATATAACTTTTTCCTGATGCTTAATGCTCAAAGCTGACAAAATAATAGCTCACAATAAACTAAATAATTTGTTGTAAGGATACACAAATCCTCTCTGAGAATGCTGCCTACAGTAATTGAGCGCCTTGACTGGTTGAGCCAAGTGTTTGTGTGGTTCAAAGTTTTATTTGCTTGGCTGGTACATATTTTCTAATGTTTCCTGTCTCACTACCTGTAGAACAGAGCTTGTGTGTAACTTTATTATTAATTATTAAAAAATTCTTAATTAATTGATTAGAAAACATAAGCTTTTTAAACAACAGCAATATTTGATTTGTAAGAGGTGTAAGAACAAGTTTTGACCTTTCGCTTTGAATGTATATTTTTAAAATCCATAAAAAGATGTTTGTAAGTATTTGAGTATATGGTTCAAGCAATGTCCTATTACTGTTAAGAAGTAAGGTTTCATGCATTGATTTGCAATATTATGTATAAGAAGTATTATTCCAAAGCAACACTATGACAATAAATGTGGAGTTTAAATAAAAATCAATATTTGGAGACCCTATACTTTTATTTTATTTTATTTATTTTACATTTGTTAACTGGGCTAATCTGGCTGGATACATGTCCATTTTCAGCAGAGGCCCGAGGAGAAAAGCTCCACTATCAGAATAAGACAATACATTTACAAAAACATTTCTAAATTAATACTAACAAAATGTACTGAGACAATATACAGTTTACCTGGACTCATCTGAGTAGGTAACAAACAGAGTTCAGTTAAGCGGCTAAGGAGATAAGCTCCAGCATCTAAAATACAAAGATAAGTTAAGAGACATCAATAGTCAAGTTAAAAAATATTATCGTTAGTCAGTAGTCATGATATCAGATTAGGAAATTTGCAGAAGCAAGAAATCTGTTGGTATCAAGTGTTAAAAGAGCAGGTTTGGCAGTTTAACAGGTAATTAAGTAGTTAAAGATGAGGAAAAGGGGAAAAATAAGGTAGACAGAAAGTGGGGATAGAATATAATTTGATTGGAAAAAGTATTATGAGTTTGGTAAAGGGTGGGAGTGTCCAGTTGGAAAAAGGAGAGGGTGGAAACAGGATAGTGATGAAATGCCAAGGTAGCAGGATTATAGGAGGTCAGCTAAAGGTAGAAAGAGATGGAAAGAAGATGGCTAGAAGAGGAGGTAAGCAAAAAATTGAGAGATAAAAGAGTGAAGGTCCAGTAAAGGGGCTGATGAAGTCAGTCTAAGTTAGAACGGGAGTGGAAAGAAATACACAAGTAGCAGACTGGAGAGAGTAATAAAGAGTGCTGAGCTCAGTCAGGATTGGAGCAGGGACATAGCCAGTGAATTAGTAGGTGAGTTTTTATCTGTTTTTTGAAAAGGTGACATGAGGTTAGGGAGGTCAGTTCTGTGGGAAGTTTATTCCAGTAAGAACCGATAGTGTTTGCAAATAGGGAATCACCTGATTTGTTATGAGATTTCAAAGTAGTAACTAGTAGCTTGTTGGCTGATCTAAGTGTCGTGAGATTTTTATAAGGTGTGATGAGTTTATTTAGTATGGGTATATTGGAGGGTTATGAAGAATTTTAAAAGTGATGATCAGTTGTTGTAGGAGTATTAGGTTTGGGAGTTCAAGCCAGTTTAGTTTCTTTAAGTTAAGACAGTGGTGAGTTTGGAATGGAGAGCCAGTGGCAAATCTGGCTATACTGTGGTAGGCAGTATTCAGTTTCTGAAGATTAGCTTTAGATAAGTTGATAAAGGAGGGAGAGGCGTAAATTAATGTAGAGATAAGGTGAGTTTGGGCGAGGGCTACTCGGAAGTAGCAGTGAGATAGGGCTTTAGCCTGTATAGGGCACCAATCTTTTTATTGACTGTCTTGATAGTTAAATCAATGTGATAGTCAAAATTTAGCTGGTTGTCTATGGTGACGCTAGCAGTTTAGTGCAGCTGTCAGGTTTGATGACAGTGCCATTACAGGATGTTATTGAAAAGAGATTGGGGTGGATTTACAGGTTGGGGTAAAGAGTAGTAGTTTGGTTTTTTTGGGATTTAGGAGGAGACAGATATGTTTAAACCATTTTTCTGCTGCAGTGAAGACTACTTGGGTAGCAGAGTGGAGTTCTGCTGGGGAAGAAGCAGAGCAGATGAGAGTGGAATCATCTGCATATTGTATACATGTGGATGTTGGGAGGAATTGGGCAGATTATTAATGAAAATAGAGAAAAGTAGGGGACCTAGGATGGATCCTTGTGGGACTCCAATAGTAATTGGGAGTTGAGTGGATAAATGGCTGTCCCAAAGGACTGCTTGTTTTCTATTAGTCAAGTATGAGTTGAACCACTGTAATGCTTGTGAATCCAGAGATAGGGATTTTAAGGTATCGAGGAGAAGTTGATGGTTGACCATATTGAATGCTTTTGAGAGGTCCAAGAATAGTGCAGATGAGAACAGGTTGTTATTTCGGTTTTTATTTATAGTGTCAGAGAAGGAGAGAAGGGCAGTAGTAGTACTGTGGTACGGTCTAAAACCATGTTGAGAGTCTACAAGCAAGTTGTTATTTAAGAGATAATGTAGAAGTTGATGGTGAATGCAGCGTTCCATTATTTTGGATAGAGGAGATAGAAGGGCAATAGGTCTAAAATTGGATAGTTCGTTAGAGTTCCCTCCTTTATGGAGTGGAATAATATGGGAGATTTTCCAGCAGGATGGGATTTTGGATTCTGTTATGGTTCTGTTTATTAAGATGGAAACTGGGTAGGCTATTTCGGTTGCAGCTAGCTGAAGATATTCAGCTGGAAGTTTGTCAGCAGAAGGGTGCAGGGTTTTAGTTTAGAACGTACTTTCTCTATATACGTTGTTGAGACAGTCTCAAGCTTTAGCGTGTGCGTACTGTTTAGAGTGGTGGTAATTTGGAGGGAAGGGGGGGGAGTCATGGTGCTTGCAAGTGAGTTGACTGTTTGAGAGAAGAAGTTGTTAAAAGTGTTGGCTATGATGTTAGGTTGGGTTTGTGCTAAGCTAGCTGGGGTAGGTGTTTTGGTGTTGCCTGGGTGGAGTAGTTTATTTATTCCTGACCAGAATGTTTTTGGGTTTTGGTTTTGGTTTTGTTGATATTGAAAGTTGTAGTTTTTTTTTATCCAGAATGATAAGTTTCTTTGTTTTGTTTCTTAGATGTTTGAAATTTTGATGGTCAATAGGGCTTTTTGTGGACCTCCATTTAGACCATGATTTATTTCTAGCTCTCATAGTTTGTTTAGTTGTAACAGAGAGCCATGGAGCTGCTTTGGAGCTGACTCTGACTAATCGGGATGGGGCATGCTGGTTTAGAATTTGTAGGAAGGTATTGTTGAAATGGGTTACTGCTTCATCTATTGGGAGGTATTTTAGAGTTGACCAGTTATATTCTTTGAGTTCATTTTGAAAGGATGTTAGATTGAATTCTGTTTTGTTATGTTTGGTACAATAAATAGTTTGCTTGGGATTGTTGCATTTTTGTTTGGTGATAAAGGTAAGGAGGTGGTCGCTGATATTGTCAGGGAGTATTCCTGTTTTATAGGAGAGGGGATTGTTGTTGGTCAGTATCCAGTCTAGAATGGTTTGTTTGTGGGTGGATTTATGTATTCTAGTAGGGGAGTTGATGGTACTTCCTTCATCCCAGCTTGTGGTATGTCAGAGAAGAGCAATTCTTGTTTTTTGGGATACCAAAGGAAGTTGAGTAGTAAGTTATTAATTTTATGTTTAATTTTGACAGGTGGGGGAATTATTAGAGCTTGGCCAATGAATAGGATTTTAGGTAACAGTATTATTTTAATTAACGTTAGTCTGTCTTCAAATGTGAAGAAGATTCTGTTCCAACTGTCAGTTAGACTTGTAATTGAGTTTATAAGTTGTTGGTAATTAGATGCGAGTGATTTTTTTTATGATTAGATTCAATAATGATACTTAGATATTTAACATGCATGCTCTCCCAGTTCATGTCTCTTTTTGATCTAAGATTCATAGTAACATTTTTATTTACTAGAAGTGCCTGAGTTTTGTTGTGATTGAATTTTAGACCAGAGATGTTTGTAAAGAAGTTTATATTATGTAATAGGTAATCTACTGAATTTTCAATATCATTAGAAGTTATTAGTAGGTCATCAGCAAACAGTTGTATCTTGGGGGATAATTTGTCTGACACTTTATATCCTTTAACACTGCCAATATTTCTAACATAATTTGCAAGAGGCTCAATAGCCAGCCAAAGAGTAATGGGGAGAGGGGGCACCCCTGTTTAGTACTTCTTAATATTTTGAATGGGCTAGCTAGGTAAGATCCAATCTTTAGATAGGCTATGGACTGTTCATATCGTTTTTTAATTAGTCCTGTAAAGTTTGGGGAGAAATTGTATTTTCGCAGAGCTTTAAACAGATATGGCCAACTTAGGGAGTCAAAAGCTTTATCTATATCAAGGCTTAAAATAGAAAGCTCTTTTGTTTTCTTGTTTGCTAAGTCTGTTAAAGACAGTAATCTAATTACATTGTCTTGTACCTTTCTGTTTTTGCTAAACCCGGTTTGGTCTTCATGAATTAATATTGAAAGAATATTATTTAAACTGCTAAGATAGACATGAATATCTTGTGATCAATGTTAAACAAAGAAATTGCCTGTATGATGTGCAAATGCTGGGCTCTTTATTTGGTTTTAAGATGGGAGCGATGATACAATATTTCCATGAGGGAGGGATGTTTGGTGTAGTTTTAACTTCTTGGAATGCACTGAGTAAGATTTTCAAGATGTTATCAGGTAAGAGCTTGTAAAATTCCAGAAATAGACCATCCAACCCTGGTGCCTTTTTTGCCTTAAGATTTTTTATTTGTTCTTTTAATTCTTTAAAGGAAAATGGTTTATCTATGTTATTAATATTGTGTTTGCACAGCTACTTTTGAATATTGTTAGCAAGAAAGTTGTCTATACTTTTATAACTTGTAGATGCGTTATTATTAATATTCTTGTAATAGTTTTTAAAATAAAAGATATTTTAGATCTGTAACGTTGATAGTATGATTATTTCTAGTGTATATAATTTCTTTTATATGACTTTTTTCATTGAAATGTTTAGATCTAATCACAGTCCTATGCATACTTTTGGGATTAATTGAGTAGGATTGCAATCTGATTTTTTCCAAATTTATTAATATTTTATGCTGCATGATATCTTGATATTCCTTGTTCGGTTTATATATGTCAGCTAATGCAGATTTGTCATTTGCTGTAAGTTTTAGTTTCAGTTCATCAGTTTCTTTTTGTTTGGCTACCAGTTTTTTATCCCACTTTTTCTTTTTATTTATATGCCAACTTTTGACTTTACCATGTAAGACTGCCTTTAAAGTGTCCCATAAGATAATATCTGAAACCTCTCCATTATTATTGACATCCAGGTAAAGCTTTATTTCATCTACAAACCATTCTTTAAATTCTTGTACTGTTACTAGATAAGCAGGTAGTCTTTGGCAGAAGTTTAAGGGGTCAGTATTAAGGTGATAGCATTGTGGTCAGACATAGGGCATGATGTCTGCACTACATTATAAACCTTGGCCAGTAAAGAACTGGTTACAAAGCCTTTGTCTACGTTGGTCTGCATGCCAAATCTGTAAGAATAGTGAGAATATTTCATTGATGACTAATGATGTTATATGATGATAACATTTGCTAATAGTAACTCACCTTTAGACTTTAATGCTATGGTGTCTAAATGTTTTTTCACAGTTTTAGTCCCAATACATGGTATCCAGTAGATGTTTGCAAAAGTGTACATCTTTTTATCTAGTTTTAGTATGACTAAAGCAAGCATACCATCATTGCTTGAGCATGAGTCAACTGTTTCTGGAATTCTCATTGATTTTCTGTGTAAAATTAGGACACCTCTTCTCTTGTGGTTGTAGTTTGAACTTACCAAAATCTTATAATTGTTAAACGTTAATTTGTTTAGATCTTCTGTTATTAAGTGAGATTCCTGAATGAATGCAAAATCTGCTTTATCTAACATCCAGTATTTGTTGACACTATTCCTTTTCATGGGGTTGTTCAACCCATTGACAATAATAGATATAATGTTAAATATTATCATTTGATGGGCACTGCTATTATACGTAAAATTGAAAAGTGCTTTCCTTGCTTCATTACGACAAATACATTTTTTAAAACTGTTATGGACAATTTAAAAACTCTAAATTTGAAAGCAATATAACTGTATAGTTTATCCATGCAGAAGGTTGTTAAAGTAAATTCAGGCTTACTATAGCTCTCATAGAACCGCATACTAACCCTCTCATGACATCTAGTGAAAATTCCTAGCTACTGCAGGTTAATAGCAAGCAGAAGGGAGACTGCATGTGCATAACAACATACAAAAGGAAACATTTGATTTAATATACTATGTATACATGAACTAAGAATATGCGCTGTATATAATGTCTTACATTTTTTTTTATCTAAACAGACTAACTAAGATAAATTGATTAAACCTAATAATTATTTGTTACTATGTGTAAATACATGACTATGTCATTAAATCAGGAAAAAAGATGCATTTAAAACTGTCATTGTCAGAAACATATTTGTAATTCTTACTTAAATATAAATGTAATTCAGATTAAAAAATCACTGTTTGTAGTAAAACATATGCTTATAAGTATTTTAGATAAAAATAATTGCTAAATGAATGAAAACACAGTTCAAATGATCATTCTTGAATCTGATTGGCTGTTAGAGTTCAGTGAAGAGAAACTGATTCAAAGGTCATGCCTACTTCCTGAAAGACATCACATATTGTTTCTCATGAGCCTGGGAGCTAACTGAAGCTGTTAGAAGCTCAAATTTGTCACAAAAGTTGTCAAAATTTCATCAAAAAAGTAAGTAGGTGGGAATTTTCTAGTGAAGTGAAGTTTTTAAGCATAACTTGTAAAATGATGAATATTTAAAATAAATGCTCCAAATTACTAACCATGCACCATAATAAAATATATTAGCTAAATGGAACACATTGCAGAAGTTCAGTTAAGTAGTAAATGCATATATAATAATAAAATGTCACCCTTTTCTTTTTAAACACTTAAAAGTAACAAAGTGAGTATTTCTCTCTCCTGCAGTGATTAAATAATATGACACTAGGACTAAAATGGAAAGGAAAGCATATACATGAAGAAATAAGTATAGGATATAATATATATATATATATATATATATATATATATATATATATATATGAGACAAGTGAGTGATTTTATACCATTTCACTAGTGCTATGCCATGTATATAAACAGATAAAATTATAAAATAGTAGTTTGCAGTTGGATAAGATTTTGATTTACTTGAGGTCTAAGTACTATATATTATTGGTTTGAGTACTATATATTATTTATAAAGTTAGCATTGTTGTGGAAAATATAATAGCAGAGAAAAAAAGTTACATTACCTTCTGTGTATGATTCCACATTATTTACAAGGGAGAAAAGAAAAATTTGCATGAAATGTGAAATTATGTATAATCATTTGTGTCTGGGTTTCTTTTTTTCTTTAATAGTCCACTCATTTTTTGAAGCTTGTATTTTTAAGTTCATTAAAGAATCCATGGGTTCAGGCTGATTTAAAAGCTTCTTTTTTGGACAAATGTGGATGGTTCTTTGAGACAGTCAAAATGTTTCTTTCCTTCTGGTAGGGATAGTCTTATTCTTGCTGGGAATATGAGTTGTGCTTTGGTTCCTTTCTTTTTTAATGATTTTATCAGAGGGACACATGCTTTTCTTTTAGACATTACAAGATGTGAAAAGTCATTGTCAAACCTGATAGTTTGGTCACCAGTTTTTAATGGAGCAAGTGACCGGGCAGTTCTTAAAACAAGGGGCCGGATTCACAAAACCTCCGTGTAAGAGTTAGTATGTCATACATGGAGGCTGCAGTCTAACGGTATGACGTCAGCATGCCATGCATATTCATGAGGGCATGCTGAATCATACCCTAGGCTAACACGGTCCGTGTAGAAAAGTAGGGTGTGTGTCTGAATGCCGAGTTCTGCAAAGGGACACGCCCCCAGAAGAGTTAGAGTCCTGAAAGTAAACACCCACGAGCGAGTCCGCGTAAATGTCAAGGAACACAACACCACATACCCTCACAGACTATAAACCCAACTGTAATGTAAAACATAAAATTATCAGTTTAATTTTTTTTTTTTTATAATTTCCAAAATGTTTGCCCGTAGTTGCGCTCGTTTGTGCGGGTATGCCCTCCGCTCAGCCACAGTTAGCAGACATTGAAAAGCATATAAGATCTAAATATGCAAATTACGTCAAGTAGCAATAGCGTAGTGGTAGAGACATTTACCAAAGAGGAGATAGTTACGGTTCGAGCCCCCACAACATAATTTTCCATTTTTATTTAAATAAGCATGAAAGAATCCCCTGACACACAGATATATATATATATATATATATATATATATATATATATATATATATATATAAAATTATAATTTAAGTAAAATGTAATGAAATGGGCCATGTATTTTTGAAGAAATCCGACATAAAACATATAAAAAAAGGATCAGAATTGCCCATAGCTTAGCAAGGCTTTAGCAAGCTGAATATGGGTGCCTGTAGGTGAGCAGCGCTTTAACAAGCATAATATGAGTGCCCATAGGTGAGCAGCACTTTAACAAGCTCAATATGTGTGCCCACAGGTGAGCAGCGGTTTAACAGGTCTAATATGAGTGCCCTGAGTTGAGCAGCACTTTACCACGCTTAAAATGAGTGCCAATAGTTCAGCAGCACTGCACCCAGCGTAATATGAGTGCTCATAGCTAAATCACATGTTACCCAGCGTAAGCCATTTGCGTGGAGCTGCACAGCACGCCAACCAGCTTACCATCGGGCAACATTGGGCAAGCTGTATCAAAGCTGCCTTTACACAGACACACCTCCTAGCCTGTCTAGACAGTAGTAAAATAAAAAAAAGCGACGCCCAGGATCGAACCTGGGATACTGTGCACCATAGTCAAAGTACCACAGATAAGTGTGGGAAAACCGGCATATATAAGCCCCATAGGTGGGAATTCACAGCATAACTGATTGTGGTACCCATTTGCAGTCAGGATGGCAGGTGTAGGAGAGGGAAGTCACTTTAGATCACAAAGGTGGGGTGTTGAGGAGTCAAAATATAGGGTTTGTCTCCTAGTCCATGATCATGAGGCACAACTCATGCAGGGCCAGGTTCACTGGGATGCGTACAAGGCAGAGGCGTGGAACCAGTTGGCACATGATCTCACCAGTGCCACAGGCATTCCAAGGACTGGTGAACAGGTCCGTCACCACCATGCGGACCTGAAGCGATGTAAGGAGGACCAACTGAACCGTTGGATCCAGGAAGCCAGCCAAATGCCCAATGCCCCACTACTGAGTAAGTATCCATGTAATTAAGTATGTAAGAAATGCTATCCTAGTCTATAGTATGGAGACGTATGTTACAATATTACTTCCTTTATATTACAGCTGCAGGTGTTCGTTCCACGAATCAGCAAGCCTATGCTGATAGGCTGCTGAGGTTGCACCACCAGGCAGGTTAGTAATTATTTCGCTGGTATTGTCATAGAATATAAGTGAGACAGATTGTAAAAGAGTTCAGTGTTGTAACCCACTAATAAAGGTCAAATAAGCCTAGAAGAAAGATTCTGCTAGTATTGTAAGATTAGATATGTGATGCAGCCTGGAAAATGGTGCAATGCAATCCAGTAATAAAGATTAAACAAGTCTCAAATAGAAGTGTCCACCTGTATTGTAATATCAGATAACTGCTGCAGCCAGAAAATGAGTGGTAATCAATCAACAAAGGATAAGCAAGTGTCAAATACATCCTTGTAAATTCTGCCATATGAAATAAGTGAGTCAGCTGGAAAGGGTTGTTGTAAACCAGTAATAAATGTTAATAAAGCCTAGAATTAAGTACCAGTCTGAAATGTAAATATAAAATAATTGAGAGAGTGTGAGAAAGACAGTTTGAAGCTATCCAGAAAGCTGTAATAAGTCTGGAATAAAGGTATACTGCAGTCACTACATTATGAAATTAATGAGACAGCCACAACCAAAGAGTGTAATGTGTTAAATAAAATACAGAACATGGACTGTGTCCGTCCCACAAATTGAATATGTTGCTGTACCCTTGCATTATGGAAATAGTATGGTTGTATGAAATGCTGAACATCCACAGTTGTCTAGACACATATAAATCAAATGTAGCAGGATGCTGTACCTGAACACAGCCAGATATGAACATATATGAATAAAAAGGAATGTATATTAATGTAGCAGTAACATCCCCATCACCAACATTCCTAAGGTTACATACAGGAAACTGTACTAATACATGTAGGGGATATATATATGCATCTACTAGGAATGTACAGTATATGTATAGGTAGTTTAAGTTGTTAATGTGATATTTCTCCACCCTACCCTATTTTCACAAATTATGCCATTCCACACCAAACTGGGTATGTGTATTCACAATTAATTCCCATGGACATTTGTCCTGTTGGTTTATACATATCTGCATGTACATTGATGCATGTGACCTGTTCACATATCCAAACCTGATGGCCTGTTGCCACCAATCAACCCTGCATGTTGTTGGAATGTGCACTGTTGTTCTAAATATGCATGTGTTATGTTTGCTGCTCAATGTTCGGAATTCATGGGTGTTTGGTTAATGGGAATACTGATGCATGCTGTTACAACTAATTTTGAATGGTGTTGTTTGTTACTAACCCAAAATGCCATAAAATACTGCTAAACATAGGACAACAGGGAAGGCGGGTTCCAGCGGACCCACCTCTCCCACCTCAGCTGGCGAGTGCACCTGGCACCAGTGCCCAGGCCGGGACCTCCTCCTCCGGTGGCCCTGTTCCACCTTCGGGTGGAAGCGCTGCAGGGGATGGGGCTCGTCCCCCCTCTGTAAGTGTGGCCGGAGGAGAGCCTCCACTCACCCTCCATAGGATCCAGTCTGTGGTGCGTAGTGAGATCAGGCATTCTGTGACTGATCCCCTACGCCAGCTTGAGGCGAGGGTGGTGCAACTCACAGGTGTGCCTGCCCGTCCTATCCAGCCCCAAGCACAGCCCCGGCCTGGGCTGTGAAGTCGCAGTGGTAACTGCCTATGGGTGGGGATTTCAGTTCCACTGTTGCCATCTGTGGGCTCATGGGCTTGCGATATCCAAACATCCGTCCCCGTCATTTATGTTTACCCCCCACATGTTTCATACTCTGCCCCTGTATGCGTCGTTTGTCTTGTCTGTTAACCTCCCCAACCTACCTCCCCAAATATACCTACTTCCTGTACCTCACATTCCACTCTCACCTAAAAAAAAAAATAAAAAAGGGCACTCTGTTCCCACAAAAAAATTACGCCCCATACATAGCTGCCCAATTCGCACACATGTCCACTGGACATGTAAACTGATAATTCTAATTGGCAGTACAACATATTTTGTTGTCCTCACCCCTCTCTCAGGGGTGGAAGGTTTCAAATTTCACACCAAATTTCACACATATGCACAGCTGTTGCTAATAAAGAAATGGGCAGCTATGGACCTTCCCTACATCCTTCCTGCACATCCCGAGCTTGTTTTCCTACTGTCCTACCCTCTTTGTGCCTCCTTTTTCACCACTTTCCTATTTCCCCATTTTCTTTTCTTTAAAAGAAATTAGCGCGGGTGTTAGCGGGAGTAAGCACTTTTAAGCAGTAGTCAGCGGGTGTGCGCTTGTGTGCGCTTAGCTAAGTGAGTGTGCGCATGTGTAAGCATCGTGCAAACCAGAGCAAACCCACTTACAACTGCTTAAAAGTGCCTTAGTCACTCTGTATGACAAGGCCTGTAGTCTGCTTATCATCAAAATAAAATACCCCTGTCAGTTTCAAAACCCAGATCTTGGAAACACTAGGCTGCATGAATTACCACTGAGCCACGGCAGATATACAAGTATTTGGTGCTGAAAGAAATATATCATGAAATACAAGGAGTGAATGTAAAGGGAATATAGGAAGGCCATTATACAAAGCTTGTTCCCTGAATCCTTACTGGCAATTCTTGTGGAATTGCATTACATTAGTGTGATAAGAGAAACAGCCACGCTAGGAGGTAATAATGTTACAGTAGCACCTTACAAACCCCACACAGTATCAGAGCAGGATAAACACTACCATATTTGAATAGGTATGAGGCCAGACTTCCCAACTGTGACTGATTTACAGGGATGTCCCTGATTTGCAAAAAAATGTTACCTTTGCCCCACTGACTCCCTGTGAAATGTACTAACAGTAGGCAGAAAGGTAGGGTATCCCACGTAATGGTGACTGTCAATAAGTTAAAGTAGACACTACTTGCATGTCAGAAATGGTGTAGTAATACATATACTCAAAATACCCCACAGTCACAACTGCAGAATATCTGAACTATATCACGGGTGTATCCCATTGATATGTACCTTTCCCTGAGGCTGGTCAAATATATACCTGAGAGTATCTGAGGCCTGCAAGTGTTAGAAATACACAGGCATATCAGCCTGTCTGCTGTTACACACTCTGCGAATAGCTGCAGAA
>NC_056736.1:692745686-692861758 GCF_019279795.1 Protopterus annectens
CATATATATATAGAGAGAGAGAGAGAGGGGGACATGGGGGCAGATGTACTGCAACAGGTGCCTGGTGACCAAGGCATGGACAAAACACCAGTGTTGATACTGCAGTACCATACCCCATTCCACAACATGTTACCCACTAACTACCAAATAGGTGGTTGCCTGCCTACCACTGGAGGTGTCAGAAGGGAACATGGGACACAGGTGTACAATAGCCTCCCCTTTGATATCTACAGTGGCATACTAGTCTTGTAATCCCTGTACATGGTACGTGTCATCACAAAAGGTGTGTCAGCTAGGGAAATGTAAGTCAGTGTACCCCTGTACACCTCATAATGGCCTATGCAGTATGTACCTCCCATGAGAACTACATCAAATGGAAAGGCCACAGACATACCTAACAAACACTGATAATGGCCACAAACACATTCCCTATGCAGAGTGACTCAGAAAACCACAGCTAGAGTGCCTTGCATACTGCCTACACAGAGGTTACCAGTGCTGGACATACAGAGTTATGTCACACCCATACCAGTTGGCCAACCACCATGGCAACACCTCACAATCCGTCCAGCCTACATGACCTAGGGCCCTAATCCCTGTCACTGCACTAAACAGCACATGCTGGAAGTACAGGTTTCTGTACACAAATATGCCATACCCTGGACTAAACCACCCAGCATTAACAAACAAGGCTCCTCATTAGTAGATGCCATACATACCCCCAATGAATGTCATGGAGATATTTAATATGCCCTGTGAGTCACCTGTGTGTAACCGTTTCACAGGAGCAAGTAAAATCACAGTACATGTGTACCAAAGGCAGGGTAGCATATGGCTAGGCTGCCCTAGGCCCAGGGCCAATAGCATAGTACCTACCTATGACACAATGCACACACACATGCACTCAGTGCAATACCAGCTATGTGACATTGAATGAGTGTGACACTGACTGTGTGCAAGGTCTGTAAAGGTGTGATAGCTTAGCGTGAGTTTGTGTCTGTCATGGTAGTTGGTGTCCTTGGTGTGAGGCCAGAGAAAGATGTGTCAGTTATTGGGATGCAAACATAGTAGATTGGCATATGTTGTGCTGTAGTTCCCTGTGTACGACTGCGGTGTCCCATCATAGGCAGAAGCAATGCATGAATGCTTAGTAAGTGGTACTGCTGTTGAAGCCAGCTCACATATCAACTGTTGTACTACCTGATGTTGTAGGCCTAAACACTACAGTATGGTGTATGTTCACATTCTATGGTAACACTATTTGGTGTGTTACCTGTAGTCTGCACAGATTACATACCTCATGCATAGGTATCTATAAGTAGGGGCACACAGTACTATAAGGTACACAGTTAATGCTCATCTGTGTCATCCTACATTTGTGTGTTGTATGTATGTGTAATGTTTGTGTAATGATGCCTGTACCATGGCTGCAATCACATGTGTGTTACAGGGTATGTGTGTGTACCTGGAACATGTATACTCTGTGACAGCAGTATGCTGGCTTTAGTAACAACTGTGCACGTATGTCAGGTAGGGGTATGGCATCAAAGACTAGGGTGGATTACCATTGAAACTGTACATGTGTATTGCATTCATTGCATGGGACGACAATATTCTTCATCCATTAGCTTGATACATACCCCAGTGTGAGGTTGTGCATTGTATCCCAAACAGTGTGCTG
This sequence comes from Protopterus annectens, assembly GCF_019279795.1. Classification (NCBI taxonomy): domain Eukaryota; kingdom Metazoa; phylum Chordata; order Ceratodontiformes; family Protopteridae; genus Protopterus; species Protopterus annectens. Next base: position 692,747,368 of record NC_056736.1, read on the forward strand.
AGTGGTGGTGTATACTAGTTTGTTGTATGGAGTGCGGCAGGCACTGTGAGACAGTTGTGGGCTGAGCACTGATATGTGGTATCGAACATGTGTATCCCCTGATAGACAGACAGATACTATATATGGCAGTGAAGTGATATCAGTACATTTGAATATTAAGTGTGCCACATGACTTGCTCACATATTTTTCTTTTCCTTCCTTCCAGGGTGATGGTACATCAGAGAAACCCACCATATACAGCAGCAGAGGATCAGGAGATCCACTAGAACCTGGTGCATAATTACTCTGTGCTGTTTTCCAGGACGAGTCAGAACCAGCATGAGAGGGCTGCACTGTGGCAAGAACTTGTCCGTCGGGTAAATGACATAGGCATGCATAACCGGACATATGAGCAGGTACACCATCACTGCAGTGATTTAATTAGACATGTCTGGCAGTGTGCATCTGATATCCACAGGCAACAGCTTGCCACAGGTGGTGGGGTACCTATCCACCCCCCCCCCACCAGTGTGGAGGAGCATCCCCTAAGTGTTGTGGCTCCAGGCCATAAACAAGAACATCCACAAACATGTGTCATCATGGAGGCCGGAGCCACCCAGCATGTTGAAATGGAGTGTGCAGGTAACATCCCATATGTGTCGTTGACTGTTCTCTGTACTGGTAGTCTATGCATGTGTGAGATGTGTACTGTTTGTGTAGCTGTTAACCTGCCCATTCTTCTGCAAGATTGATATTCTGAGCATAATCTGTACACCTGTGAAAGCCACCTGTTGTACTACTGTACTTTATCATACTCACAGTATCAAAGGCACAGTTGTGGCCACTGGCAATCACTCTCATATGTTTGCAGGTCCCTCAGGAGTGACAGCAAGGCAGCCAATCCATGCTGGTGAGTGTGTAATAACAATACTATTGCTAATGACATGTGCATGTCATATGGAGGTGTAGTGTGTGCACATGTAACACACCTAAACATAATGCATGCTGTGCATGTTTGCTGTGAGACTATGCATATCCCATTATTCTCAGTAGCTGCCTCACTCACATGCAATACACAGAGCATGACACACATGTGTGGCAACACAGTACTGGACATTTTATAGGCACACCAGATACACATGTACACAACACACACATGTTTGGCATACACACTACACCTTAGCCTGCTACACATGTCCAATTATGACATCTGCTGTATGGCCAGCCTTCAGCATCCCACTTATCTACGCAGCACACATAATATACCTGAGGGGGTAGAGGCCTATCATGTCTTTGTGCAGCAGTCTGGAATAAATAATGAATTCATGTTAGGCAATGCTCACTATTGGCCACCTTACACACCCATGTAACAAGTGGCTGTGTAATTGTGGATGTAGTCATGTTACTGCACTTCAGGTACAGCATGCTAGCTGCCTGTCTGGCACACATTATTATTGTTGACTGACCACAAGAAGCATGTTGATCATGGCTCATGTTACCACACCACATCCAGTTCCACTGACCACAAAAGTACACACAGCTGTTATTGTGTAGCACCGTCATATGGTGTGTGTGTGTGTGTGTGTGTGTGTGTGTGTGTGTGTGTGTGTGTGTGTGTGTGTGTGTGTGTGTGTGCAAATCTATGAACCCACAGCTTGTAACACTTGCACAACATTGTTATGTCCTTGTACACATTGTGTCCCAGGGTGGAGACAATCAGTGAACAACTACACACAAGCATCAAGTACACTTATTTTGTTATTAACAAGGGCTGTCTACAGTTGCACTGCATGTTCCTGTGCAACACATAACCTGCATGCTGACACATGTGCAGTGATGTTTTTCCTTGTGAAACGGTCAACCACCCTAAAACAGTGTTGTGTATGTGTTGGATTGCAGGTGTGTCTCTGTTTGTATCTGCTGTGCTGAGGAGTGTGCCTGTGTGCCTGTGTGCCTGTGTGCATGTGTGCATGTGCACCTGTGTGCATGTGTGCATGTGCGCATGTGTGCACGTGTGCATGTGCGCCTGTGTGCATGTGTGCATGTGCACCTATGCGCATGTGTGCATGTGCACGCGTGCATGTGTGCATGTGCACATGTGTGCATGTGCGCCTGTGTGCATGTGCGGATGTGCACCTGTGTGCATGTGCGCCTGTGTGCAGGTGTGCATGTGCGCATGTCTGCATGTGCGCCTGTGTGTATGTGTGCATATGTGCCTGTGTGCATGTGCACATGTGTGCATGTGCGCATGTCTGCATGTGCACCTGTGTGCTTGTGTGCATGTGCGCCTGTGTGCATGTGTGCATGTGTGCATGTGTGCATGTGTGCCTGTGTGCTAATATCGTGTACATATTTGTAAACTGTGTTTCCTATCTTCCTCTCACAGGTTCTGATGTTGCTCTGGTGGAGTGCAGCAGGGAACCTGAAGCCACTGCTGGGGATAGTGCTAATGATGATATATGTGCAATGGCACAGGGAGGTGTGACAGGGTCTGTCGTTGGTCATCCAATTGACAGCACACAGCAGTCAACCCCATCAATGCGCACAGTCATCCTGCCGATACATCCATTGTCACCAATGTCCTTAGCTGAGGGACAGCATACAGTGGGCATTGACCAGGGTAGTGTGGTATCATTGGCACATGCATCCCCTCACAGCAGCCATGGCCAGATTCCTGACATGGTACCACACAGGCAGATGTCCAGGGGTTCTCGTGGAAGCATCCGTGGTCGTACTGCCCCTGTCAGACGTGCCCACAGAGGTCTATCAACCTCAGCTATGTTCCGGGCTGTAATGCAGGCACAGGCACGTATGGAACGGTACACCAGACGGGGTCTGAGGGAGCTTAGAGCACATCGCACCGCTATGAATGACACTATGCGTGATGTTGCGTCTGCCATCCGTAACATCAGCGAGGTCATTGATAGACGTTGGGGGGACACATTAGATCTGTTCCACAACTACATGTCCAGGAGCCAGGACAGTGCAGGACGGTTGAGGCATCGATGTGGACGCCTGCCAGCAACATTGTCAGCTGCCAGTCGTCGTGGATGACAACAAACCTGCAGCTGCTCCCATAGTGCCAGTACCAGCCCCAGCAATGCTGGGTCTATCTGTGCTGTCATTACACTGTCCTAGAAGACCACATGCACATGGCTCTGGACAGTCCCAGCAGGGACATGTGTCCAGTCAACAACCCACTGCTTCTGATGACAGTACCCAGTCTGGCTTAGTACCTGATACTGTCCGTAGAACCCCTGCCAGGCACAGGTACCATGTCTGTGGCCAGAGACAGTGACCTGTATGACCTGGCAGGTACAGTCTGTGGCTGTCCACAAACACCCATATATGGCAGCCACATGGTGGAACTGTGTGCATGCATACACACACACATAATGCTAACACCTAGGGCTAACACATACACACACACATCGCAGCAACATTGCCCCATCTTGTACTGTTGTCCCTCACTAACACACACACACATACATGTCGATTGGATGTGTCAGTGGCAGACTCTGGCAAACCAAGTACACACCCTGTGCATATGATGAAACTGTGCCACCTCCTGCCATCTGTAACATTGATGCTGAAACAGGATAGTATAGTACTGATGCACAGGGTGACTACATAGCACTGTAGTATTATTATCATGTTGTTAACAGTACCGTGTAATGATATTGTTGTGGGTAGATTTGAGCATGCATGGTGCATTAACTATGTTTGTCATTGCAGTTTTGTATACACCAGTGTTAATTCCCAAAGTGTACTGTCTGCACATGTGCCACATGGCTGTTGTGTGTACCTGTGCCTGCATGTGTTGGGGTGTGGACAGTACATGTGTGATGTTTGCATCACCGATTTGCAAGTGTACATTTGTGAACACGGTCAGCATGGAATATGACATGGTTTAACAGTATGCTGTGGGTGATACGGTTTCCACGTGTCAATGGTCTGCATTCTGCTAGTATACACAGCTTACATAGCCTGACATTCAGTGGTCATTACATGGTGTCTCCTCAACTGATACACAGACGTAGGAACCTGGTGTCAGTGATATCCCTGCAGTACTACACTATACCAGTAGCCATTGTTAGTGAGCCCCACACATCCCTGGGAACAATACCCTTTGGCATATAGCAGTCTCATGTACATGCCAACACACTATGGATATGTCCATCCATGACTGCAAATACATACAGTGGCCTACAATGCATTCTACACATGACACACCTAACCACCACAAGGGTATCATATGGACAGATACCTGTTGTCCAAGCCATGGTATATTGCTGTAACGCTACTGTGGCATTGTCATTGGCATGTAGTTAACATAGTATTCCAACAGTACCATGTAAGTGGTAGCACCCATCATGTAGAACGGGTAATGGTGTTTACATGTGGACAGGTGTTATCTTGTCTATCCTGTGATATTCACATTTCCAAAAGTATTCTGCAGTCCCTCGGTGTATCACCTAAGCAAGAAGGTGTCTGTATGCATATTGGCAACACTTGCCATACACCTACACTGAATGGCCATCACTCACAGACTTTGCTGTGTTTTAACATGTCTGACATATACTGCAGACATGAACTATCACCCACATTAATCTATCAAAGCTTTCATGGGTGTGTCACATAGTTGGCCTAGGACACAGATCACTGCAGTAGCTTGCATTATCACCAACATACATGTATGGCCTAAGGTCTGGTAAGCTGCGGCACATGGCGGCAAAGGTAACAACTGTATTCATATGGGGCAGGCTTCACCCATAGAAACTATTATAGGTCACAGGTACATATCTGTATGTGGCAAACACATACCTAATGTGTGCATGGCAATTACTGTTATAATAATATGTCATACAATAATGAAAGCAAAACACACAACACATTCACAAACTGTGTGACAAACGCACACATGGCATTTGTAGGATTCAAACCCCTATCTAAGTTATGGCACTTGAGAGAGATGCATTAGCACAGTACGCTATTTGCATTACTGGATGAGTTTCTTTCTCCTGCTGTATTTATAGGATGCTGACATCATCAGTGTTTCCAAAGAAGAATGTACATCTTTTAGTGTGCTATCCCAGTCTTCAAAATGGCCATTCTTTTCACAAAGAATTGCAAACATACACCCCTGCCCCCCCCCCCACACACACACAGCATTTGCAGGATTCAAACCCCTATCTAACTATGTTATGATACTTGAGACAGACGCATTAGCACAGCACGCTATTCACATTACTGGATGATTTCCCTTCTCCTGCTGTATTTATAGGGTGCTGACATCATCAGTCTTTCCAAAGAAGAATGTACATCTTTAACTATCCCTCAGTATGGGGGATAACAATATCTGTGCATTCACAGAAACCTAGTTCAGGGTCACATATGCACACTGGCACTGCCAATTTATGTTCTATACCATGCTTCGTGACCACAGGACTTGTGACACAGAACACAAGTAGGGGGTGTATCCATATACATCACAGATACACACACCTCTGGGTTGGTCCCACTGCACTAAGCATGACAGGCCATACATATACACCTACCATTGTGCAAAACTCCCTTTTGGTTTGGTGTGTAGTTCAGACCACCCACCCATACCCAGTAACCACATTTGGCTTTCCTGGGAACAGTGTCGGATATGAAGGTCTTCACACACACCATTATAGTGGTTGACTTCAGGTATACAAATATTGACTGGGGATACTACTCAAGCCCTCAACATCACCCTACAGCCACTACAATTTGTGAATCCATGTGCTATGGCACAACCAGTCACCACACCCACTAGGGGGAATACATATTGGACCTGATCATCACCAACATGGGGACTCTATGTTCCACACCAGAGATAGAACTGTCATTGTTAAGATCAGACCATGATCAACTTTCCCTGGACATCCATATCCCGTCCCCACACCCAGCCAAGGAAATCACTCTAAAGAATTTCTCAAAAGCAGACTTTGCACTTGTGAAGACTGGGGTGGAATACTTTAGAGCCCCGTGCTGGAGGTTAATACAGACCAATCTGCAGAATTCTTTACAAATGCATTGTATGAGCAGCTGCAGGTATGCATTGATCATGCTATCCCACATAAAACCATGACTCCTCCAAAACAGGAGACCTGTCTGGTTGAACCCAGCCATATATAAGCTGTACAACAGAAGGAGGAAGCTACTGCATAACAGAGCAATATCCCACAAACCCAGATAGATCATAACCTCTCCTTTGCTAATCACATTGACAGAGAGTCATTGCTAAGAACTTTGTATAGCCCTCCTTCTCACATGGGTGTTTGCATGTAGATCATGTGAAGTCATTGTGGCCCTCTACTACTCACTCATCAGGACCATGTTTGACTACAATGCCCCTTTTGGGGTGTACCTTACCCAACACCTGTGGCAACTACAGTGAACACAACAGTACCTCCCAAAGACGATCATGGGCTACAACACAGATGTCCTATGCAGCTCAGCTAAAGAATCTCCAGCTCTACTCAGTTGCTTAACATCTACTCAGAGGTAATCTATGCCTGACATACACAGCCATTTCAAACCCAGAAGTAATGGACATGCTCCACCTCATAACATCCAAGACCCTTATAGCTACACACTCCAGGGACGTAAACCTCAGCACAAACATAAATAGGACATGCTGCAGGGACAGATTCATTACTCACAGGCTCCCCTCACTCTGGAATTGAATCCCAATTAAAGTTAGACATAGCCCCTCACCAACCCTCTTCCAGCAAAATACAGCCGCATGGATGGGAAATTGGAAATTCACCCCTGGGATCTCCACTGTGTCCCTGCTTGACAGAGGCACAGCAAAGAAGCCTTAAAGGGTGCCTTCTGTGACCTACTTTACAGAGGCACAGTAGGCTACTCTACTGGGGAGGCAGACGCCAAATACACTCTGCCTAGGCTTATGAATTCCCCAGGGCAGACAGCCTAGTATTCACCTCTGCACCCATATGTTTATGTTTGGGATGCACAATATTTGTTGCTGCTACTGTTTGCAGGTCTTTATTGCCATAGCTTTCGCAGTTTCTGTGAACAATGTGTGGTAACATGTTTGATCATGACAGGGTTCTGGTATATTAATATATGTGTCTGTTGTTATTTAACTGTGTGCACAGGGTGGATTGCTGGATTGTGGGAGGTTCCTGGCTTAACACATACAACTACCAGATATGTGTGACGCACTGTTATACTCAGACATGGCCTAAGTGTGTGAGCATGCCCAGTTCAGGCTTTCCATGGTTTGTTGCCTGACATGTGTCTCATTTATCCAAGTGTGTGAGCATGCCCAGTGTGACCTTTCCATATGTTGTGATCTGAAGTCCACTACATTTGTGGTTGTGTGTGAACATGACCAATATTGACATTAATACTGTGTGTGTGTTGGAAGTCATGTTGTGTTCTTACTGCCAGACTCCTTTGTGTCATAACTCAACAGGGATTATGCTGTGCTTGCAGGGTTTCCATGGGATAGTTTGCAAAGACTTGGCAACATTCTCTCATACTAGCTGAACACTGCAATACTGTCAAGGTGTAGTGGTTCAGTACTTTCATTATGGTGCATAGTATCATGGGTTTGAGCCCCATCACTGCTGTAAATACTCATACTGAGCAGACCAGACTAGTCAAGGGCCAGTTGGGCAACTATGAGCATGTTGCATTTTGTTCAGCTATGGCATACTTAAACCAGGCTTGTCCAACATTGCTGTGTATTCACCAACTTGGGTGGACATTGGCAAACATTACTCCACAGTGACCACAGTTGTACTACTTGGTGTGTGTGATTCTGTTCATAGATTCATACTAGGCTATCTGCCCTAGGGCATTTATAATCCTAGCCAGAGTGTGTTTGGCTTTCAACACACATTGTAAGTGGGGTTTGCCATTACATTTTTCATGGTTAGTATACTGTGCCTCTGGCTAACAGTGACATAGAAGTGATACCCAGGGTAAACCTACAATATCCCATCCACTCATCAGGATTTCTCTTGAAGAGAGTCAATGAGGGACTCTGGCTAACCTGGAGTGGGAGTTTACTCAAAAGTGGTGGGAGCCTCTGGGTTATGGCTCTGTCACTCCAGCATGTCCTATTTATTTCAGTCCTGAGGTTCTCATCTCTTGAGTGCATAGCTTGATGGGATTCTGATTTTCCAAGGTGCGGCATGTCCATTGATTCCAGGTTGGACATGGCTTTATACATCTGGCACAGATCGCCTCTGGGCAGGCAGTATGCCACTGAGAGGAGCTGAAGTTTCTTTAACCGGGCAGTGACTGGCATGTGTTTGAGCCCTTTGATCCTCCTGGTGAGGTACTTTTGTGGTCTTTCCAGCTGCTGCAGGTGTCTGAAAAGGTACATCCCACAAGGGGCAATGTACTCAAATATGGGCCTGATGAGGGATGAGTTAAGAGGCACAGTGACCTCCACTGATGTAGATGTGATTACCTTCATGATTAGGTGGGCTGTATGAAATGTTTCTCTGAACACTTTGGCCACATGGTTGTCGAATGTGAGATTGCTATCGACTTGGGTCCCCAGGTCCCTTATCACTTCTTCCATACTTAATGGGTTACCACATATGTAGTAATTTGTGGGCACTTAGTTTTTGACAAAGGGGAGGACTATACACTGTTTTGTGTTTAGCTTGAGGACATGGCTCTGGCACCAGTTGTCTGTTTCTATGAGGCCCTTTTGTAGGATGCTTGTGTCAGCTGGAGGGTCGATTATGGTGCCCAGTTTGCAGTCATCTACAAACTTGTTCACCAACTGTGCTTCTGTGTTGGCCTGTACCTCTGAGAAATATATACCAAACAAGGGAGGTCCCAGGACTGAGCCTTGTGGGATGCCACTTGTAGCTGGTTTGTGGTCTGACATGGCTCCAGCATTTCAGACCATGTGGGTTCTGTCCTTGAGCCAGTTTGCAACCCATCTAGTGACATAGGGGTTTCTATTGAAGCTGGTGATCTTATCTATGATGACCAAGTGGGGTACTGTATGGAAGGCTTTTGCAAGGTCCAGGTAGGCTGTGTGGATCACCATCCCCTCATCAATGGCCTTGGTGACTGTTTCAAATGACTCCTTAACAAAGCCAAAATGGGTAGGATCCAGTGTCTGTGTGTTCCCAATATGTTTATTTCTGAGGTCCATGATGATCCTTTACATAGCTTTGCAGACCAACCTAGTCAGGCTTCTGGGGCGATTGTTTGCAGTATCCGTTGAGGCACCACCTTTGTGGAGAGGGTCCATTGTTGCTGTACACTGCTCTTTGGGTACATATCGTGTGTTAAGGCTGACATTGAACAGTGGTTTTATGTGTGTGTTCAGTTCTGCTTGGGGTTCATGTTGGACACAGCCCAGGACACCGTCTGGTCCCATTGATGCTGTGTGTTTTGCTTTGGAGAGGCTGGCTGTTACTGTGCATCTGCAATGTCAGGGGGCCAGCACTCTGCTGGGATAGATATTTGCCCTTTTGGTTGGGAGGGGGGGAGAAGTCTGCACTGAACCAGTCAGCTTGGATGTTGGCAATGTCTGTGGGTTTGTTGTATTGTTTGTCATTTTGGACTAATTCTGAACATATCTGGGGATTCCCACACAGGTTCCTACAATAAGTAAATAATGCCTTGTGATTATCCTTGGTGTCCTGTACGATTTTTATCTCACAGATGGCCTTAGACAATTTTATGTGTGGACGTTGTTTTTCAATAATAATGATCAGAGATGGCTTCCCTTTTTGTGATTTGGATCTATCATATAGTAGCTTCCTCCTTGTATTGTATGGTTTGTTTATGGCTGGGGTCCACCAAACAGGATGCCTGCCTTTGGAGGATTGGGTCTTGGTTTTATTTGGGATTGCATGATCCATGCATTCATGACGGTGTTCATAGAATGCATTTATAAAGGGTTATGAGGTCTGGGCCGTATTTTCCACAGACACAGGGGTTGTGAAGGATTCCACCTCAATTTTGAGGTGTGTGACATATGCTTTAGTGAACATTTTTCACTGTGGTTTTGTGGCCATGGGCTGGGGTGGGGATGTGAATATCCATTGAGATTACTATCTGGTGTGATTGTACCAGTGAGGGATACACTTCTGGTCCTGGGCATAGAGTCCCCATGTTGGTGATGATCAGGTCCAGTATGTTTTCCCCTCTTGTGGGAGTGGTAGCAAGTTGTTCCATAGCATTTTGGTTTATAAATTCTGGGAACCTTTGGTCTAGGGTGTTAGAGCTACTGTAATGCTCCCAGTGCATGTTTGGGTAGTTGAAGCCACCCAATATAATGGTGTTTGGGAAGATCTTCATATTTTCATGTGTTCTCCAGTTGGCCAAGTGTGGTTCCTAGGTTTAGGAGGGTGGTCTGTAGCAGGCTATGAACTGGAAGGTGGTTTTACCCACTGTTGGTTACACATGGGTAGTGTCTGATGCTTCATGCTGTGCCACCAACCTGGGGGTGTGGGTATCTTTGACAAATATTGATACTCACCCTCCTTTTGTAGTTTGTTACATGTATTGCAGCTGTAAAGCATGGTATGAGGTGTACCTGTGAATGCTAGGGTGCTATTGGGAGCCTTGAACCAGGTTTCTTTTACTGCACAGATATCAACATTCTCCATGCTGAGGAGTGTTTGGAGTGCATGCATCTTGCAGTTTAGACTTCTGGCATTGAGTAGCATTACTTATACTTTCTTATCCCTTGTGATACCTATGGAGGTGGGTTTGTGTTTTGAGCCTTACCTAGAAAAGGCACTATGGGGGTGACAAGAGCCTTTGGCAATATCCAATAGGCCACAGGTGATAGGTGAAATCCATCCCTAGCAAAGCATCATGTCTTGTCGAGCATCTCATCCCAGGCTGACAGGCATTGAATCCCCTTTCACTGACACCAATACTTAAGCCAATTGTTGTAACTGATTATCTTGTCTTCATATTGTGGCCTCATGTTTGGTGAGGGTAGGATGCTACTGAAGGTCATCAAGTTTGCATATACAACATGGTGGTAAATGCTGTTTAGCACTACCTTACATTGCTTAACACATGGCAATCATGCTTCAGGTGGTGCTGTAGGGCTGCCTATGTCGGATGCACATACTGCACTCCCTGTACATGTTTGGCAACAGGAGTGTCAAGTTAGACATCCCTTTTACTGTATGTGAGAGTCAGAGAGAGGTATAATTTCCAGGGTTCCTACTGAGCCAGTGTATGTGCTATGCGTTGCCTCTTTGCCAAGGCCAAGGCATACTGGGCACGCCTCCGTCTGCCTACTGGGGCAGGCTCAGGTTGTTCCTCCTCCGAGTCACGCTCTGCCTGTGATGGCCTTCGCACTGGTGGGGGGCTGTTTGGCCCAGGCCTATGCTGGTCCTGTTGCAGCTGTTTTCGCAGGATCATATTATGTAGCATAGCACATACCATGACTATTTGGGTACATGTAGTTGGTGAGTATTGTAAGGCTCAACCAGACGTGTCCAGGCACCGGAACCGTGACTTGAGCAACCCAAACACACGCTCGATTACATTTCGTGTTTGTACGTGTGCCTCATTATGGCATTCTTGTTCATGTGTGTGTGCATTTCTGATGGGTGTCATCAGCCACAGCTCCAGTGCATAGCCAGCATCCCCCACTAAGTGACCATGACGGATGTCCCCATTGGCAAATGTCTGGTACAGCTGCGTCAGATGCCAGATATGGGAATCATGGTAGCTTCCAGGGCAGCCAGCACACACATTCATTATTATGCCCTGGGCATCACACACAACCTGGCAGTTGATGGAGGGGAAGCCCTTGCGGTTAATGTAGGCCCTACCCCGCTCACCGACTGGTGCTTTGATGCGTATATGCGTGCAGTCTATTGCACCCACTACCTCAGGGTATTCTGCTATTTGCTGGAAGAGACGCATATTGATGGCCAGTACCTCACAGGAATTGGGGAAATATACATGATCACTGACATGTGCTGACATGGCATCCAGAAACTGGTGCAGTACCCTGGATGCTGATGCCTGTGATATCCCCATCATATCACCAGTTGGTCTCCGAAAGGTACCTGTTGCTAGTATTCTTAGGCCAACACATACCTTGGTTTCCACTGGGATGGGTTCCCCTCTGTTGGCTCAGTGTGTGAGGCATGGCCTGCACAGCTCCACAATTTGCTGCAGGAGGTCTCTGTCCACTCTATAGTGCTCTACTATCTCCAGCTCATGTAACCCCTGGTAGGTGACCCTGGGCCTGTACACTCTTCTCCGTCTCCTCACTGTGGGTTGTCCGGCAGCATTTGCATTGTCACCACCCTCAGCATGTTGCATATGTCGTCTTATAACAGCAATGGCAGCCCCTAGCATTTTTTGTCTGAGTGAAGCTTTTTCAGTTTTCACTTCTAGTAGCATACTCCAGTGTTTCAGTGTCTCGTGTGAGAAACAAACTGCACTGTTGTTTGCAAAGTTTTAAGTGCTGGGCTGGGCTAGGCTAGTGCTCTGCCTGTGTTATTGCCTGATTTGGATTGTTTTCACCTGCTAGCTCTACTGGTATCACCTGGTAGCTTCCTGCTATTTGTTGTGCTTCCTTTTTCCTTTCTGTTTCCTCAGGGGGAGCGACGCGCACACAAGCGCAAACACGCTCACAGCAGCTAACACATGCGCACACATGCTTAGACGGACTAAAACTTCATTATTCTGGTTAAAACGGGCACACACCAGCGCAAATGCGCTTACAGCTTTTTAAACAGCCTTATACATGCTTACTCCAGCTTAAATGCGCACACTCACGCTTTCACACAGGCACTCTGCCTTACTCGGGTTTACAGGCATGCACACGCACACATACCCGCTCAGCAAGAAACTTTGGTGTTATCCACAGTATACACCTTCCATTTCTTGGCTTTCACTGGCTTACCTGTTGACACACCTCTTTCCATGATGTCTAACTGACAGCTAACACATGCCACTGTGCTCCGATGAGCTTCACTACTTTCATACATACCCCTCTTGTGATGTCACCTATCTCCTACTCTGTTCCTCCCCATATCCTACTCCTACACTCCACTGACTGTGCTCATTTGCTATGTAAAAGTGAAATTCACTATCCTAACACTCATTTACATAGGATTGCCTACTAATGCTTGGTTACATGTCTTAGACTGGGCTTCTCCCCTTAGCAACCCCTACTCGGTGGCCATGTTGTCTTCAGCCTGCTATTCCCTTACATTGAAATTTGACAATTTTCATAAATTACATGTTTGTAGCTTTTATTGCCTTATTTTATGATTTTTATAGCACACCCCGTTTGCACGGTGCTGCGCTACACTTAAACATCGGAAATCGGCGAAAAAAAATATTTTTATTTTAATTTTGCATCAGGGAAACTTTCCAATGGCTGTATATTTGGCCATTGGCATGCTTCCTCAACCATATGCAACCTTTATTTGAAGCTGACAAGGCTTCATTGTGCTATTTGCAGAACGGTACTCAGTTGTCAACTGAATACATTTCTGCAGCTAACACGTCTTCTACTCGGACAGGTTTCTGCTTCCTGGATCGCAAATTTACCTCATTTGCATGCCTTTCGGCTGCAAGTGAGGTAATTTGCATATCACAGCCCTCTCCGTGTAGGAGACGTGTTAGGAGCTCTCTTACACGCCCCTATAGGCTGTTCGTGGATCACTCGTCAGACATGATGGCTGCATGGAATCTTACTCTACTCGTAGAGTCAGTGCAAGCCATCATGAATCCAACCCAAGGTCTTTGTCTTGAGTGGAGATAAATTTTACAATAACAGATTTTGGGTGGCTGTTTTTACTGGATACAGAAGTTCTAGTTAAATACCTCTGTGCCCTTTCTGTCCTGAAGTATAGTGTTTCAGGTAGGTTTAGGATTTTAGGAATCCAAGAAGTCAGGAAATTAATCACATTGTCCCCCCTCCATCTGCTCCAGGATGCCATAGATTCTTATATTGTTTCTTCTGGTTCTATTCTCAATGTCATCTATCTTTTCAATGAGTCTGGTATTTTCTTAAAGAAGAAAGTCTATGTTTTTCTCTCTTTCTGTTAACCTGTAGTCTATAGCTGTTACAGAATCTTCCAAGCAGCAGTCTGGGCAGTTTGTTGTTTAATGACTTAATTTAATAAGGTTATTTATTCGGTGGTATCTTCTCTTATATTGTCCACTTTTAAGTTTAGTTTTTCTTTTTACCCACCAAGTCTTGAACTGTAGTAGGGATTGTCTGTATTTCTTTCTTCATTTGGAGTTTCTTGCTGAGAGAACTTGGAGCTGCTCATCTTCCTTTGTGAAGTGGTTTCAATGTCTATTCTATTTGAAAGTTTGACAGGAAAATATGAAACCTTTAGCTTAAAAACTACACCAACATGTAGCTTATGACTTCCAGAATCTGATTTTAGTATTTTCAAGTCTTTGTTGGTGAAATTAAATAAAAAAATCATATCAAGACAACATTAAGACTGCAGCATTCAAGAACTGTGCTGCTTTCAGCTTGCCATCCAAGCTACACCCCAAGAATTTTGACTTTGATGTCATGGAAGTGTGTAATTTTTCTAACATAGAGACAATAAAACGTTTATTCAGTAAAATCACAAATAAAATCCTCCATAAGCACTTTCAGGCCATATGCCCTTCATCAGATAACAGGAAAAACTGAGAATATCACATTTAAAACACCCAACATCCTATCACATTTCAGTATTTTACCCTCCTTTTCTTCAGGATGGGTTTTAAAGGTACAATAGCATTTATACCTGGTGGCTTGTCTGCCCCAACCTCACAATCCACCTAGTCTCAGCACATTCAGTATCATTGAACAAGTTACCACCCCTACTATTTGGAATAATCACCTGTATTACCATAAATAAAAATGAATGGGCTCCATTAGTTTTTATGTGTTGTGCCAATGCATTATGTTCATTATTGAGTTTGATGTCTGACAAATGCTGGAATATCCTAGTCTTGAACATATTATTAGTCTTACCCACATAAGATGCTTCGCAGTCTTGACAAATTGCTATGTAAATTAAATTATGAGTCCTACAATCAGCATAGCCCGAAAATGTATATTGTTTGTTAGTCCTTGGATGCTCAAAAACCTGAGTCTGTAGAATAAACCGACAAGCTCTACATTGATGGCAAGGGTATGTGCCTTTCTTATTGATTTTAAAGGTACTTCTTATATTGGTAATAGGTTCTTTACAAAGTAAATCTTTCAAGCTCCTATTTTTTCTAAACACAAAATTAGGTGTACATACTAGAACCTCTTTAAGTTTCGGATCCGTATATAATACTTGCCAGTGACGTCTAATAATCCCACATATATTGCCTACATCACTGCTATAGGTCAATACCATATTAACTTTTTCTTTACCACTTTCTTTGTCAACAGATGATACTTTATATTCATCCAATGTGTCACTAGCATCTTTATATAACCAGGGTTTAGCCGTACTATTTCGTTTAGACTTGCTGTAATTGATTAAAGGTGCTATCCTCTTATATTTATAGCCTCTCTGTAATATGTTGTTCTGAAAACAGTCCACTTCCTCGTGGAATCTATTATCATCACTACAGAGCCTTGAGATCCTACAAACCTGTCCTTTGACAATATTGTCAAAGGTATGTCATGGGTGCATACTATCATAATTTAATAGACTGTTACGCCAACAGTCTTTTCTATACAACAATGTAATTATCTGCCCCCCTTCCTCCTTGTTAACCTTAAATCCAAGAAATCTATCGTTAGTGCAGAATAATTAACTGAAAATCTAAAAAATGCAGAACTATCTTCCAAGTATGTAATGAAGGCTTTTAAATCTTGTTCCATGCCATGCCATAAAAAGAAAATATGATCTACAAAGCATACATAAAAACATAAACTATTGGACCATGCATGTGTAGTCTCAAATATAATACAATCTTCCCAATATGCCAACACAAGGTTGGCATAAGAGTTAGCACAGGGTGTGCCCATGGCAACACCCCACTGTTGTCTATAGTGCATCCCTTGACATAAGAATATATTATTCTCAAGTACGATGTTCAACAATTTACATATTCTCTGAATTTCACCATTATTATATTGAGTCTTTTTACATAGCAAATTTTTGATAGCCTCAAATCCATATGTATTATCAATAACTGTAAAAAGATGGTTGACATCCAATGTAACAGACATATATTCTTTCTCATTATACTCTATCAAATATTCTGACAGGGAGCCAATAAACTGGGCTGTGTCTCTCAAAATTCTTGGAAAAAGTTCCAGCACAGGTTTAAGGGCACACCACCCAAATAGATGCATGCTCAGTAACCCAACCCCTGCCTGAAACAATAGGTCTTAGGGGTGGGTCCACAGCATTCTTATGGATTTTCGGAAGTGCTTTAAACTCAGGTATGACCGGATGTTGGATTAACAAAAAATCACTTAGCTCTTATCAATCAATCCTATAAAATGCAAATTTCTGATGTTATTTTGTACCTTGTGTATACAATTGTTAATCATGACAGGAGATATTTTGCTAAATGTTTGTACCTCTTGAAGCAAAGTATTAAATTTTGAACAGTATAACTGTTTATTCATGACAACTACTGCACCCCCCTTGTCGGCTGGTTTTACCATAATATTCTCATTATTCATTAAATCATACAGTGCTGTCTTCTGTGGTGCGGTTAAGTTATAAAACTTCTTTCGATCATCATTGAAATATTGCTCCAACTCATGTTCACACATCTTAATAAACACTGACAAGGCAGGACAAAAAAATCAGCATAAAAACACTCGGATGCCTGAACTTCACATCATTTACAAATATATTGTTCCCTTTAAACATTTGTCTTAACATCACATTCCTAGCAAAATTTAAAATGTCCAAAACAACTTGACTATGCTCTGATAAAGCATCTGGTACAAAGGTTGATCCTTTGTTGAGGACTTGCACTTGTAAATCATTAAGTTCATAACCAGATATATTAAAAACAATATTACCATCCCCCACAGTCATTCCGAGACTCTCCGTCTCTTCTGTCCGTTGTACTGTGATGCACTCCATTTGCGTGCATTCTTTTTCCGAACAGGTGCCGGTAGCATTGGAAAAGTTCTACTATAAACTGTAGTATTGGTTTTTGGTTTCGCTCCCTGTAGTGTAAACACTTCCCCTTTATCGTTTGACGCTCGTACATGCTCCTGCTGTCTGTCCTCCATGTTGGAACACATACGCATCACCCTCTCGTTATTGGTGGAAGCAACTGAAGAACCAGGAACTGACGTCGAGGCACGCTCATCTCTAGTAAATGTGATATCCTTGCCGGCAAGCTCTTTTTCCATTTGCTGGTTAGATGCCGGTTCTCTTGCAAACTCAGCCCCTTGCCTACGAATAGTATCAGTCCTTACTCTCGGCCAACTGAAAATATGGTTAAGAGCAAAGTCCTTGATATCACGCTCTAATTTCTTAATTTTAATCTGTTGCAGCTTGTTGTCATATGCTGTGGTCGAAAAGAACACATTATTGAGTCTCTCAACCTGATATTCTTCAGTAAAATGTCGTCCGATGTCCTGTCTATAAATGTGCTAGTGACACATTGGATGAATATAAAGTATCATCTGTTGACAAAGAAAGTGGTAAAGAAAAAGTTAAAATGGTATTGACCTATAGCAGTGATGTAGGCAATATATGTGGGATTATTAGACGTCACTGGCAGGTATTATATACAGATCCGAAACTTAAAGAGATTCTAGGATGTACACCTAATTTTGTGTTTAGAAAAAATAGGAGCTTGAAAGATTTACTTTGTAAAGAACCTATTACCAATGTAAGAAGTACTATTAAAATCAATAAGAAAGGCACATACACTTGCCATCAATGTAGAGCTTGTCGGTTTATTCTACAGACTCAGGTTTTTGTGCATCCAAGGACTAACAAACAATATAAATTTTCGGGCTATGCTGATTGTAGGACTCATAATTTAATTTACATAGCAATTTGTCAAGACTGCGAAGCATATTATGTGGGTAAGACTAATAATATGTTCAAGACTAGGATATTCCAGCATTTGTCAGACATCAAACTCAATAATGAACATAATGCATTGGCACAACACATAAAAACTAATGGAGCCCATTCATTTTTATTTATGGTAATACAGGTGATTATTCCAAATAGTAGGGGTGGTAACTTGTTCAATGATACTGAATGTGCTGAGACTAGGTGGATTGTGAGGTTGGGGCAGACAAGCCACCAGGTATAAATGCTATTGTACCTTTAAAACCCATCCTGAAGAAAAGGAGGGTAAAATACTGAAAGGTGATAGGATGTTGGATATTTTAAATGTGATATTCTCAGTTATCTGATGAAGGGCATATGGAGGATTTTATTTGTGATTTTACTGAATAAACGTTTTATTGGCTGTACTTGGAGTTCTCTACCTTATTGCTGTTTTTTGGGACTGTGACTGCGTTTTGGCAGAGTACTTTAGTGCAAAGAGATTTCTTTCTTTTTTGGTATTTTTAGTTTATGATACATCTCATTGCACACATGTCAGAGCTTAATGGTGGTAATTTGGAGCTGGCATACCATCCACGAGGCAATCTGGATCGACTAAATAACAAAGGAGTTGGGAGAAATTTGTTTCATAATGTCAATCCACTGTTACATATGGATATACAGTGGATGGCTAATTTGAATCCAGAACAGGAGTCTACAGATTTGGGTGAACTTGAATTCCAAGAACTGATTTTGAAATTCTATAAGAATATAATGAGACTGAAACATTTGCAATGGCAAAGGTTTCATTTGGAAGCCTGCCTGAAGTATAATGTGGTTCCCAGGGGCATGCGAGTACTGTGTATGCCTACACAGGGGGATATATATCCGGATCTCCTAGCGAGATGGCAGGAGATTAACTTGCAAACTAGTTTATCATATATATGGTTATTATTGGAACACTTTGAACCTGAAGAACAAAAGGTATCTAAAGAAGTGAGAGATTTGCAACAGGACATCGAACAACGTTTTACTGAACAATATCAGGTTGAGAGACTCAACAATGTGTTCTTTTCGACCACAGCATATGACAACAAGCTGCAACATATTAAAATTAAGAAATTAGAGCGTGATGTCAAGGACTTTGCTCTTAACCATATTTTCAGTTGGCCGAGAGTAAGGACTGATACTATTTGTAGGCAAGGGGCTGAGTTTGCAAGAGAACCGGCATCTAACCAGCAAATGGAAAAAGAGCTTGTTGGCAAGGATATCACATTTACTAGAGATGAGCGTGCCTCAATGTCAGTTCCTGGTCCTTCAGTTGCTTCCACCAATGACGAGAGGGTGATGCGTATGTGTTGCAACATGGAGGTTAGACAGCAGGAACATGTACGAGCATCAAACAATAAAGGGGAAGCGTTTACACTACAGGGAGTGAAACCAAAAACCAATACTAGTTTTTAGTAGAACTTTTCCAATGCTACCGGCACCTGTTCAGAAAAAGAATGCACGCAAATGGAGTGTATCACAGTACAATGGACAGAAGAGACGGAGAGTCTCGGAATGACTGTGGGGGATGGTAATATTGTTTTTAATATATCTGGTTATGAACTTAATGATTTACAAGTGCAAGTCCTCAACAAAGGATCAACCTTTGTATCAGATGCTTTATCAGAGCATAGTCAAGTTGTTTTGGACATTTTAAATTTTGCTAGGAATGTGATGTTAAGACAAATGTTTAAAGGGAACAATATATTTGTAAATGATGTGAAGTTCAGGCATCCGAGTGTTTTTATGCTGATTTTTTGTCCTGCCTTGTCAGTGTTTATTAAGATGTGTGAACATGAGTTGGAGCAATATTTCAATGATGATCGAAAGAAGTTTTATAACTTAACCGCACCACAGAAGAAGGCACTGTATGATTTAATGAATAATGAGAATATTATTGTAAAACTAGCCGACAAGGGGGGTGCAGTAGTTGTCATGAATAAACAGTTATACTGTTCAAAATTGAATACTTTGCTTCAAGAGGTACAAACATTTAGCAAAATATCTCCTGTCATGATTAACAATTGTATACACAAGGTACAAAATAACATCAGAAATTTGCATTGTACAGGATTGATTGATAAAGAGCTAAGTGATTTTTTGTTAATCCAACATCCGGTCATACCTGAGTTTAAAGCACTTCCGAAAATACATATGAATGCTGTGGACCCACCCCTAAGACCTATTGTTTCAGGCAGGGGTTGGGTCACTAAGCATGCATCTATTTGGGTGGAGTGTGCCCTTAAACCTGTGCTGGAACTTTTTCCAAGAATTTTGAGAGACACAGCCCAGTTTATTGGCTCCCTGTCAGAATATTTGATAGAGTATAATGAGAAAGAATATATGTCTGTTACATTGGATGTCAACCATCTTTTTACAGTTATTGATAATACATATGGAATTGAGGCTATCAAAAATTTGCTATGTAAAAAGACTCAATATAATAATGGTGAAATTCAGAGAATATGTCAATTGTTGAACATCGTACTTGAGAATAATATATTCTTATGTCAAGGGATGCACTATAGACAACAGCGGGGTGTTGCCATGGGCACACCCTGTGCTAACTCTTATGCCAACCTTGTGTTGGCATATTGGGAAGATTGTATAATATTTGAGACTACACATGCATGGTCCAATAGTTTACGTTTTTATGTACGCTTTGTAGATGATATTTTCTTTTTATGGGATGGCACGGAACAGGATTTAACAGCCTTCATTACATACTTGGAAGATAGTTCTGCATTTTTTAGATTTTCAGTTAATTATTCTGCATTAACGATAGATTTCTTGGATTGAAGGTTAACAAGGAGGAAGGGGGGCAGATAATTACATCGTTGTATAGAAAAGACTGTTGGCGTAACAGTCTATTAAATTTTGATAGTATGCACCCATGACATATCTTTGACAATATTATCAAAGGACAGGTTTGTAGGATCTCAAGGCTCTGTAGTGATGATAATAGATTCCACGAGGAAGTGGACTGTTTTCAGAACAACTTATTACAGAGAGGCTATAAATATAAGAGGATAGCACCTTTAATCAATTACAGCAAGTCTAAATGAAATAGTACGGCTAAACTATGGTTATATAAAGGTGCTAGTGACACATTGGATGAATATAAAGTATCATCTGTTGACAAAGAAAGTGGTAAAGAAAAAGTTAAAATGGTATTGACCTATAGCAGTGATGTAGGCAATATATGTGGGATTATTAGACGTCACTGGCAGGTATTATATACGGATCTGAAACTTAAAGAGGTTCTAGGATGTACACCTAATTTTGTGTTCAGAAAAAATAGGAGCTTGAAAGATTTACTTTGTAAAGAACCTATTACCAATATAAGAAGTACCTTTAAAATCAATAAGAAAGGCACATACCCTTGCCATCAATGTAGAGCTTGTCGGTTTATTCTACAGACTCAGGTTTTTGTGCATCCAAGGACTAACAAACAATATAAATTTTCGGGCTATGCTGATTGTAGGACTCATAATTTAATTTACATAGCAATTTGTCAAGACTGCGAAGCATATTATGTGGGTAAGACTAATAATATGTTCAAGACTAGAATATTCCAGCATTTGTCAGACATCAAACTCAATAATGAACATAATGCATTGGCACAACACATAAAAACTAATGGAGCCCATTCATTTTTATTTATGGTAATACAGGTGATTATTCCAAATAGTAGGGGTGGTAACTTGTTCAATGATACTGAATGTGCTGACACTAGGTGGATTGTGAGGTTAGGGGCAGACAAGCCACCAGGTATAAATGCTATTGTACCTTTAAAACCCATCCTGAAGAAAAGGAGGGTAAAATACTGAAATGTGATAGGATGTTGGGTGTTTTAAATGTGATATTCTCAGTTTTTCCTGTTATCTGATGAAGGGCATATGGCCTGAAAGCGCTTATGGAGGATTTTATTTGTGATTTTACTGAATAAACGTTTTATTGGCTCTACGTGGAGTTCTCTGCCTTATTGCTGTTTTTTGGGACTGGGACTATGTTTTGGCAGAGTACTTTAGTGCAAAGAGATTTCTTTCTTTTTTGGAATCTTTCTAACATGAGATTTGATGAGCTAAGAGATCATACAAAGACTGATCCAATTTTGCAAATGCTCTACCCCTTCATCAATGTTGGATGGTCGTCGAGACGAGATGCTGATGGAAGATGGTATCATTTTCAAAGGTCCCAAAGTTATTGTTCCTACTTCCTTACAACAAGAATACATTCAGACTTTACATTGTGGCCACTTAGGTTCCAAAGCTACCAAAAGAAAGGTGAGAGGACTAATATTTTGG
Organism: Protopterus annectens; assembly: GCF_019279795.1. Lineage (NCBI taxonomy): Eukaryota > Metazoa > Chordata > Ceratodontiformes > Protopteridae > Protopterus > Protopterus annectens. Next base: position 692,769,705 of record NC_056736.1, read on the forward strand.
CCTTCTCTATCAAAGGACATTGATAAAGTGCTGTCATCTTGTTCAGTATACAATAGTACAAAATTGCATTTGCAAAAAGAGCCACTTCAGCTAGGCCAGATTCTTGAACTACCTTGGTCAACAGCAGCCACTGACATTTGAGTGGAACAATCAGCATTACTTAGTGTTGGTAGACTCTTATTTGAACTGGTTTGAAATTGATTTGCTACCTAACCTAACATCCAGTGCTATTACTAAGATGAAACAACATTTCTCAATCCATGGTAGTCCACACAAAGTTATTTCTGACAAAGATACCTAGTTTACCAGTCAATTGTTTCAGAAATTTGCAAAAGAGTGGAACTTTATCCATGTTACCAGTAGTCCAGAATACCCATGGTCAAATGGCCTTGCTGAGCATGCAATACAGAGTGCAAAGCAATTACTAGAGAGGTCAAAGCTTGACAATACTGATATCTTCTTGAATTTACTTATTCTCAGAAATATACCCCATGACAACCTACTAGGTTCGCCTGCTCAGAGACTTCTATCTAGGCATACCAGAACAACCTTGCCAATCAGTTCTAGTTTTTTGGTGCCTAATGTTAAGAACACCAAAGCAATCAAAGCCCAACTCTTTAAGAAGCGTTCCTTTCAGAAGTCCAGCTATGATAAAATGAGCAGATTTCTTCATCCGTTAAAATAAGGAGAGACAGTGAGGATGCAAATGGCATAAGGCTTTGAATTGGTCAAGTGAGGGGCATATGATGCCAAGCCGAGATCCTATTTAGTGGAATCTGTGGGTATGGAATACAAGAGAAACTGCAGGCATCTTCTTCCTGTGTCTGAAACAATATCGCAGCATTGTACTTGTGATACAGACTCTAGATCTCAGAGCAACCCTGACAATGTTCATACTAAAGAACATGTCTCAGTATCCATTCTCATTCCTGATGATGTCTTAGACAGTCCCCATTGCTAGATCCAATTTTGATTTGTATGTTACACGATCAGGATGTATTTCTAGACCTCGTGTAAAATAAATGAAAATCAACTGCTGGCCCCAAAAGTATTCCACAAAAATGAAGTATTCCACAGGGTAATTATTTATTTGCTACAAACCAATAAAGTAAGCACTTTTGTCCTACTCCAATAAGTAAAACTTCATCAGACCTTTCTTTTCTCTTAAGCGCTTTCATCTTACTCTAAGTAAAACTTCATCAGACAAAGAACCACAATAAAACCATTATAAATAGGACATGCTGGAGGGACAGATTCATAACCCAGAGGCTCCCTTCACTCTGGAATAAAATCCCAGTCCAGGTTAGGCAGAGTCCCTCATTGACTCTCTTCAAGAGGAATCTTGATGAGTGGATGGGAGATCGTAGGTTTACCCCGGGTATCACTTCTGTGTCACTGTTAGATAGAGGCATAGTATACTAACCTCGAAAAAGGGCATAGCAAAATAAATTTAAAATGGGTGGCGAAAGCCAAACACATTCTGGCTAGGCTTATAAATGCCCTAGGGCAGATAGCCTAGTATGAACCTATGAACCTATGAACCTATTAAACAAGTCACATGGTTTAAATGATTTGAAGAGTTAAAGAACAAATACCATACCTTATATCAAATTATAGGGACCATTAAAGACAACATATAACTAAAATAGCACTTTAAAATACCACATTTAAAATATATATGGAAATATTTTACTGGGAAGGTGTATACTGAAATATAGAAATGTATAACTGTATAAACAGCAACCGCTAGCAGTTTTATGGGAATTATCATAGAAAGCATTATTATCTAAAACTTATCTAAAACTTATGTACAACAATAGCCCTTATTTCTAAAAATTGTTTCAAAAGCAATTATTTACAAGTGATTGCGAAATTATTGGTCACTTTTGAATGCTCCTAAGTTTTAGTATACAGGCTAAATAACTCAAATCATTTAAGCCTGGTGGACTGTAAGCATTCAGTTTTATTTGCCACATAAGTTCACAAGTTTCTAACATTAAACTCAAGGGACCTCCTCTGGGGTTGTAGTCTATCCGGTCTATAATTCTAAATCTGAAATTGTGCTGTGGATTTTCATGAGCATGTTTAGCCAAAGCATTTTCCATCTTCGATTTCCTAATGCTGTACAAGTGTTCATACACTCTGTCCTTGAGTTTATGGTCCGTCTTACCGACATAAAAATAAGGACAGAGATTACAGGTTGCCAAATAGACCACACTCTTGGATACACAGTTAAACCTTTTGTTGATCCTGAACCTTTTACTCCTTACAGTAAACACTTTGCCTACTTCAATATATCTGCAATAAGCACAGCTTTCACACTTATACATGCCTGTGGTTCTTGACACTGGGGTCCTGACTCTCTCAATCAAATTTTTAAGGTTAGAGACCCTTCTATAGGTGATCCTAGGAGATGGTTCAGTAATGGGGGCTAAGTTCACAGCAGACATTAATAAATTCCAATTTTTACATATAATCTGCCTTATAATAGGGGTGTCTAAGCTAAAAGTCTGGATGGGTCCTCTTTATTAGAATGCAAAAAATCAACTCTATTGGTTGGTGATCCATTGGGATGAAGGCTAGATGTTAAAATGGGATTGTATTCACCATTAAATCTTTTATGTTGAACTTCGAAAGCCAATTCAACCAATAACTGAGTGGGATATCCATGTTTTAAAAACATGTCATACAGTAATTGGCATTTGAGTCTAAACTCCTTTTCATCGGACACCATCCGGGCTGCTCTCACCAGTTGTCCCTTCATTACTGATCTTTTCTGTTGGTAAGGGTGACAACTGGTGAAATGCAGGAATGAGTTTGAATAGGTTGATTTCCTATGTATTTTGGCTTTGAATGTTTCTGTACTTCTATCTTTATACAGTTCAGCATCCAAATAAGATATACCCTCCAAGCCCAAACTGTGAGTAAACTTTAAGAAAGAGGTAGATTCATTCAAGTAGATCACAAAATTTGGGATGTTGTCAACCTTGCCTTCAAACATGATGAAAACATCATCCAAATATCTTGTATAATAATAAATATTTTTCATAAATGGGTTGTTGTTGAAGACATGGTTGAGCTCCCAGTGGGCCATCACAAGATTGGCAAAACGTGCCCCACATGGGGAGCCCATAGTGACACCCATTTTCTGCAAATAATAACTACTATCAAACATAAAATAATTATTAGTTAAAATTAAATCCAACAGTTCTTCCAAAAGTTCAATTTCATTTTCTAAGGCACCTTGTGATCTGATTAGGCTAGTTACCCATTCAATCCCTATATCAAGGGAATTACCATGTAAAGGTCTTTAACATCAATGGTCAAGAGCACAATATTATTCTTGTACTCCAGGCCATTGATGCTGCTCAAGAACGACCACAAATCCTTACAGATGTGGTCTGTCTTGTCCACAAATCTCTTTAGTATTGTATCTACATACTTCGCCAAAGGATAGGTGATAGAATTTTTCCCAAGGATAGGTGAGAGAATTTCTCCCATTAACTATAGGTCAAAGTGGTGCGTTCAAAAGATTTTTATGGACCTTTGGAATTCCAAAAATTACTGAGGTGAGAGGTGCTAAACATGCCAAGTAATTATACAATTCTAAAGTGATCCTTGACTCTATAAATAAGTCATTGAGAACATTTTTTATCTTTTGTTGGGCTCAATTCATTTCATTAAAGGAAGCTAAACTGTAATGATCAGAACTAAGTAACCCTCTCATCCATTTGGTATAATCATCATTGTCAAAAAACACAAGGCCTCTGCCTTTATCAGGCTTCATGACCCTAACATTCTGGAAGCTTAAACTGTTTAAATTCTCCCATTAGTGTCTTGTAAAGTTATTAACGTTGGTCTTGGGTCTGTGTCTATTGACTTCAAGGTTATCCCTTAAGTCCAGTTCACACACTTGCTCAAAGACTAACAGGCCAGGAAGTAATGGAGGGTTAAAAGTACTCAGGACTTTAAATTACTTTTGCACATTTGGTTGACCCTTAAACAAAAGTTCCAAATTTATTTTGCGGACAAATAACCTTAAATCAATATTTGTTTTTGCTATATTAGTCCTTGAGTCGGGGACAAACGTTTGTCCTTTTGCTAATAAGTCTGCTAGGCTAATGTCAACCTCCATACTGGAATAATTGAAGATTTTAAAATCCTGGTTACTGTTGAAGGCCATTCTAAAACACTTAGAAGAGGTATCATGATCTGTACAATGAAGCCCAGCTAGGGTGTCACTAGCTGGATCCCCAATTACCTCTGAGTCACCTGATTCGGCACTTGTTTCTTCCCTTGATAAGATCTGCCATTACTCGTTGAATTTGCATAGTGAAGGCCCTTCCTATGAAAATTTTGGGATTCACCACTAGTGCATGGTTCTTGGTTGTCGAATGCCCATTATAATTATTTATACCATCAGAAGTTTGACTACCAGAATTATTATTGTTGTTTCTCTTGTTGTTATTCCTTAAACAACCATTCCAGTTAGAATTGAAGGTGCGCGGATTTTGGCCCCCTGTTGAGGAGGCTGCCTCCGCATAACTACACTCTGAAAAGGTTTGCCCTGGAGATTCCATATCTCGCCTACCAGGAGACTGGTTAGCCAAATTATACCCATTATTATAAAGATGGTTTAGAGGGTTAAGCCATTCCTGTGTGGGTGGTGGTTTAGGGTAGGCAGACCCATTCTTATAATCATTGTTGTCCTGAACCAATTTCTTGTTTTTAGTGGCTTTAATTTTTTTCAGTTTGTCCATTAATACTAGTAAAGATATGTTCATATTCATATTTATAGCGAGTGAAATCATTATCATTAGTTATATTGCCATCTACAATATTTGTTTCATCATTCAGTTGGTCAATCAATATGGTGTAGTGCTTGATGAACAATTCTATCAACTCAAGTCCTTGTCTATCAAATAAAGCTAGTAAATCCTGATGAAATGGTGAATCACAAACCAGTCCGGTAGGAAACCACCAAGATCTGAGCCCCTTAGGGACCTGGCATCTTGACAGGCACTCTTTGAAGTAAGCTACTTCAAGTTGTAGCTTTTTAGCACTGAAAGATTTCAAGTCTAATATTTTTAAGTTATCCACTATATTACAGTTATTGGAATTTAAGTGGATTGTCGAGTTGTCCATGATGTGCAGGCTGCCCTCATTTAAAAGCATAGGCTGATCAAGATAATGCTTCAAATCAATAAATATGGCGTTTCCAGTGTTCAAATTGCCTGGATTCAAGTTTACAATATTTAAGTTGTCTGTATTCGAGTTAACAGTGTTAATGATATTTGAATTGCCTGCATTCACGTTACCAGAATTTAAATTAGTCATACCTGTTTGTGTGACACTCGTTCCTGGCTGTAAACCATTAGTAACAGCAAAATTTAGTGGTGCTGTAGGTCTATTCACTGTGATCAGCTGGATAATCCTCGTTTCACTCTGGATCATCCTCATTTCACCCTGGATCACCGGTTGCTGAATGCCATCTCCGTTGTTGTTTGTTAAGCTGGTTTCTGTTGAAGAGCTCCCATTTGGGTCAGACCCATTCAACCGAATTGAGGTGATTCTGTTCCCTGCTGCAACTGAATGCTGAAGATTAGGTGCCGTGTCTGGAACAAATGCAGAAAAACTGCTAACGGTTGCTGAAAGATCGTCCACCTTCTTAGTTAATGCTAAACAATATTAACAAGTTGTTGAATATCTACGTTGTTAGACACAACGTCTGGCTGCTCATTCTCTTGAGAGAAGAGGAATCCCTGTATAGCGGAAGATTTGGCTGCCATGCAGGTACACAGATAAATGACAAAACCAACTGGCACAGGATAAAACACTAAATAAATGAAAATCAACTGCTGGCCTTAAAAGTATTCCACATAAACGAAGTATTCCACAGGGTAATTATTTATTTGCTACAAACCAATAAAGTAAGTGATTTTGTCTTACTCTAATAAGTAAAACGTCATCAGATACACAGCAACCTGGACATGATTGTTTTATATGTGTCTAATTTTGTATGATTGCATGTCAAAGAATTAGTTCTGTATAACTGCATGTCAAAAGATTGTTTCTGTGTAATTGCATGTCATTGAATACTGTCATTTGGGATATGATCCATTTCTCAAAGATGGAGGATGTAGAACAAAGCATGTGTTTGTGTAACTTTAAGATGCATTTCCAGATGTGGGCATGTGTATATAAATAGTGAGCACATGCAGGCAGCAGTGCCACTTTGAGAGAACAGCCAGAGTGTTAACATGTATGAGTGTAGTAGTCAGTCTGTTTACAAGTTTACTTAAGTTTAAGTTACAAAGCCTCCTTCCTGAGCGACACTAGCCCTTCTCCAAAAAAAAAAAAAAGACTGTCACTGCCTGTGCATTACTCTGATGTTAGACTGGCATGAAAACAGAGGTTCAAATGGCCACAGTCATGTATTTCAAGTGACTGCTGTCAGATATATATATATATATATATATATATATATATATATATATATATATATGGGACTATATTAAATTGGCAAAAGGGCATTACAGTGAATGCCATTTCTCCGACACATACAGCCCGAAGTCTGAAAATAGTGAAGGCTCAGGCCAGTGATTTTTCCCAGGGAAAAAAATCACTGGCCTGAGCCATAGCATTGCCCTTTACCCCATTGTAGTGCAATCTTGGAGTTGGTATATTTAGTTAGGGGGGTGGGGGGCACAGCCTCCCACACTGGGGGGTGTGGCGGGTGAAGCCCCACACTTAGTTATGTTTTAAATTGTGTGTGTGTGTATTTGGTGCTAGTAATTTCTTTCCCAAGGAAAGAAATCGCTGTTTTGACCATTCGCAGTTTAGTACGTTCGACCTTTATGTGTCTCTAAAAAGGCGTTTGATGTAACGCCTCTTTATGATTTTAATGTAGACTCATATATATATATATATATATATATATATATATATATATATGCATATATATATATATATATATATATATATATATATATATATATATTTATACATACATACATACATATACATAGCATGCCTCCTCACTCCTCACCCCTATACCCCAAGAAAATTACTAGTATATGTGCCTGGTGTGAGATTGTGATGAATGTGAAAAAAAAAATTATGACCACAATAAAGAATTCAACTTTCTTTCTCAGAGACAGTACACTGCCCCTATACAAGCTACAGTAACCTTCTTTGTGCAACTCTGAATTCTGTGAGAAAAGTAAAAAAACAATGACTACACTGTCCTCATCCCCAACAGAAGCTATAATGACCTCCTATGCATATCTCTAAGGTTTGCGTGTGATGAGAATTAAAGAAGGAATGAACACACAATCCCCAGCCCTCCCTCCACCCCTAACCTTCAGCAATCTTGTGGGCAGACATCTGAGCAGATCTGATTTTAGAATGGATGTGGTTGAGGGTAGAAATCACCACTAAGTCCACGTCATAGTCAATTTATACATTCTGGGGTATGAGGGGACCACTAGACTCCTAGAAGCTCTATGTGTTGGAATGTTCTGTGATGTATTTTATGCCTTACTTTTGAAATATAATTACTTGTTAACTGCGTGTTTTAACCAGTATACAGAAGAGTTATGTAAGTGCTGGGCATTACTGTGTGTGTGTGTGTGTGTGTGTGTGTGTGTGTGTGTGTGTGTGTGTGTGTGTGTGTGTGTGTGTGTGCGCCCACGCACGCAGATAAAAAATCAGTGATATTTTTTACATATATGCACACATCTGCTGCGTGTTTTTGAGGTGCTGGGATTAACCACAGCTCATGGACACATGCACACACAGATGGGGGGCAGGTAGACTCCACATAGAAAGCAACACAGAGAAGAACTCAGCCTGAGCAAGGCACTGTGAAATGGCTGTGCCACTCATTGTTCCACAGTAGCAATGAACAGTTGCTTTCATACACATGTTATTACTGGCAAATCACTGAAGATGGATGCCTGTCTATGTTTGTAATTGTAACTGAAAGAAAATATGGCAGGCTTGTTACTCTTAAATACAATGCAAGTATGCCCCTCCCCACACACAAGCATTATGGTAATACTGATAATGTTTGTGCTACAAAGTGAATTAAATTATAGCATGCTTGTTACTTTTACACTGCAACACACACACACACACACACACACACACACACACACACGCGCACACACACACACACACACACACACACACACACACACACACACACATAGGCCATAGTTCTGCAATTATGTCTGCAAATAGCAAAACACTGTGCAACACCTGTAAGGGTCTATATTATAACATCGAATCTTACAAAGATCGAATGTTATAATATCAAACCCGTAATGTCGAATGCTGAAAACAGCGAAGGTGCAGTCCAATGAATTCTTTCCCAGGGAAAGAATTCGGTGGACCGTTGCTGTGGCTTCTCTGTTTTCAGCGTTCGATATGTTGGAGCATTATGTGTCGGGTTCAGGTAAGTGTGCGATTGTGTGTAGGTTAGGGTTAGGGTTAGGGGGCGGGTTAGGTGAGTTAGGGTTAGGGAGTGGGTCAGGTAAGTGTGCGGTTGTGTAGACATTAGTGTTAGGGCGCAGGTCAGGTAAGTGTGCGATTGTGTGTAGGTTAGGGTTAGGGGGCGGGTTAGGTGAGTTAGGGTTAGGGCATGGGTCAGGTAAGTGTGCGGTTGTGTGTAGGTTAGGGTTAGAGGGCAGGTTAGGTGAGTGTGCGATAGTGACGGACTTTAGGGTTAGGGTCGGGTTAAGGTAAGTGGATAGCTAGCAGTGTATGTAAAGTTTAGTTTAGGTTTAGGTGTAGGATTTTAAGTGTATGTGTGTGGATTGCTGTTTTTTGTGTGTGTTTGTGTTGTGTGCATGTTTTTCAGAATATCAATTTTTTTCCCTGGGAAAAAAATCGCTATTCTGACTGTTCGATGTTTGTGGATTTCGGTGTTTAGGGTTCGATATTATAACATTTGATCTTTGTAGATTTCGATGTGATAATATAGATCCCACCTGTACTACCCCCAACAGATCTGACTGTTGTTTAGCGGTCATCAAACAACAGTAGGGGTCATTCACGTTTATTTACCTCATCGAGAAGTAATGTATACCTGCTGCTGTCCCTGATTTCACAGAATGTCCCTGATATTGCCTCATAATTTTTGCTCTGGCCTCATAAAAAGTTTGATTCAGGGTTATAGTCAGTCAATAAATCTAGACATCAGAGTTGATGTTGATGCAAAATATTTTATTCTATTAGCTTTTTAAGTGAATTATAATACAAATGAAAAAGTATTCCTGATTTTGAGCATTTATTCTGATATAATGTTATGTGTGGCTTTGCCTAGAATTCTTGAGCAAAGACATTGACAGTTATAGTATCTGACATTCTGCTAGTATTTATAAAACTCCCTGAAAGAGAAAACCATCCCTGAACATGAGAAGCATCAGCTGTTCTTAAAACCTAAGGTAAACGATGAGATTGGTCACTCTGGGCTGCTGATCTCTAATACTTACCTCACTTGTGTTCATTCACTGATAATAAGCTTTATCCTGTCAGGATTGGATGACAACCCTGTTTTGGATAAATAGTGCAATCAGAAATTTAAAAATATTTTTTTCTTCTCATTTTCCCCTAACCAGCAGCAGCTTTTGTGGGGCCCCCGCACAGTCAAGAAGGGGAGGGGGGACTGTGCAGCCGCAGGCATTGCAGATGCATAAAGTTGTCTATGATACTAGTTTTACTGGACGGAATGCCCATCAGCAGGATTTAACTAAATCAAGGTCACTATGGCAGTAGTAAAATGTTTTATGAATTGTGATGTCCTTCACTTAACAAAACACTGTTATATTAATCAGAGATCTCTTTGAATTGTAAAGGAGATACAAATAAAAGTTAATATTACCCACCTAGTTTATTAAGCCCTCGGGATTGCTGTACTAGCTTTTCTTGGTTTGACAAACATGTTACAAAATATTAAAATAAAATTACTTGCTGTGGTTGGGGCCCCCGTTATAACAGGGGGCTGGCCTCAGCAACCGCAAGGTTTGGTGGTGCCTAAAGCCAACTATGAGTACACACACACACACACACACACACACACACACACACACACACACACAGACACAGACAGACAGACACACACACACACACACACACACACACACACACACACACACACACACACACACACACACACACACACATGCTAATTTGTGGGCGTATGCTGACAGTTTTACAGCCAACATCTTGTTCAGCACATCTTGAGTTAAACTAAAGCTTGTTTGTTCAAAAGACATGTTGCTGTGACTTGGATGAGATACAATTCCAACCTACAATCATTAAATCCTCATCAAATTATTCAAAACAATTTATTAGAATGCTACCTGCATCTGATTTACCTTTATTCTTGTTGAAGGTAGTTAAGTTTAGGTGGAAAAAAAAACTTAAGTAAAAAGTAGCATATGCAGATATTACTGAAAATAAATCTGTATCTTAGAAGTAAATGTGTTATGATATAATACATAATCTGTTTCCTTGCATTTCACTTTGCCATCCAGAAAAAAATCAATATAAACACTTAAAGTGATTGAAAAGAGATGCTCAAGATGGCTGTTTCCAAGAAAATGCTGAAAAATAGGATTTAACACTGTATTTATAAATCATTTGTTGTAAACAATGATCATGATTGTTTTCAGTTGTAGAATCTTTGATGTTGTCTGTGTAATTCACATTTCTGACCTCAGAAAAACAAGCCATCTGTAAGACATTTTTGGAGCTAAATTACAAAGAATTGCATGCAGTGGAATTAAAGCTTCATAGCAAATGATCTTATGAGAAAAATAGTGTTAGTAACCTTGAGATGCCTAATACAGAATTAGTGTTATAGCCTGTAAGATGAAAGACAGGTTTCAATAAGTATGTGAAATAACAACAGGCGAATAAGTGCCTTTCTGCCTGTAAAATAATGCTTGCCATATGCAAGTGACTCCAAACTCTGGTTTTAAAGTAACAGTAAACTCATTAAATCATACCTTGTACATTTCTTAAAGAAAACAGACATATAGTGCTGTTAGAGATGCAGCAACATTTCTGTGGTGCACAGATAACAGATTTATGAACTCTACATCACTAAAGTTTTAACAACATTTTTCTAGAAAGGTCTGTTTGTCATCTATGGCTGTTATCGACTTTAATGGGCAAGTTTCTTCTGTTTCTGCTAAACAAAACCACTTCGGCTGACTTTTCCATTTGACCAACTCTCTAAATGTTAGATATTGTTGTACATGCAGGAAATGACAATGTTTATGGATTTGTCATTTGAAAATGGAAACAGAAAACTTTGTTATTAAAATAAATTATGTAGAGTTGGAATTGTACCCGTGGTGGTGGTGCTGCGGTAGCATTGTCGCCTCTCATTAAGATGCTGTCCAGTTCGATTCTCAGCTAGAGCGCCTTCTGTGTAGAGACATGCGTGAATGGGCGTACCTTCGTTGAAGGTTGTGCGTCAGGGCTCGTAACTCGGCATGTAAAAATCAACTACCAATCATTAGCGGACCGGAGTTCCACTGTGGCGACCCCTAACTGGGAAAAGCCAAAGGACACAACATGTAGAGTTGGAATTGTATACATGAGAATGATATGGCCACATATTTGTATGTGTAGTATGGCATGCTTGGAAATTTAGCAGAGAAGATGAAGGCTGTAAGTTGGTAATGGTAATAATATTCATACCATATTCAACATATTCAAACCATAGGTTTGATTCTCTCAACCTCCGTTTGCCTCCTCTGTGTCTTTGAGGAAGTGATGTTACTAGAGTGCTCCAATGATCACTTCTATAAATAGTATTAGTAGTAATAGTATTAAATAGTAAACAGAAATAAGCATCTTCTCACCAAAGCAGCAAAGATTTCAATAGCAAATTCCCACCTTATCTCCACCCTACTTTATGCCTCTCCAATATATACCAACTTAAGGCGATGCGATCTAAACAAGCTAGAGACCTGCTACAACAAAATCGCCAAATTCGCCACAGGGGCATCCTACCATAGTCACCACTGTCTCTCACTTGCTGAACTGGGCTGGCTTGAACTCCCTCACCTCCTTCAGTGGTATCAACTCTCACTCACCCACAAACTAGTAAACCATCCACTAAATGTCCCATCCCTCCAGAATCTACTCCAATCCTATCGCACCACCAGATCACTAAGATCCAGCAACAAAAATCACTTGCAGATCAATAAAGCCAATAACTCTGCTGGTGAAGCACCATTCCTTTGCACCATAGCCAAATTATGGAACTCACTCCCACCCACAATTACCTCCGTACCATCATGCACCCACTTCAAAACTTTACTAAAAGCGCACCTAAAAACATGCTGGCTATGTCCTTGCAACTCCCACTCTAATATCACCCACCCCAACCAACCACTACCTTTCTTTCCACTCCACTAACTACCTCGATTATAGCAAGCTGAGATGCTCATAAGCCTAGTACTTATTATACAGCAGGAACTTCTTATTGTAACATTTGTTAATGACTGTTATGTACTTCACAGATAAAGATTCTACTTGTCTACTGATGTACTATGTTCTTCATCTGTAAATATGTTGTAAGTAATTGCTATGTTAAATTGTTAATTACTATGTAATCCAATGTAACTACTGTCTGTTTATTTTAACTGTGGAGCTTTTCTCCCCGGGCCTCCACTGAAAATAGACCTACATCCAGTCGGACGCTCCCGGTCAACAAATGTAAATAAAAATAAATAAAATAAATTGTGCCTAGTGATTTTACATAGTTAACAAATGAATAAAATAAAATAAAATACAAATAAAAATAAATCACAAAGATAAAGCCACAACCTAAATACATATCCTAATGACATTTAACAGCAGTTGTGTTTTGCGTTATAGCTGTGCGATCAGCACAGTATGAGGAGTGCTGTGTTGTTTATCTAGGAGGAACTGATGTGGATTCTTTGATGAAAAGAACAACTAAACAAAGTTCAGTTGCATTATTTATTTATTTATTTCCATTTGTCGACCAGAGCATTTCTTGTGTTCTAGTTGCCCCTCTTCAGAAGATTATATACCATGTAGTATTTTTATGTATATAATCCTGTTCATCCATTGCTATTAAAAAAGGGAAGAAGTGTTGAGTAATCCTTTGGCTTTTATGTCTAATCTATTTTCACAACAAGGTCACTACCACAGTCCTTTAAACAAACACTGACAGGCCCAGTTCGCAAAGTTGCACAAACCTATTTTAGCTAGTGACTAATGATCTATTGCAAATATAAATGCACTTGCAAAGATTTTTGACTAGATTATTTACAACCAAAAAGTAGAATACTTCAAAAATATATTTTATCAGACAAAGAGCATAAACAGCAGAGTTTTTGATTCAAATGCGGTACTACAATGGCCCCATTCCCCATTATAAATTAAACATTAAAAAGGAAGTTCTCCTAAAATGAACTTTCTTTCTGATCTTAAAAGGAATTTTGAGGCTATGGAACATCAAATCTCATTGTACAAGCTAACCAAATATGTCTTCTCAGATGAGCTCTATTAATAGTTTTCAGCCCATTTAACCAATACAGCTTTTACAGACACAGGCAATAACAAGCACACTGTTGTAAGTACCTGATATAAGAGGGTCCAAAAGAGGTTAGCACTTTGACTATTATTCTGGTTTTTCATAAATGCATTTCTTTGGGACCTATCTCAACTGAACTGTTTAGTGTATGTAAATGAGACAGTGTTACCAAAGCCAACAGATGTCAAGAATTAAACATATCACATGCAAAAAGGTTTAAGCAGCTGATGGAATTGGCTTATACTAATTAGGTAAGCATACATGCACAAAAATCATTTCAATGAACCATGATACCCACACTGTTTATTTGGGCCTACTTGAGTCAATCAAATTACAACCGAAAACTCCAGTCATGGGTGATTTTAACTATCCCTCTATTGACTGGGAAACTTATACGAGTACAAAGATGCTTGCACAAAGGTTCCTGGACTTTGTTAACACTAATTTTCTGGAACAAATAGTATGCAACCCCACAAGGGGCTCAAATATTCTTGACCTGCTCCTCATCAACATGGGTGACTGTTGCACCACCACAAGTATAAGACCCTCACTGGTTAAATCTGATCACAAATTACTCACATTTGAAGTAGCTATAACACCTGAACCCTCTTAGGTGAAATCAGGTTAAAAAATTTCACCAAAGCTAATTATACCCTCTTAAGGGATGTCATAAATAATTTCCAAGCTCCTGTTCCCACAGATAGCACTGGCAGCTATACTAAGGTATACAGAAATGCTCTGTACAAACAATTATACAGATGTATTGACACAGTTGTAACTGATAGGATCAAAACAAGATCCTCAAGAAAAAACAAGCCACCTGGTGGACATCTAACATTAAAAAGTTGTAAGAGGAAAAAGTTGCTGTCTAACAATAAAAAAGAGAGGTCCCTGCACTGGAAAAATACCCTCCTCTCCTTGAACAAACAAATAAGACAACTTGTAAATTCCTCTAAGGGCCGAGCAACTTAAAAAAAAATTAGCAACCATGGCTAAGGATAACCATAAGGCATTCTTCAGCTATATCTGTAATCTAAAACGTAGGACCCTGACATGTGCTGAACTAGCTATGGATGGTATCAAACACACTGATCCTGCGAAAATAGCTAACCTATCAGCTGACAGCTTTGGCAAAAATTTTACCCCCCCTGTCCCCTCCAAACATTCCACAAAGGATTCCATTTACATCTTCAAAGAGCAAGTCATTAATGCTCTCTCTAAGGACAAAAACACAGCCTCTATGGGACTAGATGGCATCCCAGATTGCGTTTTAAATGGTCTAAAACATGAGTTAGCAACTCCATTACTGTAGGTATTGGGCGGCACAGTGGTGCAGCGGTTAACGTTGTCGCCTCACAGCAAGAGGTTCTCCGGTTCGATTCTCGGTTGGGGTGCCTTCTGTGTGGAGTTTGCATGTTCTCCTTGTGTTCGCGTGGGTTTCCTCCGGGTACTCCGGTTTCCTCCCACATTCCAAAGACATGCATTTGGAGCATTTCTCCCCGGGCCTCCGCTGAAAACAGGATCTGTGGAACCTAGTCGGACATTCCCGGTCAACAAATGTTAAATAAATAAATAAATAAATAAATAAAATAAAAGGTACTTTCTTCAACCACAGCCTGAGTACTGGTATTGTCCCTGCTGAATGGAAAACAGCAGCCATCACCCCCCTTCATAAAAGGGGTGCAGCAACAGACTCTGGGAACTACAAACCCATAAGCTTAACTAGCCCTATCTGTAAGGCCATGGACCGAATCATCATGGACCACATAAATAAGGATATAGATGACCTCCAAACCCTTGATCCGACACAATTTGGTTTGGTCAAAGGCAGGTCATGCCTGTTCAACCTAGTGGACTTCTTTGAAAATGTCAACAGAGCCATAGACAAAGGCAAATCTGTGCATACAGCCTACCTTGACTTAGCCAAGGCCTTCTACACAATCCCACATTCAGACATCATTGATAAACTCTCCCAGTTGAATCTCAACCCTTTTGCCATCAGGTGAGTTGCTAACTGGCTCACCTACAGATCACAGTTACTCAAAGTTGTGGACTTTACCTCAACCAGCAGACCTGTCACCAGTGGAGTTCCACAGGGGTTAGTGCTGGGCCACCTATTGTTTGGAATATATTTCTCAGAAGTTCAGACCAAGACAGAGGGTCTGTAGCTGACTCAGTTTGCTGACGACTGCAAATTAAGTACAATCACTAAATCCCCAAACGATGTAAATATACTTCAAGAGGGACTTTCACTAACCAATGATTGGTGCCAGAGCCATGGACTCAAACTCAATGCAAAAAGTGCATTATCATCTCCTTCAGTAAAAATTATATCCCTGCAGACTGTCATATAAATAATAATACCCTAAGCAACAACTCAGTAGTGAGAGATTTGGGAACGCAAGTTGACTGTAGCCTAATGTTTGACCACCATGTGTCTGCTGTGGTATAAAATGGCATTCTATGTTGCACACTTCATTAGAAAAGGCACTGCCTCATGAGTGAAAGAGGTCATAACACCTCTGTACTTGACCCTCATCAGGCCAGTAATTGAGTACAGTGCTGCCTTTAGTATGTACCTTACCCGGCACCTGCAGCAAGTTTAGACCTTAGAGATTTCTAAGCAAGAAAATTCAGGGTCTCCAGCACATGTCATATATTGACACACTGAAGTCACTGTCACTGTACTTGGTAGCGTACAGACTACTTAGAAGAGACTTGTTCCTGGCCTACAGAGCAATCTTGCATCCAAACCTAATGGAAATGTTGCACAACCGCAAGTCAAATGGGACAAGGGTCATCAGATCCAGAGACCTCAACCTGGTCTGCAACATAAATAGGACTTGCTGGAGAGACAGATACATCTCTCAGAGGGTGCCACTCCTCTGGAATAGGCTACTAGTTCACATCAAACAAAGCCACTCCATAACCCTGTTTGAGCGTAGCCTGGATTACTGGATGGGAAACCATAAATCCCTGCCTGGGATTTCACCTATGACCATCCTAGATATGGGCAGTATCTCAAGTTTAGGCAAGGTCCTTTATATTGGGTTTCTCTAGTTTTTTATTGGGCACACACAGCTAGGCTTATAAATATGAACCTATAAAAGAGACTTAAGACAAAATTACTGATGTTAAAAGACCCACTAGGACTAGCATTTTAGTAGATAACACAACAGAAATACTTAAATATAACATTACACCAGAATTTGTCTTTTTCTTCTCATATCGAAACAAAATTTTAGGAAGCAGCAAGTCAAGTTAATGCTGCATACGAAATTTCCTTTTCTCATTTTTCTATTAACTAGCAAGCCATTACTATCAATGTTCTCCTACCAAGATTAGAGTGTCTTGCACATCATTTATTTGTGCACTTCTCAACACTTAGCCATACTCAAAATAAACTGAAAACAAAAGGTTTAGATTCATTTGTTTGAATCCAGATTGGGAGCAAATCTTTTCATCTTCTAAATGCTAAATACTGCCTACCTTGAAAAAAAATCGTTATCAGGGATAACGTCTATTGCCTTAGAATTCAGTGCAGAACTAAGTTAGACCGATTATCTCTTACACTAAGCAGCAGAGAAAACTGCTAAAAGCATACATTATTAAGGACAATACATGTACTTACTGTATCATGACAGGCCTGATTAATAAAGTATTTGCAACCACCTTGGCTATTATTTCTGCTCACAAATCTTTTAAATTATGGAATATCCGTGGTCTAGCAACTGATACAGATAACAAGCTGTGCATACCTCTCAACTGTCCACATTTTCGCAGACTGTCCAGATCTTTGCCTCACATTTTTGGCTGGTTCCTCATAAAATTTGTGGTTTTCTGGCAAATGACTGAGGATTGAAATCACTAAATAATGGTATATGTTTGAGTTTCGAACTTCATATCCTTAAGAAAATGCAAGTTAATACAAATCCTGTTATTTAAGCAACTTTTTACGTTAATAAGGGTAATATTTGAAATCTGTCTCTGTTTTTGGGTCTTTGTCCTCCCACTATTTCAGTCTTTGCCCAGATTTCTTATGACAAGAGTTTGAGAGCTATGTGCTGTGACAAATATGTAACAGCAGTAATGGTAGAAATTGTATGATTGTTCATTTCTTCTACCACTTCTGAAATGTTTAACTATTTGACTGCTATACTCTTTTTTAGTGCATTGTTGCACTACACCTTTGTTGCAATAACCACTTCAGAATTTGATGATGAAGCCACATTGTTGGGTATAAAGCTTAATGTGATTTTTAATTTCATAATTAATGAGATTAGTTACAATATGATCCATAACTTCACAGATTAGACTCATAAGGCTTGGGGTCAGTGGTGGGCACACCATTCTGGAAGTCCATCAACACAGCAATACATCAGGATTCTGGCACATAACTTGTGGTTAAACAATGTAAGGAGTGGCTCGGCGGGATTCTGTGTGATTCTGTTTAATAAGCTCTGAACTATGTTGTCAGAACCATGGAGGAAGGATTTGTACATTTAGATAACACCTTAAGGACATGTTCATTAGCAGTGATGAGTGAGGCGGGGGTGGTAAGGTATCTGGAAATAGTTGTTTACTGTGTGAAGTTTGCAGATAACATTTCCTGCTGTACTTTCAATTTCATTTGTATTAGAGAGGAAGGTCCTGTTAAGGAGAAGTTCGGACAACACTGACTGTTCTTTCTTAGTTTTCTAATACAGATAAAGAAGGACTTATAATTATCCTTTGCTTCAAAAGGTAATCTTTGTTCATGGGTTGCTTTATTGGTCCTTACAGTGGTTTTATTTTTTTTATTTTTTTATAATATTTTTTTACTACACCCATACTGTGGAGTTCCTGCCTTGCTACACAGTTTTTCAAGTTTTTTCCCCATTGTTCTGAAGTTTGTCTGTGTTAGTTGGCCACAGAGAAATTTGCTTTTAAATTTCTAATTGTATTTGGCTATACTTTGGCATGCTAGATCTACAGTATATATTTATCTAAGTTTGTATAAAATTCCTTAGTGATGTTAGCTGTTATGTTGGTGTCAACAGTAATGATGTAATGAGCAAATTTATAGATTTTATCATGTAATTGTATAAGGTTCACCCTTTTGAAGTCCTTAAAAATGGAAATGTGGGTTACAAGGGGGACGGTGGTATTGAGTGTAAATTAAAAAAGAGTATATGGTCCAGACTAATAGAAGAATGACAGACTAGGAAGTGTAACAGGTATAGGCAATATTATTGAGGGCCAGATCCAGCATATTTTGATCTCTAGTGGATTTACTAGGAATTGGTATAGAGAATGCTTGTTTATCAAACCCAGAAATCTCTAGGTGTACTCTACATTAGAGATACAAGTGATCCAGTCTGTATCTGGGTAGCTGAAGTTACCTAGTATTGTGGAGTTATTCCTTACAGGAATTTCTTTTAGAACATCTAAGAAGCTAACATGATCATGCAGAGACACAGATGGGTTTCTGTAGCATGCTATAAGATGGTCGCTTGCTTATCCATGGTAAAGCAAAGTTACAGGAGCTTGGTTTTTGCATCTCTGAGTATTAGTCTAGATGAAATGTGGTTCTTGACAAATAAGGAAGCACCACTTTAATTTCCACTAGGCCTCATGGCATAGTGAGTGCAAAACCCAGGCATGGCAGGACTGCTTTCTTTACATTTAATCCATGTCTCTATAACTATTCATACACAGACATGTTGCAGATACAGGAGCACCTCAAGATCAGACCGTTTGTTATTGCAACTCCTGGTGCTGAGAACAGCCACATTAATGTGGTCCAATTCAGGGTCTGAAGAATTTGTTACGCTGATATATCCATTAGATGGACTTTGCCAAAAAAGGCACTATGGGGGCAGTAAAGGGTTTGCTAGTATGAGGAAACCACTGAATGAGAGATGCAAGCCATCCCTTGCACCAAGTAGGAGTATCTAATTGCCTCATTCCAGGCTGATACATATTGGATCACCCATGAATGGCACCACCTTGTAAACCAAATGCTAAAGCCAATTATTATCTCATTATACCTCGGCATCATTCATGGTGAAGAAAGTATTGCATTTAGGACCAGAGTCTAACCTGTGTCCTTCACATCACTAGAGAGTTCTGACATCTTTCTCTCTCCCTCTGCATGATCCTGAGGGATTTTTGCCCCAGGTCATTCAATCCTCATGGACCACCACTCACGCTATAATCTTACTTGTCTTAGGAAAGGGTCCTGAGCATCCTGAGTGAAGTCTGTGATCCTGGTACCAGAAAGGCAGCTGACAGTGACCCTATCCTTGTGCAGTCTAGTGAGTTGGTATACCCATCAACTTAGTCACTAGTTGTTAATACACTTTTATCAGAAGCTAGTATTATTTGACTGGGAGCCACTATAGTATTTGTAACTTTTTGTTTTTGCAGGTGGAGATTGAGAAGTTGAGTTGAGGGACGTCTGATTAGGCCTGGTCTTACAAGTTCTAGCAGGCTTTGGCAAAGATCTTTTTATGACATCAACATATGTTTCAAAAACTTCTAATTCATAGGTTCATAAGAGGGTACTAGGCTATCAACCATAGGGCCTATACAAGCCTAGCCAAAAAGGTACCCTGACTTTCTCCACCCAAGAAAATTATTTTCCTGTGCCCCTGTCGACCAGAGCCACAGAGGTGATCCCCAGAATAAATGTCCTATTTTCCATCCGATCATCAAGATTTTTCTTGAAGAGTGCTAATGAGGAGCTTTGCTTGATATAGATAGGTAGTTTGTTCCAGAGTATGGAAAGTCTCTGGAACAGGAATCTATCCCTCAAACATGTTCTGTTTTATTGTATGACAAGGTTTAGGTCCCTAGAGCATGTAGCTCAGAGGGATTGGTATTTCTTTAAGTGGAGCATGTCCAATAGCGCTGGGTTTGACATAGCTTTGTATGTTAGGCAGAGATCTCCTCTGAGAAGGTGATATGCAGTGGAGTAAAGCTGGAGTTTTTTTAGATGGTCTGCGTATGGCATCTGTTTGAGGCCAGTAATCCTCTTTATGAGATATTTCTGCGACCTTTCCAGTTGTTGTAGATGTCTTGTGAGGTACCAAAAGGGGCGTTGTAATCTATAATGGGTCTAATGAGTGATGAGTAGAGGGGAACGATGACCTCTTTTTTTCCTGGATGAGAAACCTTTTGTGATGAGGTATACCATGCAGAAGGATTTTCTGACTACTGTGGTGATGTGATTATCAAAGGAGAGACTACTGTCCACCTGTGTCCCAAGGTCTCTTATCACACTTTCGGTGTTAAGTAGACTACCACTTATGTGGTAGCTCATGGGTACAGAGTTTTTACCAAAGGGGATCACAATGCACTTTTTGGCATTGAGCTTGAGGCCATGGCTTTGACACCAGGCATCTGTCACAGTGAGGCCCTTTTGTAGGATGTCCACATTGTTAGGAGTTTCAATTATGGCTCCTAGTTTGCAGTCATCTGTGGACTTCATTAGCCAAAGACCTTCTGTGTTAGCCTGTACTTCAGAAAAGTAGATACCAAACAGGAGACGACCCAGGACTGAACCCTGTGGTACTCCACTAGTCACTGGTCTGAAGTCGGATTTGGAGTCTGCTACTTTCACAGTGTGGGTTCTGTCAGTGAGCCAGTTAGCAACCCATCTTGTAACATAGGGATTTATACCTAGTTTAGTGAGTTTATCTATAATTCCAGAGGGAGATGTTGTCAAAAGCCTTGGCGAGATCTATTTAGGCTGTGTGAACCACCTTACCCTCGTCTACGGCTTTGGTGACTACTTCAAAGAAGTCAATCAGGTTTAGGAGACATGATCTGCCTTTTACAAACCTGAACTGGGTGGGGTCCAGAGCTTGGAGATTAAAAATGTCTTGGTTTATAAATTCCATGATGATAGATTCCATGGCTTTGCATACCAGCCTCGTTAGGCTAATGGGGCGGTAGTTCCTGGGGTCTGCTGTGCCCCCCCCCTCCCCTTTGTGGAATGGGATAACTGTTGCGGTGCGCCATTCAATGGGCACAAAGCCTGAGGTGAGGCTATGATTGAACATGGTACTTAGGTGGGGTGCCAGTTCATTCCGTAGTTCATGTAGAATGCAGCCTGTGATGTTGTCAGGTCCCATGGATTATGTGTTCTTGGCTTTGGAGAGTGTGGTTTTTACCTGTACAGCCATGATTACAGGAACTTTGCATTCTTCTGGTATAGAGATGGGCCCTTTAGGGGGTGTGTGGGGGGGCTAAAGTTAGCACTGAACCTATCTGCCAGCATGTTGGCAATATCAGTTGGTTCTGTATATTTAGTGCCATTGTGCTGTAACTTAGAGCAGATTTGAGTGTTGCCATTGAGATTCTTGACATAGCTATAGAATGCTTTGTGGTTGTCTTTAGAATCAGTGGTGATTTTGTTTTCATAACTAGCTTTGGAGGATTTTATGAGGGATCTCAGCTTCTTACTGAGGCTGACCAGGGAGTTCTTCCAGTCATGGGATTTTACTCTTTTTTGCAACAGTTTCTTTATTCTGTTGTAGAGTTTGTTTATGGCAGGGGACCACCAGAGTGGCTTCCTTTTTTTTGTTGGATAGCATCTTGGTTCTGTTAGGGATAGCATGATCCATGCACTCATGTAAGTGCTTATAAAGTGCATTTGTGTAGGATTCAGCAGTCGTACATCAATTGTCCATCTGCACAGGTGTCGTGAAGTTTTCCACTTCTGTCTTAAGAAGCATGAAGTTGACGTTGGAGAAATTTTCTATGGTGGTTTCCCTAATGGGGGGGTGGGGGCAAGATGTGGATGTCTAGGCTGATTAGCTTGTGGTTGGATCTGACGAATGAGGAATTGATCTCTGGTGTGGAACACCAGTCACCCATGTTGGTAATGACCAGGTCTAGGATATTGCTGTCCCTGGTGGGGGTGTGGATCAGTCGATCCAAGGCATTGGAATTTATGAATTCCAGAAAATGCTGAGCAAAACAGTTGGTACATGAGTAGTTTTTCCCAGTTAATGGTGGGGTAGTTGAAATCACCCATTATTACGGTGTTGGGTTGTACCCTAATATTTTCCAGTGCATCAAGAAATGAGGAGTGAGAATCCTGGGGCATAGTGCGGGATCTGTAGTAAGTTACAATGTGGATTGTGGTCTTGCCCAGAGTTAGTTGCACTTGGATAATCTCAGATGCATTATGCTGAGCAACTAGCCTGGAGGTGTGGATATCCTTAATGAATATGGACACGCCACTACCTTTAGTGTTTCGGTCCAGGTTAGGTGGCTGAAAGGTGTGGTTTGAATTATAGCCTGGTAATGCAGGGGTGCTCTCTGGATCCTTGAACCATGTCTCTGTCACTGCACAGATGTCGATGTTCTCCATTTTAAGGAGTGCTTCAAGTGAATGCATTTTGAGGTTTAGATTTCTAGCACTGAGTAGCATTACCCTCGGATTTTTGCTTGTTTGTAACTGTTAAGGTGGTGAATTTGTCATTTGAACCTTACCTAAAAAAGGCACTATAGGGGTGGCAAGAGCCTTAGCCAGTATCCAGAATCCCAAGGGCGACAGGTGCAGGCAATCTCTGGCAAAGCATCATTGTCTGTCAATCATGTCATCCCAGGCAGATACTGGATCCCCTTAGAATGACACCAGAAGCTTAACCAATTGTTGAAGTCAATCATTGTGTCCTTGTACTGTAGTATCTCATTCTGGGTGATGGCAGGATGTTACTTAGGGCAAGGGTCATACCTCCCTGGGGTACAAGATCGGAGAGCTCCTCCATGTCTCTTTTCATGTAGTCCAAGGAGGTGCGTCTCAGGTCATTCACACCAAGCTGCACATATGAACATATGACATTTTAGCATGTTCTAATTGAAAATGTGATAGTGGTTGAGAAGAGGCTGGGCCTGTGTGATGCTCATTGTTTGTGAGAGGGATGCCTTCATATTATCCAAGTATTTACACCTCTTACACTTTCACAGACAGAGCTTATTTTGTTAAGTAGGAGCTCATTATCATTAAAAATCAGGCATTTGCTATACTGCATTAGGATGCCAATTGCCAGAGGACTGGTGAGGAGGAGGAACATGCTTGCTGGCCTTCAATATTATCCAGTGCTAAGTGTTATCTGGCTAAATGCACAAGAAAGCTAAATGTTGCATGGATAAGTGGTATCAGCAGAGTGACACACAGTTCACTGATGCTCCCAGTGCAGCTTGAAGCAAATCAGAGCAGTTAACTAAGATAAGTACAATCTAACGCAGCTTTGGGTGCAATTGAGCAACTAAAAAAAAACAGGGAAACAATAACAATTGGAAGAGGTAATTTAAGGGAAAAATTAAAATGAACTACCCACTATTCAGCTATAGCTACATTAGTGCTACATGAGCATAGCTAAGTGTTCAGCTGTGCTATAAACAGCCATTAAATAAAACAAACTAAACAAGATAACCAATCAACAAATAAAACTGGAAGAGCCAGTGGTGCTGAGACAATTAGAAATAGCAGCAATTAATCTTCTCTCACAAGAATAACTATTACAGTTTCCATGATGGCCCACAACACCCGGTAAATATTTTTAGTTAAAGAATAAAATAATGCAGTTATAGCTTAAAGCTTTGAAAACAGTGCCAGCAACAGAAACAGCAAAACAAAGTCAGTTGCAATAGATTTTCCTTTGTTGGTATAGAAATACTCAGAAAAAGCATCAATTCATGCTTAAAATGTCTCCAAAACAGTGCACTGAGGTGCAGATTCAGAATAGTTCAGCCACAAAGAGCAACAGTAGCATGTTATGACTGCAGTCTAAATAGCAAATAAAATAAAAGAAATAGGAGAACAAACCAATAAAAAACTGTGGCATCTATGTGGAACACTACTGGCTTAGGTACACTGGGCTGATGCAGCTGTATATTTTTTAAACTTTTAAAACTCTTTCTTTGGGCATAGCTCTATTACTCTTTCAGTTTACTTTGAAGCATAATTATTACATTATATTGTATTACATTTGCTTGATAGGAGAAAGAGCTAATAAGCTTATCTAGTTTGCCCTTTTAAATGCATTTAACATTAACTACCTTTGGTACCTATCTTCACTTTCAGTCTTTTCCTAACTGTTCTGTGCTCTCTCAGATGTATCTATGCATTCCTTCTCCACCATCCATTCTGGTAGCCCATTTTGTGGGTGCATAACTCCCTGTATGAAAAAAGTGCTTTAAGAGATCCAAGGAGTTATCTTAGTCATATTAGGTACACACTTTACAATATACTGCATCATTCCTAGATACCATTGTAATTCCTATTTGTCTTTTGGTCTTGGATTTGTACAGTTGCTTAGACTTTTCATGATAAGGTTTCAGTTCTTCTGTTAACAGTGTATGTCATTTGGACTCCAGCCTTAGGTTCATAGGTTCATAGGTTCATACTAGGCTATCTGCCCTGGGGCAATTATAAGCCTAGCCCGATTCTGTATGGCTTACGCCACCCCTTGATTTGAGTATACTGTGCCCTTTTTAAGGTTTAGTTTACTGTGCCTCTGTCTAATAGTGACATGGGAGTAATCCCTGGGACAAACCTACGATCCCCCATCCACCTATCGAGATTCTTCTTGAAGAGATTCAGTGAGGTGCTCTGCCTCACATGAACTGGAATTCTATTCCAGAGCGAAGGGAGCCTCTGGGTTATGAACCTGTCCCTCCAGCAAGTTCTATTTATTTCTGTGCTGAGGTTCAAGTCCCTCGAGCATGTGGCTCTAAGGGATTTAGATTTACTGAGGTGGAGCATGTCCATTAATTCTGGATTTGACATAGCTTTGTATGTCAAGCATAGATCGCCTTGAAGTAGGCGGTATGCAACTGAGTAGAGCTGGAGTTTTTTTTAACCGAGCAGCATATAGCATCTGTTTGAGAGCCTTGATCCTCTTGGTGAGATACTTTTGGGGTCTTTCTAATTGCTGCAGGTGTCGGGTAAGGTACATCCCAAAAGGGGCATTGTATTCTATGATGGGCCTGATGAGGGATGAATAAAGGGGCACGATTACCTCTCTTGATCTAGATGTGAAACCCTTCGTGATGAGGTGGGCTATGTAGAAGGTCTTTCTAACCACTTTGGCAATGTGGTTTTCAAAGGAGAGATTGCTATCAACTTGGGTTCCCAGGTCCCTAATAACTTTCTCTGTACTTAATGGGTTTCTGCCTATGTGGTAATTTGTGGGCACATTGTTTTTGCCAAAGGGTATGACTATACATTTTTTTGGCATTTAGCTTTAAACCATGGTGCTGGCACCAGTTATCTGTCTCTGTGAGACCTTTTTGAAGGATGTTTGTGTCAGCTGGAGAGTTGATTATGGCACCCAGTTTGCAGTCGTCTGCGAACTTGGTGAGCCATAGTCCTCCCTCGTTTGCCTGTACCTCGGAAAAGTATATACCGAACAAGAGTGGTCCCAGGACAGAACCCTGTGGGATGCCACTTGTGACCGGTTTCGAGTCTGACATAGCTCCAGCAACTCTCACTCTGTGGGTTCTGTCTTTGAGCCAGTTTGCGACCCATCTTGTGACATAGGGGTTTATATTTAAGCTGGATAGCTTATCTATGATGCCCGAGTGGGGTATTGTGTCAACTGCCTTTGCAAGGTCCAGAGAGGCAGTGTGGACTACCTTCCCTTCATCTATGGCTTTGGTGACTGTTTAGAAGAAGTCAACCAGGTTCAAAAGGCAGAATCTGCCCTTGACAAAGCCGAACTGGGTAGGATCTAGTGTCTGTAGGTCCCCAATGTCTTTGTTTATGAGCTCCATGATGATCCTCTCCATAGCCTTGCAGACTAAGCTAGTCAGGCTTATGGGGCGATAGTTTCCAGGGTCCGTAGAGGCTCCACCTTTGTGGAGTGGGACCACTGCTATTGTACGCCATTCTGTGGGCACATATCCTGTAGTGAGGCTGAGATTGTATAGCTGTTTTATTTGAGGGATTAGTTCCTCTTGGAAATGTAGGATGCAACCTGGGACGCCATCTGTTCCCATGGAAGCAGTGTTTTTTGCTTTGGAGAGGGCAGCCTTCACCTGAGCATCAGAGATGTTTGGGAGGCAGCCCTCTGCCGGGATAGATACTTGCTCTTTTGGGGGGGTGGAGAAGTTTGCACTGAACCTGTCTGCCAGGATATTGGTGATGTCTATGGGTTCAATGTATTTTTTGTCGTTTAGAATCAACTCAGAACAAGTCTGGGAGTTGCATCCCAGGTTTCTAACATAACTGAAAAAAGCCTTATGATTGTCTTTGTTGTCCTGTGCAATTTTTCTCTCAAAGCTGGCCTTGGAGGATTTTATGAGGGATCGTAATTTTTTGCTAGTACTGATCAGAGCTGCCTTCCCTATTAGGGATTTTGCTCTATCATGTAGTAGCTTCCTCCTTCTGTTGTACAGTTTATTTATGGCAGGGGTCCACCAGACTGGATGCCTGCCTTTGGATGATTGGGTCTTGGTTTTGTTTGGGATAGCATGATCCATGCATTCCTGGAGATGTCCATAGAATGCGTTTATATAGGATTCTGCAGTTTGGGCCATAGTTTCCACTGGCCCTGGGGCCTTGAAGGATTCCACTTCGGTTTTGAGAAGTGAGAAGTTCACTTTTGAGAAGTTTTTCACTGTGGTTTTCTGGGCTGGGGGTGGGGTCGGGATGTGGACATCCAGTGAAATTAGTTTATGGTCTGATCTTACCAATGAGGGATATACTTCTGGTGTGGAGAATAGAGTCCCCATGTTGGTAATGATCAGGTCTAGTATGTTGTCCCCTCTTGTGGGAGTGGTGACTAGCTGTTCCATAGCATTTGAGTTTATAATTTCCAGGAACCTTTGGGCTAAGGTGCTGGGGCTTGAGTAGTGCTCCCAGTCAATGTTTGGGTAGTTGAAGTCACCCAATATAATGGTGTTCGGAGAGATCTTCATGTTCTCCAATGTTTTCAGGAAAGCCGAGAGGGATTCCTGACTTTGAGAGGGTGGTCTGTAGGATGCTATAAACTGAAAAGCAGTCTTGCCCACTGTTAGTTGCACATGGATGGTCTCCGATACTTCATGCAATGCCACTAACCTGGAGGCGTGGATATCCTTGATAAATATGGAAACTCCCCCTCCTTTTGTGATTCGGTCCGGGTTTTGGGGCCGAAAAGCGTGATATGAGGTATAGCCTGGTAGTGCTGGGGTGCTCTCTGGAGCCTTGAACCAGGTTTCTGTCACTGCACAGATATCGATGTTCTCCATACTGAGGAGAGCTTCGAGCGCATGCATCTTGAGGTTAAGACTTCTGGCGTTTAGCAGCATTACCCTTAGTTTCTTGTTCCTTGTGCTGTCTATGGGGGTGGGTTTGACTTTTGAGCCTTGCCTAAAAAAGGCACTATGGGGGTGGCAAGGGCCTTTGCCAATATCCGAAAGCCCAGTGGTGACAGGTGCAAGCCGTCCCTAGCGAAGCAACGTGGCTTGTCGAGCATGTCATCCCAGGCTGACAGACACTGGATCCCCTTTGAATGACACCAAAATTTTAGCCAATTATTAAAATCGATCATTTTGTCTTTGTACTGTGGCATCATTCTAGGTGAGGGTAAGATGCTGCTCAAGGTCAGGGTCATACCAGCCTGGGCTACATGGTCAGAGAGCTCCTCTATGTCTCTTTTCATGTAGTCCAGGGAGGTACATCTCAGGTCATTCACACCAGCATGTTCAATGACTGAGTCATATTTGTATTTGCTTTGGAGTGACCTGAGTGCTTGCGTTATGTGGCAGATCCTAGCAACCGACAGGCAGCTCACCGTGACCTTCTCTTTATTCAGCCTGGTGAGCAGGACGTCAGTGTGTCTGACAATAGAGTCACCTATTACAAGAGTATCAGATGTGTTATTCAGCCTTAAGGGCTGTGGCTGCTTGGCACACTGACTTTGTGGGTTATGTGTTGTGCGTGTTTTGTTTTGAGGTAGCGTTTGCTTGGATGTCTGCTTTGGAGGTCTCTGTTGCTTAGGTAGATTTTTATTTAGAGCCTCCGAGTATGTTTTTGTGTATTTATGTATTTGGTTCACTGATGTGGTGGGACTATTTGATACTGGAATTGTGTTGTGTGAGGTTACCTTCTCCTCCTGACTGGTTACACCAGTTTTGAAATGAGAGAGCTCAGCCTCCAGTTTGGCTAAATAGTTGCATCTCTCACATATATTTGAACCTGTTTGGAGGAGGAGAGGGTTGTCCATGTACATGAGACAGTTGTAACATTGCCTCAAAATTCCCAGATTCACCAGCTGGACTGGAGAGGAAACCATTGACTGACCTTTGGACATGCTAAAGTAATAGGGAAACTGAATTTAAGATGGACCAATAGAGGACAGGGTAATCGTAGAGAGTATAAGAGTAAGTAGTGCTTATGGTTTAATAGTGCTAACTTGTAGGATTACTTAATTGGACCAGTGAAGGGCCTTAGAATGAGCATATGGTGTTTAAATTGAGAGATAGAGCAGTTCTAAGGGAAAAAGTGAAGAGCAGACTTTGTAGAGCCAGGAATAGTTTAAACCCAATTAGGCGGCGCTGCCCGTTGTTGCGCTATGTTCAAAAACACTTGTCATTTATAGTTAACATATTTAAACTGAAATTATGTTACCTTAATATGTTCAGCAACAGTATGTCTCTTGTCATATTTTTGTGCCATCTCCATACTAAATGAACAACGTTTATGCTTGCAACATCTTCCATTCCATCAGTTACTTGTGAAGCAACATTTTGGAACATATCTCATACTAATGAAACGCTGAATAGAAATCTAAGAAATCTGTACTTTCCTAATGGTATATTACATGTACATAATTTGAAGAGTTTGCATCTAGCCTTACTTGCCAAAATGCCTTTGACAATGAGGACGTTTTTTAGCTGTAATGCTATCTTTTTTCATTTTATTTAGATCTTGGGGATTAGTACAAGTGCAGGCCTTGTCTTATTGCAGAATAATAACCATAGCATTAGTCAATTTTACTCTTCTTGCTTAATGATGACACCTCAGATTGTTGTTGCAAGGGATCAGAGAGGGACCACTCCACTTACTTAGTTAAGAAACAATGTTTCTGACATGAAATATATAGCAATAGAACTTCCATACATGACAAACATGCAGGTGTTAGATTTTTTTTATATCAGGAAAGGCCAATAGGTATATATTAAATAGCTTGATTAAATAATGCATTCTGGCATAAGCAAGTGCTATGCCCTAGTAGGATGTAAATATAGTGATCATAAATGACCATGAACAAAATGTTTCCCTGCAGCTTTACTTATTTGTATAATAGGTTCATAGCTTCATAGGAGGTTACTATCCTAATGGCCCTAGATCCCTTACAAGTCTAGCCATATTTATCCAGAGTTGCCCCAGTTGTCAGTGGTTAGGTGAGCTAAGTTCACAGATGTAAGAGTCTATGGTAATTAATACTGACTAACTCTGTCCATGAGGTACATGGGCACCACACCAGGAGTGAATGTGCCATCATCCATCCATTAATCTAGGTTGTGTTTGAAGAGGGTCAGGGAGAGGCAGTGTTTCTTGTGAACTGGAACTTTGTTCCAGAGAAGTGGCAGTCTCTGGCAGATGTATCTATCTCTCCAGCATGAACTTGTCATATCAGGGGCTAGGTTAAGATACCTGGAGTGAATGACCCTCGTGCAGTTTGATTTGTGAATGTATAGCATTTCCATCAGGGCTGGGTTGGAGACTGCCCTTTAAGCCAGGCACAGGTCACCACTTAGCAGCCTGTAGGCTACAGAATACAGTGACAGGGCATTCAGTCTTTTTTGGTTTTATCTCCAGTTGAGTATGGGTGGTGCCATCTATAACCAGTTCAGTGCATAGCTGGGTATTCCCTTTTAGATTTCAGATACAGTTAAATAATGCCGTGTGATTATCCTTAGCTAGGGAGGCTAGTTTTGCTTCATAATTAGCTTTGAAGGATTTGACAAAATCAATAATTTGTTTAATCTAGAGAGGGATTTCTTCCTCTGCTGAGCCAGTTCCCTCTTGTTCTTGGACATTAGTTTCTTTTTCTTGTTGTATAGCCTGTTTATACTAGGAGTCCACCAGGAAGGCTTGTTTTTTTGGAAAGACCTGGTTTTAATTTGATCAGATACAACTAATTTTATACAACTGCTTAAGTGGTTATACAGGGCATTGGTGTTCACCTCTGCATAAGGAGTCTGTGTTATCTGTGTTTAAGGGGGCTTTGAAATTTCTTATACCGTTGCTTAGCGGGAGGTAATTTGTTTAGAAAAAAGTCTTAAGCATTTTTGAGCTTGATGGGATATCTGGCCTTATAATTACATTGAATGAGATTGATTTATGGTCTGTTCTTACCATAGGTTCATAGGTTCATACTAGGCTATCTGCCCTAGGGCATTTATAAGCCTAGCCAGAGTATGTTTGGCTTTTGCCACCCATTTTAAATTTATTTTGCTATGCCCTTTTTCGAGGTTAGTATACTGTGCCTCTGTCTAACAGTGACACAGAAGTGATACCCGGGGTAAACCTATGATCTCCCATCCACTCATCAAGATTCCTCTTGAAGTGAGTCAATGAGGGACTCTGCCTAACCTGGACTGGGATTTTATTCCAGAGTGAAGGGAGCCTCTGGGTTATGAATCTGTCCCTCCAGCATGTCCTATTTATTTCAGTGCTGAGGTTCAAGTCTCTCGAGCGCGTAGCTTGATGGGAATTGGATTTTCTTTTTTTTTTTCAAAACAGGTTTATTGTTTTAACATATAAGAGAAATATCATAACAATTTTATACAAGTAATTAAAAATAGGTATTATTATAATATTCATCAAAACAACTAAAGTATTTACAAAGACATCCACTACAATCAGATCAATTAATTAAACTAAAATACCGTGCTATTGAAATTAGAATTTTTTTAACAAATTTTGTAAATTATCCCATACAATATAATATGATGTTTTTCTAGTTGTTCTCATTCTAATTGTGCTTATTTCCATATGGCACATTATATTCATAACATTTTTAAATTCATTGAACGAAGGAGGTGTATCTGAAATCCAATTTCTAGTTATTATTTTCCTGGCCACTGCTAGGATAGACCATAACAAGGGAAGCTTAATCTTTTAACACATTGAGGTACAGGTGTGTTGAATAATATAAGAGACATAGAAATAATGAAATTATCTGTAAAAGAGCCTGCAAAAATTCATTAATTGACTTCCAGTATTCTTTCAACTTCATACAGTCATAAAACATATGAGCCCAGTCAGCATTAATTTCTACATTACATCTCTTACATAGATTATCTTTATTATTTATTTTATTCATCATCAAAGGTGTATAAAAAGATCTATGTAAAAATTTCCATGTATAAAGTCTCCAGACAATGGAAGATGTAGTTCTATAAGCAGATTCTAATATATATTGTTTATCTTGTTGAGTTGGTGGGTCCCCATTAATAGAGGTGAAATAATTCCAGTATGAATCTACA
Source organism: Protopterus annectens (assembly GCF_019279795.1). Taxonomy (NCBI): domain Eukaryota; kingdom Metazoa; phylum Chordata; order Ceratodontiformes; family Protopteridae; genus Protopterus; species Protopterus annectens. Next base: position 692,801,767 of record NC_056736.1, read on the forward strand.
CTGTAAAAAGTTTCTTGTCTGATAATTTTATGTATATATGAAAGTTTACCTTTATCAGAAACTTTATGCTGTAAATTTAATATCAGTTAATCAATCAGTTTTGGAATAGATTATTTAACTGTTATAGACATTAGATCTATTCTATCAATGAGATGTTGTCTAAAGATCTGAACCTCTAACCAGCAAGTTTCTCTTAGATCAAATTCTTGTTTTAAGAAATCTAGATTTTTAACTTTATTATCATATATCAGCTGATAGGGATTTGGATTTTCTGAGGTGCAGCATGTCCATTAATTCTGGGTTGGACATGGCTTTATACATCAGGCACAGATCGCCTCTGAGCAGGTGGTATGCCATTGAGTAGAGCTGGAGTTTCTTTAACCGGGCAGCATATGGCATCTGTTTGAGCCCTTTGATCCTCTTGGTGAGGTACTTTTGGGATCTTTCCAGTTGCTGCAGGTGTCTGGTAAGGTACATCCCAAAAGAGGCATTGTACTCAATTATGGGCCTGATGAGGGATGAGTAAAAAGGCACGATGACCTCCCCTGATCTAGATGTGAATCCCTTCATGATTAGGTGGGCTATATAAAATGTTTTTCTAACCACTTTGGCCACATGGTTGTCAAATGAGAGATTGCTATCAACTTGGGTCCCCAGGTCCATAATTACTTCTTCTGTACTTAATGGATTACCACCTATATGGTAATTTGTGGGCACTTTGTTTTTGCCAAAGGGGATGACTATACACTTTTTGGCATTTAGCTTGAGGCCATGGCTCTGGCACCAGTTGTCTGTTTCTATGAGGCCCTTTTGGAGGATGCTTGTGTTGGCTGGAGAGTCAATTATGGCGCCCAGTTTGCAGTCATCTGCGAACTTGGTCAGCCACAGTCCTTCCGTGTTGGCCTGTACCTCTGAGAAATATGTACCGAACAAGAGAGGTCCCAGGACTGATCCTTGGGGGACGACACTTGTAACTGGTTTGGAGTCTGACATGGCTCCAGCAATTCTAACCATGTGGGTTCTGTCCTTGAGCCAGTTTGCAAACCATCTAGTGACATAGGGGTTTATATTTAAGCTGATGAGCTAATCTATAATGCCCGAGTGGGGTATTATATCGAAGGCTGTTGCGAGGTACAGGCAGACTGTGTGGACCACCTTCCCGTCGTCAATGGCCTTGGTGACTGTTTCAAAGAAATCGACCAGGTTTAAGAGGCAGGATCTGCCCTTAACAAAGCCGAACTGGGTAGGATCCAGTGTCTGTAGGTCCCCAATATCTTTATTTATGAGGTCCATGAGGATCCTTTCCATAGCTTTGCAGACCAAGCTAGTCAGGCTTATGGGGCGATAGTTTCCAGGATCCGTTGAGGCACCACCTTTGTGGAGAGGGTCCACTGTTGCTGTACGCCACTCTTTGGGTACATATCTTGTAGTAAGGCTGAGATTGAACAGTAGTTTTATGTTTGGGTTTAGCTCTTCTTGGAGTTCATGTAGGATGCAGCCCGGGACACCGTCTGGTCCCATTGATGCTGTGTTTTTTGCTTTGGAGAGGGCTGCTCTTACCTGAGCATCTGAGATGTCAGGGGGGCAGCACTCTGCTGGGATAGATATTTGCCCTTTTGGTGGGGAGGGGGGGAGAAGTTTGCGCTGAACCTCTCAGCTAGGATGTTGGCAATGTCTGTGGGTTCGGTGTATTTTTTGTCATTTTGGACTAATTCTGAGCATATCTGGGAATTCCCACCCAGGTTCCTAACATAACTAAAGAAAGCCTTGTGATTATCCTTAGTGTCCTGTGCAATTTTTTTCTCGAAGCTGGCCTTAGACGATTTTATGAATGCCTGTAGTTTTTTGCTAATACTGATCAGAGATGCCTTCCCTTTTTGGGATTTTGCTCTATCATGTAGTAGCTTCCTCCTTCTATTGTATAGTTTGTTTATGGCTGGGGTCCACCAGACAGGACGTCTGCCTTTGGAGGATTGGGTCTTGGTTTTATTTGGGATTGCATGATCCATGCATTCCTGAAGGTGTTCATAGAATGCGTTTATAAAGGATTCTGCGGTCTGGGCCATATTTTCCACAGGCCCAGGGGCTTTGAAGGATTCCACCTCGGTTTTGAGGAGTGTGAAATTTGCTTTAGAGAAGTTTTTCACTGTGGTTTTCTGGGCAGGGCGTGGGGTCGGGATGTGAATATCCAGTGAGATTAGTTTATGGTCTGATCTTACCAGTGAGGGATACACTTCTGGTCTGGAGCATAGAGTCCCCATGTTGGTGTTGATCAGGTCCAGTATGTTTTCCCCTCTTGTGGGAGTGGTAACAAATTGTTCCATAGCATTTGAGTTTATAAATTCTAGGAACCTTTGGGCTAGGGTGTTGGAGCCAGAGTAATGCTCCCAGTCTATGTTTGGGTAGTTGAAGTCGCCCAATATAATGGTGTTTGGAGAGACCTTTATATTTTCCAGTGTTCACAGGGAGGCCGAGTGGGGTTCCTGGGTTTGGGAGGGTGGTCTGTAGCAGGCTATAAATTGGAAGGCAGTTTTACCCATTGTTAGTTGCACATGGATAGTCTCTGATGCTTCGTGCTGTGCCACCAATCTGGAGGTGTGGGTATCTTTGACAAATATTGATACTACCCCTCCTTTTGTGGTTCGGTCCAAGTTTTGGGGCCGAAAAGCATGATATGAGGTATAACCTGGTAGTGCTGGGGTGCTCTCGGGAGCCTTGAACCAGGTTTCTGTTACTGCACAGATATCGATGTTCTCCATGCTAAGGAGAGTTTCGAGTGCGTGTATCTTGAGGTTTAGACTTCTGGCATTGAGTAGCATTATTCTTAGTTTCTTATCCCTTGTGATACCTATGGAGGTGGGTTTGTCTTTTAAGCCTTGCCTAAAAAAGGCACTATGGGGGTAGCAAGAGCCTTTGCCAATGTCCGAAAGCCCAGGGGTGACAGGTGCAAGCCGTCCCTAGCGAAGCATCGTGGCTTGTCGAGCATGTCATCCCAGGCTGACAGGCATTGGATCCCCTTTGAATGACACCAATACTTAAGCCAATTGTTGAAATTGATAATCTTGTCTTCATATTGTGGCATCATTCTTGGTGAGGGTAAGATGCTACTCAAGGTCAGGGTCATACCGGTCTGGGCTACATGCTCAAAGAGCTCCTCTATGTCTCTTTTCATGTAGTCCAGGGAGGTATGTCTCAGGTCATTCACACCAGCATGGACAATGACTGAGTCATATTTGTACTTGCCTTGGAGTGACCTGAGTGCTTGTGTTATGTGGCAGATCCTAGCCCCCGACAGGCAGCTCACCGTGACCTTTTCCTTATTCAGCCTGGTGAGCGGGACGTCAGTGTGCCTGACGATAGTCACCTACTACAAGTGTATCAGGTGTGTTGTTTAGCCTTAAGGGCTGTGACTGTTCGGCACACTGGCTTTGTGAGCTATGTGTTGCACGTGTTTTGTTTTGGGGTAGCGGTTGCTTGGGTGTCTGCTTTGGAGGTCTCTGCTGCTTAGGCAGATTTTTATTTAGAGGCTCAGAGTATGTTTTTGTGTGTTTATGTGTTTGGTTTGCTGTTGTGGTAGGTCTATGTGAGACTGGAATTGTAGTGAGTGTGGTTTCCTTCTCCTCCTGACTGGTTACGCCAGTACTGAGTTGAGAGAGCTTAGCCACCAGTTTGGCTATATGGTTGCATCTCTCACATGTGTTGGAATTTGTTGGGAGGAGGAGAGGGTTGTCTGTGTACATGAGGCAGTTGTAACATTGCCTCAAGATTCCCAGATTCACCAGCTGGACAGGAGAGGAGATTGACAACTGACCTTTGGACATGCTAGAATAGTATTGAGAATTCCTTTATAATTGAAAAAAAGGGCCAATAGGGAACAAGGTACTCAAGGGGAGTTTGTGAGGGTGTAGTGCTTTTAATTTTTTAGTGCTGACTTATATAATTGCTTTAGTGAGCAAGTGCCATGTAACTTAAATGCAATGTGTTATTGGTAACTTAAATGCAAAAATGACAAACAGTAACTTTCTTTCAAGTGAAACAAGGAAATAAGTACAGTAAGCAATGCAGATATCACTAGGGATCCACTGAAGCGCTGAAAAGTCGCGTTCTAGGTGGAATTAGCATTTCAGGGAAATAACAAGCAAACAAACAACAAGCATACAAACAAAGCTAGATTCAGCAGGCCTGGATCTAGTCTATGCTACAGCAAACAAGGTGTACCAATTTCAGTAAGAAACAGTTCAAATATGCAGGCACTATAAGCCTTTAACCAGAAATTCCCAGCTCAGAAGGGCAGAGTCCAGCCTCTCCTCCCACAAGAGTGCAGACCACAAACCTTCTTAATGTAAAATAACTGGCCTGAAGCCCAAGTGCTTAAACCAGAACTAATACACTTTTAGAATAACAGACACTGAGCCCTCAATCAGCAGTTCCCAACTTAGAAGGATGTAAGCTACCTGTCCTGCCACCACAGTGCAGGCCATAACCCTTCCTAATGTAAAACAACTGGGATGAAGCCCAAGTGCTTAATCCAAAAGACTTAGAATGATAGCTACACTTTAATCAAGTTACTACCAAGCAGTAATAAATACAATTGAATACTTTAAAGAATGCCTGGATTAGTGCTCAAGTTATAAAAACAAAGCTAGATTCAGCAGGCCTGGATCTAGTCTATGCTACAGCAAACAAGGTGTACCAATTTCAGTAAGAAGCAGTTCAAATATGCAGGCACTATAAGCTTTAACCAGAAATTCCAAGCTCAGAAGGGCAGAGTCCAGCCTCTCCTCCCACAAGAGTGAAGACCACGAACCCTCTTAATGTAAAATAACTGGCCTGCAGCCCAAGTGCTTAAACCAGAATTAATACACTTTTAGAATAACAGACACTGAGCCCTCAATCAGCATTTCCCAACTTAGAAGGATGTAAGCTACCTGTTCTGCCACTACAGTGCAGACCACAAACCTTCTTAATGTAAAACAACTGGTCTGAAGCCCAAGTGCTTAAACTAAAAGGCTTAGAATGCGTTACACCAAGCAGTAATAAATACAATTGAGTACTTTTAAGATGACGCAAAAGCAAAATAAAGTAGGAAGAAACACAAATACAGTAAAAGCAGATATTTTTTTTTTCACAACTGAACTTCAAGGAGGATATCACATGAGGTGGGGGGTGCACTGCTACCCCATGTTAGTGAGTATAATATCCAGGACATTTGAGACACTTGTGGGTGTGCTGACTAGCTCTTCCAGTGCATTGGCATTGACAAAGTCCAAGAACCTCTGAGCCAGCATGTTTGTGGTTGTGTGATGCTGGACTGTATGGCAAGAGACTCCAGTAAGTTCAGGTATGCAGTATACTTTTCCTGGTTCATGGTGGGGGACCTGTAGCTAGCTATGATGTGGCAGGGGGTTTTGCACTTTATTCTGTCTATTTTATACTTCAATGCTTCATGCTGTTTTTAGTAGGCATTCCTTTGTTCTGTAAGAAAGATGACTGTAATTACTTGCCTGAAAGGGGATTGTCAATATTTCTCTTTTTCCCACTCTGTGGATCTGATCAGCATCTTATTAGAAAGAACTGATCAGCTATCATTATATTCCAAGTCAGCTTGTATTTTTGCAAAATAACAAAATATACTTTAATTAAGGCACATCTACAGAAAAGTGCTGAGTGTGACTGGTCATATCAATATGAATCCCTTCCCAGATGGACTCTATTCTTCTGAGTACCTGGTCATTTTAACCTGAGAAGGTGGAAAGACAGAAGTGCAAATGGATACTTAGACTGCAGCACGGTGATGAGAAGCAGTGCATGATAGATACAAGCTATTGGCTGTAATAAAGACTGATGTCACCTTCTCACTATTATACCAGCCACTGTATTACTTTTAATGCTGTGAAAGCAGGGAGTAATACTGAATTTTACAAATAACAAATATATTCTAGGTTTACACAACAGATTAATTCATTTTAGCTCTGCAGACTGCTTGGAATTTTAATGCTATCAAGGCAGAGCAATGCCAAACTGGCATACGAGATACCACATGAATACATAATAATTACACTAATTCTTAAATATGATTTGTTTTTTGTCAGTGAATATATTGAAGTTTATGATTTATATCCATTTCAATGCAGTGCACAGGCTTACATAAACTTGACAGCCATAAGAATAATAAATGCTTTTATAATGAATGGAAAACAGAACACTGCACAGAGAGATTGACGTCTATGGAAGCAGCACACAGATGAAGGATTTTTTTTTTGATAAAAAGGAGGATAAAGAGAAATATGCTCTTGTTCTTCTTTGGGCTTTTCCCTGTTAGGGATTGCCACAGTGGATCACCTGTCTGCTCTAGATTGGCAGTGGAGTTTTACAGTGTCAAGTTGCCAGCCCGGCACCCAACTTTCCACTGAAGGCACACACACATACACACCAAGGGCCAATTTGGAGTGTCTAATCCACCTAAAGCATGTCTTTGGGATGTGGGAGGAAACTGGAGCACCCAGAGGAAACCCACACAACCACAGGGAGGACATGCAGACTCCACACAGAAGGTACTCCAGCCGAGGATTGAACTGGAGAACCTCTTAATGTGAGGTAACAATGCTAACCACTGCACCACCATGGCCACCCAAAGAGAAATATGCTCTGTTGGTTATTTTTCACTTAGTTTTTTTTTTGTGTCACGTATAGGATGTCAGTAAAATGGAACATATTGAGGTTTAATGTGTGGTGTTTTTCTTGCTATATTTTTATTTTCAAATTTAATTAGACAAGCTTGGCTCCTTCTGAGTTTTTTTTCTTCCCTTAAGTAAATTTGGAATAACTACAATAAAAGTACAACTCATGCATATCTTATAATGTTTTTATAGCTAGCCACTGCATGATACCATAAATGCATTATAAACTATTTGTCTATCCATGCATGTTATTTCATATTAACCAGTAAATACCAACCAAAGATCACATCCCTTTATATACAAAGCCAGTTTCAGTTCACACAGGTACTTTCAGCCTAACTTAACTGTTGTATTATCAGATTCAAATTCCATGAGTCAACAGGGGTAACATTATCTTAAAATATGGAACCCTGCAGAGTATTTATCTTTCTCTCAAACTCCCCTTTTCCTCTTGTCCCCTCTCTGTTTCAGCATTAATCTATCCTAATTTTATTGCATTTTACTTAACTGTAGAGTGACTTAATCATTCAAATCCATTTTCAGCCACAATGTAGCTACATTTAAAAAAAGTATAAACAAAATGAAAATGAGTTCGCATCTCTAATATAGTATTAAATTACAGATATAGAGTCCATGTGTATTAGGCCAGAATATTCATGTCAAAAACATTTAAAAGACAACCATGAGGTAGTTGTGCATATTTCATTAGTCCACCGTACTGGCCTGATAAGGCCTCAACCTGAAAGAATGGTGTGGCATACCAATGTACTTGCAACCAAAAGGGAAGAAGCAGAAAATGATCATATTTAATTAGTGTAGAATTATTTTACTTTGACTAACAATACAGCAAGAACGCAGTCTGTAAGAAAGCATCACTTCTCCTTTAAATGAGATGTAAGTCATCATTATAGAAACACTAAAACTACTCAAAATCATTAGCTTAAGAAAGCACATAGCAAAACCATGCAACAAACCAATTCATTTTGCTGGGGGATACACCTTGTTAACCCTTATCCACCCTAAATGAATATAAATATATATATATACACATACAATACATACGTACATACAGTACATACATACATATGTACATACAAATATTTCAGACATGGGCAAGTATGCCAATATAACAAAACATTTAGTCCCAAAATAAGTGTCAAGGCTGTTCTTAAAAATATCTAAACTAGTACTTGCTTTAATGTAATTTGGTAGTCTGTTCCATGCATCAGCTACTCTGTCAGAGAACCAATTAGTGCACTTCTCATTCCTATAGAACCTTCTACATAGGTTATCTGATGATTCTCTAGTACTTTAATGTAATTTGGTAGTCTGTTCCATGCATCAGTTACTCTGTCATAGAACCAGTTAGTGCACTTCTCATTCCTATAGAACCTTCTACATAGGTTATCTGATGATTCTCTACTACGTTTTGATAACCCCAAACATTCCCAGAGGTAGTTGTCTCTAAATGCCTTAAGGTATCCTCCTAAATATTTATATGAGATACTGTACAAGTTCAGATATTTTAGACTTTCATAATAACTTTCATATCCATGGATGCCCTTGGTATAGTTCCTCTGTACTCTTTTCAATTTACTCAAGCCTATTTTCTTTTAAGGTTTCTATGTTCTTATTCTGTACTCAAATTTGGGTCTACTATAACTATCAAAAATGGTTTGATAATTTCTGATTTCCTACATTTTATAAATTGTTTTGTAGGTTCATAGGTTAATAGGAGATTACTAGGCTAATGGCCCAAGAGCCCCTATAAACCTAACCATATTTAACCCGAGTTTCTCATTTTTCAATAGTTAGGTGAATGTAGTTTACAGAGATATGAGCCTATGCTATGGCATCTAATACCAACTGCCTCTGTCCATGACATGAATGCCACCCCAGGACTTAATTTGTGATTACCTATCCATTGATCTAGGTTGTACTTGAGGAGGGTCAGGGAAGGGCTGTGCTTCATGTGAATGGGAAGTTTGTTCCAGAGAAAGGGTAGTCTCTGAGAGGTGTATCTGTCTCACCAACATGATTTATTTATGTCAGAGGCTAGGTTAAGATCCCTGGAATGAGTGACCATTGTGCAGTTTGATTTATGAATCTGTAACATTTCCAAAATTGGCAGATCGGAGACTGCCCTGTAGGCCAGATACAGTTCACCCCTTAATAGTCTGTATGAGACAAAATGCAGTGATAGGGCTTTCAATCTTTTAATGTAGGACTTATTTTTATACCCTGTATAATCCTGGTGAGAAACCTCTGGGGTCGCTTCAACTGTAGCAGATGTCTGGTGAGGTACATGCAGAGGGGTGCATTGTACTCAATTACTGGTCTGATGAGGACTAAGTGCAATGAAATTATAATGCCATTTGATCTGGATACCATGCTCTTACTTATGAGTTGTGCCATATAGAAGGCCTTTCTCATCACTGTGGACATATGGTGATTGAAGTTCAGAATTATCATTCTGAGTACCCATCACATACCACTGGGTCTACTTTTGTGGGTGGGGTGCTGTCTATATTGTAATTAGCTAAGGTATTTGCTTTCCAAAAGGGAATAATTATGCATTTTTTTGCATTTACTTTCAATCCATAGCTTTGGCACCAATCATTTGTCTGCATTAATCTTTTCTGCAGTACATCAGTATTGTTCAGGGATTCAGTGATTGCCACCAATTTGCAGTCATCTGTGAACTTGTACAGCCCAAAGCAGTCTACATTTGCCTTGACTTCTGAGAAGTAAATACCAAACAGTAGAGGGCCTAATACAGAACCCTGTGGTACGCTAATGTTGATTGGCCTCTTGCTAGAGGTGAATTCATCCACTTTGACTTTATGCGTCCTATCGGAGAACTGTTTGGCTACCCACCTGGTGATGTAGGGTTTTATGCCAAGTTGAGAGAATTTCTCTATAATACCTGAGTGGGGAATTGTGTTAAATGCCTTGGCCTGGTCAAGGTAGGTGGTATGTAGAGTCTTTCCCTCATCCATGACCTTGGTAACTTTCTTGAAGAAGTCAACTAGATTTAAAAGACATGATCTACTCTTAAGAAATCCAAACTGGGTTAGGTTCAGAGTCTGGAGATTACTTATGTACTTGTTGATAAGATCCTTGAGGATTCTTTCCATGACCATATGGATGAGGCTAGTGAGGCTTATGGGTCTCTAATTCCCTGGGTCAGTTGATGGTCCCACCTTGTGCAGAGGGATGACTGCTGCTTTCCTACATTCTGCCACATATAGCCTGTCTGGAGGCTGTGGTTAAACAGGGGATCCAAATGGGTCTTTAAGGTCATGTTATAAGTTATTTAAAAAACTACAGTTCTATAACTATCATTAACCAATTGGTTGATATGTTTAGAAAAACTCAAACAGGATCTGCCTGTATACCCTGGCCCTTAAATGAATCTACAGTTTGAAGCACTATGTGTTATACTAAATATGCATTTTTCAGTCTGTCTCTCCCAAATCTCATATGCTTAGTTTTTGATGTATGTATTAGCATATTAGATTACTGAGGGCAAATGGTCAGTTTAGTGAAGTTGTTTTGCAGATGTGTGCTATCTGTAACACATGTAATCAGTTTACCCCTTGTCAAGGCATCTGAATACAGAATGTAAAACACTTCACGTGAAAAAAGATACAGCTGCAAGATACAACCTAAACAAGTATGGGCCCGTTAGCAGAATCCTGTGAGACACCCTGCTATAACCTCGAATTTCACCTGCCCAGTTGCTGCATGATACTTACCATGGTCTATTTGTAAGCTTTGCAATTATCCATCTTATCAAGAGTATACCAACAACTGGTTGTTCTAATTTATTGTTCAGTCTTTTGTGTGTGACCTTATCAAATGCTGAAGTTGTGTATATAAATTAAATCACAGCACAATTTTTCATTTATAGCTGCTATAATATTGTTATAGAACATCATATTACAGGTGGTTATAGACACATTCTCAACATATGAAAACAAATATAAGGTTTTAATTCCCAACCTTTCCAGTTCGGACAATAAGTTATCCAAAATAACCTTCTCCATTATTTTTCCACAGCGTGAAACTAAACATATGGGTCTGTATGACTCTATTCCTCTTTCCCTTAAAGTAGGTGCACCATGTGCATGTCTCCAGTCTTAGGGAATCTCCCCATATTTATACGACCTAATAAATAATAAATATAATACTACAGTAAGTTCATGCTGAAGTGGTCTTTTGTCATTACTACTAATTTTGTCTCCTCGCTGTACTTTGTTTGGGTCCAGTTTGCATTTTTTCTTTCAGTATAATCTATTTTAATTTCAGTATCTAAAGTTACCTGGATGTTACTAGGACAATTTATAACCCCCTTTGTGGAACCAAACTATTTTGCATAAGATTTTTGTAAATATATCTATAATATGTTGTGTCTAAGTATGAATTTTAGAATCTGCATACAGTTTACAATGAGCATGTCTTTATTCCTACCACATCTTATGTTTCTATAAAATGGTTTCCTATAATGCTTAATTTTTTAAAATAAAATTTATTTTTTGTTTTGTTTTACAGTATGCTTAATTTGTTTGTCCATCTTGTTTATTCCGTTTTTCAAATTCATAGTTTAACCTCTTTTCCTTTTCTTATATATTTTTTCTCTTACCTTAACAAAGTATTTTGTTCTGATGGAAATATATCTTCCTAACCTTGTGTGCCTAGATCCTGATGGTAATTTTTTTTTTGATTTTTTTGCATTCAAATAATTTCTCTTTTAAAAGTTACCACATTTCTTCAGCGCTTTTTTTTCCACTGAACACATTTATTTATTTTATTTTTTATTTAACATTTGTTGACCAGGAATGTCCGACTAGGTTCCACAGAGCCTGTTTTCAGTGGAGGCCCGGGGAGAAATGCTCCAGATGCAACACATCCCTCCAATTGGGTTTATATAGTGACTGTTTTCCTTTCATATAGGACTGCTATTAATTTTTTGTGCATTGGTTTAAATTTTAGTTTTGCAGAACTATCCAACAGCAATTTAAACTTTATAACCCCATCACCAGTGATAAAACTTTACATGAAGTAACAGTCATTTATTTTGGAACACAAACAATATCTAGTATGTGCACTCTTGATTTTGATATATACTTCCTCTGAGGTCATACAAGCTCTATATTTTGTATGCTGACTATCTAACTCAGAGCAATAGCTAGATGCTTTGACACCCTGTACTGCACCCCAATCTGGTGCTGTGTCCTCAAAACTAAGTTGAAAAGCAAAAAAAAAAAAAAAAGTTCTGTTCTCTGAGTTAAAGAAGAAGGGAAAAAAATCCTTCACGCTCACAAGAAAAAAAAGTTATTCTTTTTCAATAACTGTAGCGAGCTACTTGCTAGAAAAGTAACAAGCAGCATGCTACAGTCTAAATATCATACATGGAGCACTGAAAGAAGGAGCCTTGACTGCAAATGGGGTACTGGTGCACCGTTATACCAGCATTCAGAAAATGAATGTTCACCTGATATGCAGCTTTACATCCCACCCCCTGACACCTTGCACCCATAGTGCCTACTCCCATTGCCCCACCCAATCTACACCTGATTTCTAAAATCACCTCTTTCTTATATGTTTATGTACTGGCCCTGTGAATATCGACACTATTGGACTCTAATACTGTGGGCTCACTTGCAAAATAATAATATTAAGAGGATCAGCTATGTGTAGTGACTGTATTTAAGAAAACCAAGACAGACCTATTTGCTGCTTAATGTTTAATGCTTATATCTGTGTTGTAGTTTTATTATTATTTATTGTTGTATAATGTATTTTTTTATTAGTGGAGTGCATCTCCATTGGACTGTGCTGTGTGGAAGCTCTGCCAAAAAGGAGTGAACCTAGTGGAATCACAATATCAATCAGTTATACAACAAAAGAAAAAAAAAGCCCAACATGCTACTAGCTCCCTGACCAATCTAAACAGGCAGATAAGAGGGTTAATTAATACTTCAAAGGCTAAATTTGAAGAAAAAAAAATGGCTTCTCAGACAAAGGAAAACCACAAAGCTTTCTACAGCTATGTCTGCAACCTCAAGGGAAATATTCAACAATGAGCAGAACATATTGGAAATGGCATCACCTACACTGAACTGGAGGCCATTGCCAGCCTTCTGAAAGATGGTTCAGCTCAAATTTCTACTCCCCCTCCCCCCTTCCAATAGTCTGAAGGCAATACTGCACAATAGCCCCAACCATTACTAGGGATCACATTTTCAATGCACTTTCCAAGGATAAAAACACTACATTTCATGGGGCCTGATAACATCGTGGGATGCTTACTAAATAGCATGAAACATGACCTATCTGGTCAACTTGAATTCCTTTTCATCTGGAGCCTGCAGTCAGGTTTTGTGCCCAAGGAATGGAAGATGGCTACAGTCATTTCCGTGCATGAAAGAGGTCTAACCACCGATCTGGGTAACTAAAGGCCAATAAGTTTGACCAGCCTCATATGCAAGGCCATGCAAAGGATCATCTTGGACATGATAAATGAGGACATAGGTACCCTGCAAATACTGAACCCATCACAGTTTGGCTTTGTTAAAGGAAGATCATACCTATTAAATCTGATGGAATTCTTTGAGAGAGTCACCAAAGCAATAGATAAGGGCAAGACTGTGCATGTAACTTACCTTGACCTGGCCAAGGCTTTTGATAGAATAGCCCACTCAGGCATTATAGACAAGCTCACTAAATTAGGTATAAACCGTTTTATCACCTACTGGATAGCCAACTGACTCACTGATAATACCCAGGAGGTCAAAATAGGACTTGGTACTGGGCCCTCCTTTTTGACATCTATCTCTCTGAAGAGGAAACAAATGCTGAAGGTTAACAGCTGACTAAGTCTGCAGATGATTGCAAGCTGGGGGTTATCATCACCTCCCCTACAGACAGCAGCATTTTTCAAGAAGGCCTATCTCTGACTAACAAATGGTGGCAAAGCCATGGTCTTAAACTCAATGCTAAGAAATGCATAATTGTACTCTTTTGGAAATTAACCATCCCAACTAATTACCATGTTGATAATACACTCCCTAAGAGCCAATCCAGTGGTCAGGGATCTGGTTACACACATAGACAGTAGCCTTACCTTCAACCACCACCTGGTCATGGTAGTAATGGAATCCTTTTATGTTGCACAACTTATAAGTAAGGTATGACATCTAGGTCCAAAGAGGTTATTATCCCACTGTCCTCTGCCCTTATCAGACCAGTCATAAAGTAAAGTGCTCCCTTCGGTATGTACCTGACGAGGCATATGCAGCAACTAGAGCGACCTCAGAGTTTCCTTACAAAAAGAATACAATGCATAACAAACCTGCCTTACACAGAGTGCCTTAAAGCCCTTTTCCTCTATTCAGTCTCCTATAGATTGCTGAGGGGTGATCTATGCCTAACTTACAAGGCATTCACAAACCCCACACTTATGATTCTCCAACATATTTGTAATTTAAACAGTACCAAAAATACAAGGTATAAGGACCTGAATTTTGTCTGTGACTTAAACAAAACATGTTGGAGAGACAGATATGTGTCTCAGAGACTGACTCTCCTATGTAACAGATTTCCCATCCATGTGAAGCTGAGTTTGTCAATTACCCAATTTAAGTGCAACCTAGACCAGTGGATGTGGAACAGGAAATTTGCAGCGGTCCTGGCACCCATGTCCCTTATGGACAGAGGTAGCTTATAAATGCCTGGCCCTCACTGTCCTATTTGGATACAGGACATCATTGTTCTTTTGGGAAAACTTAGCTAGGCTTAGAAAGGCCCCCAGTCATTAGCCTAGTAACAATCTATAAACCTATGGAGAGAGCACTTGTCAAATATTTTGAATAATTCTGAGAGTTAACATTTTTTGAAGTATATTTCCCAAAAAGCTTAGCATGTTTCTTAGAACCCTAAGCTTATCTAATGAAAGAGCTTCATCAAACACACCATTTGCCAAAAAAAATCACATTTATCTTTTAATGTGTGCAGCATGTTTATACATTTGTTTATCTGTTTCATTTAGCATATTTACTGTTTCTTTAAAGCTGTACTAGCATGATTATTAACTTTGAAATAGACACAAAATGCACATTTAATTATTGAACTAGGCAGGGCAGTGAGTGGAACAAAGGGTGTGGCTTTGTCAGGTTTTTGCTTCCTCCAAAGGTGGAAACTCTACTTTGATACCACAATGTACATCAAACTGTTAAGATTTGAGAAACATATCCTGGATTAATCACCTTGAAACTCAAGCCAATCATTTGCCTGTTGCTCATGCCTTGGGCTCCTCCAGACTGGAGCACTGCAGTGCTCTTTACCTTGAACTGAATAACACTAAACTGAATCAATTACAGGTGCTGCAGAATTTCTCAGCTAGGCTACTGGCTGGTACATGATTTTACTAAAATATTGCACCTGTTCTGTGCAGCCCTTACAGTTTCATAGGTTGTTACTAGGCTAATGATCACTAGTCCCCTTACAAGCCTATCCATGCATGTTTGGATCCTGAGTATTATAGGCATCTATATGGGGGAGGGGGATGTTAGTAGGCAGGTAACTAAGGGGTGAAGTCTATTTTACACAGATGGGGAGCTTGTTCCATAGCATGGGACACATCTGTGTCTCCAGCACATGCTGTTTACGTCACAAGCAAAGTTCAAATCCCTGGAGCTAGAGTTTCTAGTGCTGTTTGTTTTGAGCATATGTAATAGATCCTTCCTGGCTGAGTCCTGGGTCTGAGAAAGCTCTGTAAGCCACGCAAAGATTCCCTCTCAACAGCCTGTAGGAGACTGAATACAGAGACACAGCCTTTAGGCAATCAGTGTAAGACATGGTCCCAATTTGTTGTAGGATTATTTCTAAAATCCTACTGAAAGTCTTCTTATTCATTCGTGAGCTGGGTCCCTGCTACCTGATGGAGCTTGTCATGCCTTGCTGCCTGGTAAGGTGTGGTGCTCAGCCTCTGAGGAGCTGCTTGCCGTCTCTCAGGTAAGTTTCAAAACATCAGGACTTTGTGTTTTTTCTTATCAAGCACCATGCCTATGGAACTTACTACCACATTGGCTTTGTGAAGGTTACACTCTGGCTAGTTTTAGGCAAGCTTTAAAAACATAGATTTTTGAGCTGGCCTATGATGTTGTGGCTTCACGATACCTTTACTTTATTTTGATTTATTTTTGTATTGTCTGGTTGTTATCTTACTGCTATATTGTTGATTTGTAAAACGCACCTAAATAAAGTTGAACTTGAACTCTCCATCGTAAGTGTAAAGCAGGGAATGGTGCTTCAGTATCTCATTATACTCAATGGTGCCCAGTTCATAAACATAATGAGTTTCCTTGGTATTACTGAAATTGATATTTAAGGGCATGATACATTGTAATTGCTTGATGGCATAGTAAATGCAGTGTCATCTGTGTTTATGAATTCATGGGGCAGGTCTTTTTAAACTTTGTAAAGGACTGACAGAAGGGAGATTGTCTAGCAGGTTTCATCTTGTATTCTTGTCATCTTGTTTTGGCAAAAGTATATGGATGTCTTCTGTAGGTCGCAAAAGATTCCAGGTTTCAGAGAAATGTTTATGAAATATTAAACGGAATTAAAATCAAGTTGCCATATTCTGTAATGAACTTAAGATAAAGTCCATCAGAACTAGTCCTTCCTGGTTTGTTGTACCTATCAGACAGTTCTGCAGACACCTCATCCAGCACTACATGGTGGCAATTTTTTAAATTAACTGCTTTCCTCACCACTAGTAGGCGCTATAGGGTTACTTCCATGGCAAGCAATGATTAGCTTTTGGCCACAGCTCCTTGGCTTCCCCTGAATTATTGAGGCTTTATAAAGGAGGTATGTAGACTTCATGTCCCTGAACTCCTCTGGGATAAGGCAGGAACTATTATGAAGGTGGGAGTTAAAATTTTCCTCCACAGAAGCATCTGCTAGGCATTCCCAGGATACCTTCACTACACATTTGGGTTTCCAGAATCTGTCCAGCTGCCAGTTTATCCATCTGATCCATTTCAACACCAGGTGCTGTTCAAGTGACAGCCTGACATCTTTCTTCACCTGAATGTCCATATGGATTTAGGTGAAATGAAAACTTTAGCTCAAGATGCTATAGGACCAGGTACACTTATGAGCAGCCTTGTGTTCAAACATGGTGTTTCTTAAGGGCAGCCCATAACTAGCACAGTAGTCTAATACTGTGGTTTAGATCAGACAGACTGTGCCTTCCTATCAAATCCTTTCAGGTAGGGCCATTATTCCAAGTAGGATTACCCATACAGTAGGTAGAAGCCTACAGATCATCAAACCTGTGACCTCCTAGGAGGACTAATACTTTGAACTACTGTTAGATGCATATGTACAAACATCATCCAGGGTTTCTCATTTCTGTGACTTGTAGTTACAGAAATATGACCCTGCCTTGACCACTATAAATGCCAACATGCCAGCTGTACCTAGCCACCTGGGTCCTTGTGAGCATCTGCATACTTCCTCTGCTTAAGGGCAACTCTAATGTAGGACACAGGCCACCCTGATTAACATTTCTGATTTTAGAACCACCACGCTGTATAGAGATAAGACCAATTATATTTGCTTATGTTATTCAGCCTCTCATGCAAGGCCTGGCTTCTTCTGAACCAATGGGATGACATTCCACATAGCAAGAGACAATTTCCATTGACAGGGTCTGTTTCATCTTAATCTGTCCCTATCCTGTCTGCCACATGAGTGGCATAACATCCAAGCTACATCAGTTTTCTTGTGACTTATGTACCCACATAATGGCTTCAATCAATGTTTTTCAAGCTGATCCCAACCTGACTACATGAAGTCACACAGCCAACACTGTGGCAAACATCATCCCCAGGTGTGGCTTCCAGGATAAAGGTGCTTGTACCCCTGTTCTAATCAAGGTTCTTGGATTCTTTAAATGAACTTGAATCAAGAATGCCAACATTTTTATTGTTGTTTTTCTGGTCCCTCTTATGCTTCAGAGAGCACATAACTCCTACTAACACAGCTCTAAGAATCACCGTGACATGGAAGCACATTAAGGTCAACAAGGTCATGGTCACGGGGGGGGGGTGGAATTATTTAATGTGACAAATCAATTTGCCTGTTGTGTGACCTTGATTAAGTTGCTTAATTTGACAGTGCTCCTGGGTTGTCCCTTTACCTGGTTTAAAAGATAGAAAAACAAAAAGATAGTGCATACATATAAGGATAAATATTCCTGTGCATTTTCTGAACAGTATAATTAGAGTAAAAGCATGGTAAAATGGGATTCTAGGCAGAATAACGCACCAGATACCACCCCCACAACCATGCCAATATCCCTTTACTTGGCTGTCCCTCCCCAGCTGTCATAAAACACTGTTGAAACCTGTTGCTTTCTTCTTTACTTGTACAATGAACATGGAGATTTGTATTTCATTTAAAACTTTTATTTAAAAAAAATTGTAGCAAAAACACTGACAGACATTTGATGAACAAAACAAAAAAAAATACCACATTAAAAACAGACAGCATGTGCAACAGTAAAATTATTTTCCTTTGAACCACTCATTTATTGAAATTTTTTTTTTAGTTATTTAACATTTGTGTACCTGAAAAGTCTGACTGGGACAGACCCCATTTTCAGTGGAGGCCCAGGAGAGAACCTCTCCAGACGCATGTCTTTGGAATGTGGGAGGAAACAGGAGCACCTGGAGAAAACCCATGCAAATGCAGGGAGGACATGCAGACTCTGCACAGAAGGCACCCCAACCCTAAAATCAAACTGGAGAACCTCTTGCTGTGAGGCAAAAATGCTAACCACTGTACCACTGTGCCACCCTGCATCTGGCAGTCCATTAAGTTACAACAGACTTGCAGGGATTCATAATCAAAAGAGCATATAGTGAAGCACTGATTAAGTGCTATTTGAAAGTTGCAAGAATTTAAGTGAATGTAATGTGTAATGAATTTGTTAACAGCTTGGCACAGCTTACTGGACATAAGTGTCTCTTTTTAGGGTCAGCCCAGGAACACTGTCTGGTAAAATTACTTGGTCAGACTCACACCAGACAAATGAAGGCTGAGAGAATCAAAATCTGCACTACATGAATGAGCTCTGTAACCCCTCATAGCCTTAAGTCATCTGCACCAAGTGCCAAACTGTTGTAACCCAGCACAATGCATTTCACACCCTTGCATCTGCAAAAACACAAGTTAAATTAAAAATGCATTCATAGTTAACACTTTAACATTAAACTCATAGAATTCATGCTGTGTAGTTTATTCACACAAAAGTAAGGACACTGTCAACAGTCAACAATACAGGAAAACCAAGGATCGTACCCAAAGAGCATGACTACTTTCAAAAATAGGAGGGAGAGTCACCATCATGTATTCTAACTGCCTGTCATACTAGGAGATGTCAATATTGACTGGCTGCAGATCAATAAAGAATCACCTTCTACCTCTCTCATCCTGTATGGATTCACACAACTCATCTCTTTCCCTACCCACCTTCATAAATTTTCCTCTACTGGTTCACTTATTGACTGGATACTAGTATCTCACCCCCAACATTACCATAATCCAACCACTCTACCAGACACATTAGGTGACCACCTACCTTTACTAGTTCACAGAAACTCTGAACACCTGCATAAAGCACAACAATATAAGGTGACCTGTGATGTATCTAGCTATTCTCCTGACTCACTAAATCACCTCCTCTCTACTATAAACTGGTCCTTTCTCTCTAATCTGACTCTCGATGACACAGTCCTACACTTCAACACCTTTCTATCCATCCTCAACACCCTTGCCCCCACTAGGAAAACTCACATCAAATTCAGATATGCCCCATGGCTAACTAAACCTACTCTTACACTCATGAAGACCAGAGATAATGCTTGGAAAACTTGGAAAGGCAATAATACCTCTTCCAACCTTATCTCTTACAGGGAACTTAGAAACAAAGCAAAGAAACAAATCAATCTTGATAAAAAGAACTATTACCAATCCTCACTTAACAATCCCAACTGTAATCCTAACAAATTCTGGAACTCTAACAATAAACTTCCCACATCTGGTACTCCTACCCCACTCGCACCTTATTCTGACAAGACTCCTCTGGAAATAGCAACCCTCCTTAATAAGTTCTTCATCGAAACTATTGATAACTTAACTGTAACTAACTTCTCCACCTTCACCCCTTTTAATCCATCTACATCTTCACCCGCCTCTGATTCACCTCTCTCACCCTCACTCTCATTCTCATTATTACCTGTTCCCACCTCTTATATCAAGTTGCTCTTAACTAAACTAAAACCTGGTTCACCCTCAGCTGATAACCTTCCTCCATTATTCCTTAAACATGCAGCTACATATCTAGCTTACCCCATATCTATCCTCATTAACAGATCCATAAAAGAAGGCAAAGTCCCTGAAATTTGTAAGAATTTTTTTATAGTACCTCTTCATAAAGGAGGAAACTCCACTGAGCCAACCAATTTCAGACCAATTGCCATACTGTCTCCTCTCTCCAAAATATTGGAAAAGTGTATCCATAAGCAAGTACTTAATCATCTGCTACAAGAAAACCTACTCACACCAACTCAACATAGCTTCCACCCTACACATAGCACAGCTACCGCTCTTGTATCCTTTACTAATAACATTTCTCAAGTCAGGGATAATAGCAAAATGGCATCAGCCCTCTTTCTGGACCTGTTGAAAGCATTCAACACCATATCTCATACCATACGTCACCATAAACTCTCCAACCTAGGCTTCTCAAACTCCACCACCTCCTGGTTCTGTGATTACCTCACTAATAGACACCAGGCTGTTAGATGGAACTCTTCCTACTCCCCCTTTCTAGCAGTTAGGACAGGGGTCCCACAAGGATCAATATTGTGCCCTCTCCTCTTCAATGTATTTACCAATGACCTTTTCTCATCCTGCCCCCAGTCCAATCTTATTCAATATGCTGATGACTCGACCATCATCAACTCTGCTGACAACATAGAAAACCTTCAATCCCCTTACACAAAACTCACTCCACTCAGTGGTAAACTGGCTACAATCCAACCACCTCCTGCTAAATGCAAGCAAAACTAAGCTGCTACTTTTCCTACTTAAAAATCTGGAACATGCAAAACAAAACTTTTCCGTAACATCCCTTAATGGAATTAAAATTTCTGTTGACACCAAAACAAAACTCCTTGGAGAAATAATTGATGATGAACTTAAATGCAACAATCACATTCATAGCTCAATTAAAAAACATCAAAAACTAGGTCTGCTTTACCATCACAAAAACTTTCTTCCCTGTGTATCCAGGCCATCCCTTGCCCAATCTCTGCTTTTATGCTTCAACTATTCTTACCCATATACAGAGTAGCCTAATATCCAAACTAAAAACCACATATAACAAAGTAGCCAGATTTGCTGCAAATCAACCTTGCAAATCCCATCACATATCAAATCTTGACATGTTACTTTCTGATTACACCATTTGCTTCTTATTTTTTAGATTTATTTTTTTCATCTGTTAGATTTTCCTATGGTTTTACATAGTAATGTTATATTACTGCATTGCTATATAATACTTTTATATCATTTTCTGCATCATCAGTTTTTATTTTCCACAAAAATATTTTTACTTGGTAACATTTTATTTCTTCATTTATACACTCTTTTTCTCTTTAACTCTGTTTTACTATACTCTAAAGTTTATCATACTTATACAGTTTTACTACTAATCTTTTTCATTTATCCACTTTAACACTTTGTACACATTTAATGAAGCAGCATATACCACAGAGTTAATTAATCCTAAAACTTCTTTTTCTTTGTTTACATACAAAACTCCTCATTTTACTAGATTTAATCTAGAACCTCATATAAATGAAAAATACCTGCAATAATTATTTTTCAAATACTGTTGGCAACATAAATACACTTGCTAGGTATGCTATTTTCACATCAGTACTAATTTAATCAAATAAGCATTTTTTTCTGAATGATAATTTATATGTTCTGCAGAAAAGATGTTTGCTTTATGTCTTCTGTTGTTTTCCCATTGAATCTACTTACATCTTCATTCCCAAATTTTCTATCTAACACAGAAAATTCATTCATTGTAAAATATATACCCTGTTCTTTACTATATCACTTGCAGCTTTACTTTTCTCTTTATTTAAAGACATCCCATAATCTCTAAAAACTCATTTGTGCAAATTATTACTTCTTTTATCCAAATTTTGTTTTTTTGCAGTTATAATGTCATCTGCATATGTTAACAGAACTGAATTTCTTAACCCTTCAGGTGTTATATACCCCACCTCCTTCATTTTGTAATTTATTTCAAATACTATCACATTCATAACTAATGCAAACAGTACACAACTTATTGGACATCCCTGTTGTACACCACTGTTCATAGGTACCTCTTGGCTTAACCAGTCATTTACAAGTATTTTTATTTTATTATTACTATATGCTGACATAGATAATTTCATTCTCACTTATATTATGTTCTTTCAATATTACCCATAAGATAAAATGTCAAATTGTGTCAAATGCATTATTAAGGCCTCCTATCATGATTTTTGCCTCTTCTTTTCTGCTCATAATATCATCCACAATTTCTCTATCATTAATAATTCTTGAAAACCTTTCTCTTTTATAGTATATATGCCATCTTCTATAATATTTTTCATTTTAGTTTCAAACCTCTTTTGTATTATTTTCATAATGATCTTATAATCATTATTATTCAATACTATTGATCTCCTGGTTTTTTAACTCTCTTCTCTATTATTTCTTCCATATACATTTAAGTATTCCGCTACATAATTAGTTATACATAAAACCTTCATTTAACCATTCATTCAAAATCTTTAAAAAATATTGTTTTGCCAATCCCTTAATTTTTTAATATTTCATGCCCTATTCCATCTGGGCCTGCTGCCAATACTATATTTACTTGTACTTGTACTTGTAAAGATACGTTATCTAGCTCATTTAAAGAAAATATAATTTTGCAACTATTTATTTTCTTTTTTGTTAACTTTCTTTACTTTCCACATTTTCACTACCTTCTTTTTTTCTTTAAACATTTCTTGTACATATTGTACTACACTATTCATAATCTTATCCTGGGTTCTTTATATTTCTTCTTCTACATTTTTTTATTTCTGTCATTACACTACCATCTTCCCTTACTAATCTGCTTAAGAGTTTGATGCGTCTGTTTTTGTCCTTGTAAAAATATATTTGTTTATATAACATTTCTTTTATTTTTTCTTGATTTATTTCATATAATTATTTTTCTTTGTCAATGCATCATTATATGCTCTTATATTTTTCTTTCTCTACTTTTCTCACATCATATTGCCACTGTTAAAAAAACACTTTTTATATTTTTCCATAAATATCACCCACCATTCAGACCAGTCTTTATAAATTGTTTTCATAGTAATATGATCTTTCTATAACTGTATTACTAATCTCTTTCCTTATTCATTCCATGTTTTCTCATTTAGCCTTTTTATTCCTTTGCCTATGTTATATGTAGGTTCATAGGTAGGTACTAGGCTATCTGCCTGAGGGCATTTATAAGCCTAGCCAGAGTGTGTCGGCTTTCGCCACCCCATTGATTAATTAACTGATCCTCTGTCAAGCAGAGCCAATGAAGTGATCCCAGGGGTGTATTTTCTGTTACCCATCCACTCGTCAAGGTTTCTCTTGAAGAGTCTTACTGAGGGGCTGTGCCTAATGTAGTTTGGAATTTTGTTCCAAAGCATGGGGAGTCTCTGTGAGAGGAATCTATCCCTCCAGCATGTTCTATTTATTGTTGTGGTGAGGTTTAGCTCACTCCAGCGCATGGCTTGCAGTGACTTGGATTTCTTTAGGTGGAGCATGTCCATCAGTTCTGAGTTCGACATGGCTTTGTAAGTCAGGCAGAGATCACCTCTGAGTAAGCGATATACCAATGAGTACAGACGGAGTTTTTTC
Organism: Protopterus annectens; assembly: GCF_019279795.1. Lineage (NCBI taxonomy): Eukaryota > Metazoa > Chordata > Ceratodontiformes > Protopteridae > Protopterus > Protopterus annectens. Next base: position 692,825,499 of record NC_056736.1, read on the forward strand.
AGTCAGGCTGCATAGGGCATATGTTTGAGGCCAGTAATCCTCTTGGTGGGGTACTTTTGTGGTCTTTTCAGCTGTTGGAAGTGTCCTGTTTGGTACATCCCGAATGGGGCATTGTACTCTATGATGGGTCTAATGAGTGATGAGTAGAGGGGCACTATAACCTCTTTATTTCTAGATGAGAACCCTTTAGTAATTAGATGGGCTGCATAGAAGGATTTCCTAACTACTTTGGCAATATGATTGTCAAAGGAGAGATTACTATCTACCTGGGTCCCCAGATCACTTATTACCTCTTCTGTATTAAGGGCGCAGCCACCTATGTGGTAATTCATGGGTGTTTTGTTTTTCCCAAATGGGATGACTATGCATTTTTTGTCATTTAGCTTGAGGCCATGACTTTGACACCAGCTGTCTGTCTCAGTAAGGCCCTTTTGGAGGATGTCCGTGTCAGCTGGAGAGTCAATTATGGCTCCCAGTTTGCAGTCATCGGCGAACTTGGTTAGTCATAGTCCTCCTGTGTTTGCCTGTACTTCTGAGAAGTATATGCCGAACAGTAGGGGTCCCAGGACCGAGCCTTGCAGGGCACCACTTGTGACTGGTTTAGAGTCAGACCTGGAGCCCACTATTCTTACCTTGTGAGTTCTGTCTGAAAGCCAGTTGGCAACCCATCTCGTGACATAGGGGTTTATGTTCAGGCTAGTGAGTTTTTCTGTAATACCCGAGTGGGGAATGGTGTCGAAAGCCTTGGAGAGGTCAAGGTAGGCTGTGTGAACCACCTTTCTCTCATATGTGGCCTTGGTGACTGTCTCAATGAAGTCAACCAGGTTTAGTAAGCATTATCTGCCCTTAACAAAGCCGCATTGGGTCGGGTCAAGTGTTTTTAGGTTTCCGATGTCTTTGTTAATGAGTTCCATAATGATGCACTCCATAGCCTTACAGACCAGGCTAGTCAGGCTTATGGGGTGATAGTTACCTGCGTCAGTTGTGGCCCCTCCTTTGTGGAGAGGGATAACCATTACTGTTTGTCATTCTATGGGTACGTAGCCTGTGGAGAGGCTGAGGTTGAACAGTGTGTTTAGGTGGGGGGTTAGTTTGTTTTGTAGTTCGTGCAAGACGCAGCCTGGGACACCATCTGGTCCCATTGACGCTGTGGTTTTGGCTTTTGAAAGGGCTGTTTTCACCTATGCGTCTGTGATTTTTGGAACACTACACTTTTTCGGTATTGTTGTGGGCCCTTTTAGGGGTGAGAGGGGGTGAAGTTTGCACCGAATCTATCTGCCAGGATGTTGCCAATATCAGTAGGTTCAGTATATTTTGTGCTATTTTGCACTAGTTCAGTGCATATCTGCGAGTTGCCACTTAGATTCTTAACATAGCTAAAGAAGGCTTTGTTGGTCTGTATTAAAAAATCAAAGTTTCCGAACTTCGAATGTTCTAATATCGACCCCTAGTAACCGAAAACTGATAACATCAAAAATTCAGAACAGCAAATTTTTTCCTAGGGAAAAAATTCACTCTACAAAAACACATACACACAACACAAACACACCAAACAAACAGCAATCCACACACATACACATAAAATCTTACATCTAACCCTACACTAAACTGTACATACACCACTATCTACCCACTTACCTTAACCAAACCCTAACCCTAAGGTCCATCACTATCGCACACACACCTCACCTGCGCCCTAACCCTAGCTCACCTACCCCGCCCTAACCCTCACATCCACACATTTGCAGATTTACCTGACCCGCGCCCTTACCCTAACTCACCTAACCCACCCTAACCCTCACGTCCATACAATTGCACACTTACCTGAACCCGACCTGTAACTTTCTACCACAATGCTGAAAATAGCGAAGCGACAGGAACGGACAACCGAATTCTTTCCCTAGGAAAGAATTTGGTTTTCTGAAACTTCGATATTTTCAGCTTTCACTTATTAGGGGTCGATATTAAAACATTCATAGTTCTGAAACGTTGATGTTCTAATATAGACCCGGCTTTGTGGTTATCTTTTGAATCCTTGGCTATTTTTCTTTCGAAGTTAGCCTTGGATGATTTCATAAGGGACCTCAGTTTCTTACTGATACTGATCAGAGATGTCTTTCCTTCTTGGGATTTGCTTTTTTTCTGAACTAGTTTCCTCCTTGTATTGTATAGCCTGTTTATGGCAGGGGTCCACCAAACTGGTTTCCTTCTCTTAGAGGAGTGAGTCTTGATTTTGCTAGGGATGGCATGATCCATGCATCCTTGTAGGTGCTCACAGAGTGCATTTCTAAAGGTTTCTGCATCTTGGGCAGTGTTATCCTTTAGTGTGGGGGCTGGGAAACTTATCACCTCTGTCTTAAGTAAGGTGAAGTTTGCTTTAGAAAAGTTTTTTACTGTGGTTTCCTTAGTTTGGGATTTTGGTGAGGTGTGGACATCCAGAGTGATTAGTTTATGATCTGATCTAACCAGTGACGGGTTGACCTCTGGTGTGGAACACCTGTCGCCCATGTTGGTGATGACCAGGTCCAATATGTTTTCACCCCTGGTAGGGGAGTTTACCAGATAATCCAGAGTGTTTGAGTTGATGAATTCCAGGAAGCGCTGGACCTGGGAGTTTGTACTCGAGTAGCTTTCCAAGTGAATGGTAGGGTAATTGAAATCGCCCAATATCAGGATACTCGGTAGGACCTTCATGTTTTCCAGTGTCTCCAGAAAGGTGGAGTGGTGGTCCTGGCTCATGGAGGGTGATCTGTAGCAGGCCACAATTTGCATTGCAGATTTGCCCGATGTTAGTTGCACATGGATGATCTCAGAGGCATCATGCTGTGCCACTAACCTGGAGGTGTAGGTATCCTTGATAAATATGGATACACCCCCTCCTTTTGTGTTTCGGTCCATGTTCTGTGGCCGAAACGTGTGGTATGAGTTGTAGCCCGGTAGTGCTGGGGTGCTCTCTTGAGCCTTGAACCAGGTTTCAGTTACTGCACAGATGTTGACGTTCTCCATACTGAGGAGTGTTTTGATTCCTTGTTTTCTTTTATCTCTAGCCATATTGCAAGATAATCAGAAAATCCTGTTTTAACTACCCCCCTTTTCCTATAACTAAACCTTCTGATACTATAAAATAATTTATTTCAGTTCTATATATTCCCCTTTTGTAAGTCCATGAATTTTTGTCCCAAAGTTTTAACTTACTAGATCTTATATCTTCTAACATTTTTCCATTAAACGATAATAGATGTGTAGAGATTCATAGTCAAATAGCATATAGTGAAGCTCTTTGAAAGTTGTAAAAATTGAACAGAAACAGTAACTCCTTCAAAATGCTTCCCACTCACAACAATGATAAGTAGGGAAAGTTCCTTGATGCCCTGGCCAAATTTCCCCTAGTAGTATAAATTCCATCTTGGGTCTCCTGTGAAAAGATGCCACCAGGCTAGTGGAACAAATCCAATCAACAAATGGTAAATAAAATACTTATTTTTTGTAATAAATCACTGAGAATTACTTAAGTCATTACAGCTGCATAATTTTTATTGTTCAGGGAATGCACGTCCATGCAAAACTTATTGTTCTGTTAACATTCTAAGTGATTTGGAGTTGCCTGACACTTATGTTAACAAACTTCTTCCTGTACTCAAAGGTAAAGGGTCTGAATCCTTTCACCTGCATTTGCCTACCTTGTGATTTTTGAGCAAGTCACTTAGACAGTGCTCCTGGGTCACCCCTGATGAGGGACGCTTTACCTATTAGGTTTACCTGGTTGACAGACACATAAAGTAATACTTAAAAACATGTCCCTTTTGTCTCTCATTATTTTTGGCTTTGCCCAGAATTCTTAAGTAAAAAACTTCAGACGTATATTAGCCTGTTCTTTGTAAAATGTGTGGCTTTTGGAAAATTATTGCAGATTGCAGTCATTAAATGTCAGTCATGTGAGTTTCAGATTTTTATCCTTTGGATAATGCTTGCTTATACAAAGCTTGTTATTCTTTCCACTTTCTAAGTATGTAAGAAAAATATTTAAAAGCTGTTCCTGATTTTAAGTCTTTGTTTCTGATTCTTGAGCTAAGAATGTGAGAGGGGAAGAGATGAGTTGCACAGTATGGTTTCTGGGCCATTATTTATGAATGTATTCATTCAGTAAATCTCAAGCAAATATCTAACCTATAGTCATGCAAGTGTCTGCAAATGATGTATGTATGCAGGCCATAGATCAAAGTATTAGCACTATATCTGGATTCATTTTCTAATACTGACATTGCAGTGTAGCATGGGGGGGGGGGCAGGGGTTGCTGCACTTCTGGATGTTCTATTCCTTTGATGAGAAATGAAAATGAGGCCCCATCTGCCTGACTTGGTGGAAACTCACATGCATATAAAAGATCCCACAAGACTTATTGCAAAGATTAAGGGAGGTACCCAGTGTCCTGGCCTAATTTTTTCTAGTCAGTATGAATATCACTTCTAGTCTTCCTGAAAAGAGGCCACTGACCTAATGGGACTAACCCAGTCAATGAAATGTATATGTGAATAATGGTTGCCAGTATATCTCAGGTATTTTGTTACATCTTTGTACTCTTTCAATTTTGAATGCATCCAAATCATTAATGGTTATTATATCTCACTAGACCTGCTGCTGTAAAGTGATCTTGAATTTTTTTCCCAGAATTCTCTAAAAGCCTCCTTTTTTCAAGCTATGCTTAACATAAAGAGATCGTTTTTTTAACTTCCATGTAAAAATGAACAGTGGTGGAAGTCACAGGCATCTTGTACAGTTTCTGTAACCTTTTTTCAATTTCACATTTTTCCTCAAATTACTCTGAACAGCTCTTACCTCTTTAACAATTGGTATACATGTTCACCAAAACAAACTAACTGAACTACAGAATTTAAGGCTTTTGATTTTTAGTCCAAGTGCTGACAGACCCTTTCCTAGATTCTTCCTAGGGTGTTAAAATTATCGTAATCACAGCACTATTAACTGACCACTCAGCCTTTTAATTCAAAGAACTTTTAATAGACACTAAATCTTTTTTGCTTTTCATCTGTGTCTGTAGTGGGAAGATAAGATATGTGTTTTATCTTGAATGTTGGCAAAATGTGCTAGATTTGTTTTAAAAAAAACATTTCCATGCAATGCAGCACAGAACAAAATAATGTTCGGCTTTCTGTTCTTGAATTTGGGTCAATGACATTTTACCTCTTTCTACAGAGGTGAAAAAGTCTTTGTGCATGGCATTTTCACATCACTGTTGTATTGGTAGGAGACTGGCATAATGTTTAAGGTATTTGGCTTACAGGCACAAGGTGTAGGGTTTGATTCTCACATGGGACAATTGGTTAGGCTTAAAATGACCCACAAGGGCAGTTAATCTAGTACTAACCTCTGAACACCCTTGAGTTGTTACACTGTTGTATGACAACTCTTCATCTGAACAATAATCCTTGAGCATAGCAGATTAGTAGCTTTTCTGTGCTGTGAACATTGTCAGGATTTGCAAGATTATGGCAATTCCATGTTTTTTTTGTAAGGAAATGATCGTTTTTACATGCCCCACCAGCTAGCTGTTTTTCCATTATTGTGCCTTGGCAGAAAAAAGAAGCTGGTGGTACACCTGCCTATTTTTGATTGTGGTTATGCTGCTTATTGAGAGAATTTTCATGGAGTATATTATTCAAAGGTGAAAAGTCAGTTTAATTGTATACCTACAGGCTCCATACAGAGAGGAAAGAATTGTTGTTGTTGCAGTTATTGAAAAATGCCTCGTCATCTTCTGGCAGTAGCTAGAAAAGGTATTACATAAAATTGTAAATCTAAGTCACTTCCTATTTTCAAAGAATTTTTAAATTTAACAGCAATACTATATAAAACTGGCAAAGAAGTGATCAGAATAAGATCTATAAATCACACAATGACTTTTAGCAGTTGGGATAGCCTAGAAATGCTGCTATTAAAATACCAAGACTCTTAATATGTTAATTGTGTAAGATTACCTTGATGCTTCAGTGTATTGCTATCACTATATAACAATATGTGATGTTGAATAACTTCCTTTCTGTGTATATATTGCAAATATGTTAAACTAATAAAAACATTTCTTAAAAAAAAAAAAAACTTTGTCAAAGTGCTTAAAATATATATTTTTAACTATTTAATAAGGGGAGTAAATACCTAGGTTATAATTACACTATCCCAGCTAAATATCAACTACTTTGTAGATTGTTGTATTGCTAACTGGCTATCAAACAGAACACACTCAATCATTATAAAGAGCATGCTGTCCAAATAGGGAAAACTGCAACTAGTGGCATCCCTCAAAGTTCATAACTAGGCCTTGATTTCTTTGTAATCTATTAATTTCTCTAAATTACAATGGTGATAAACAAACATCTAATTATACCAAAATAAACATTACACAGCCTCAGTTCTCTCATCTATTCTCTGCTTCTCTTTTCCTTTATATTCTCCAACTTCTCTCCATTTCTCTTTCCCCCAGCATAATTCAAGATGAATATATTTGTTCCACCTACATCTTCCAAAGTAATCCTGTGTCCTACCATTATCTTCTGAACTATTAACTCATCTTTAAGAGCTGTTCTTCTTCTTCTGTGACACTGTTAGCTAAGTCTACAATGGCTTAGAATAACCCCCCCCCAAAAAAAAAAAACACAAAGATGCTTCAGTGTGGAACTGGGTCAATTAAATTCATTTATCGTAATTATTTTTTATTTTTTTTTTTTTTGTGGAGGGGAGTCTGAAGATGTAGTAAGGTATATATCTGTGAGATTTGAATGTATAACCTGCAATTACCTGAAATTGCTATGCTTTTGAAAGGGAATGTTTAGGGCTGACCAAAAATAAAAGAATGGTGTCACCTGCCCAAAGACAAGCTTTTTTTGGTATTACCAAGGATCTAAATGTACTAAATAGTTTTCTACAGTGTCAGTGATTATCCTCTATGTTTTGTAGCAACACAAAAACAGAAGGGGGATGTTGAAAGGATAATTTTGGTACCAATTTGAATGTAATAGTTGAGGAGGCACAGAAATGTTTACCCCGAGAATCACTCCAGTAACTCTAATTGATAGAGGCACTGGGGACTAATGTCAGGTGGCACATTGCCAGGGAACTTCTATGGACTAGGCTTGTAAAGGCTCCAGGGCTATTAGCCTAGTACACACCTATGAACCTATGTAATTTCTTCATACTTGCACAGAACAGAATGTATGCATTGTATCTAAACAAAGTATTATCTATCTGTTGTACTTACAGAGAACTCTGCAATGCTTTCCAAGTGATTCAATTGCATGCAGAGACGTCTAATCTAAGATAAGAATGTTTTTTTTTATTTATTGCACTTGTACTTACTTTATACAGTGATCACTACTATTTTTAAGCATTTTGTGGCAAAAATAATTAATTCTCTGTTTGTTGACTTTTCTAGTTTTGTTTGCCACAAAATCATCTTGCAGAAGTGTAAATTAGTGAGTACCTTAGTTGTTTTGTAGTTGTTTTTTGTTTCATCTACACTTGAGAGCTGCTTTTGCTGTGCTTTTACATTAAGAAATGCCAGGATGGTCAGTCTTGTGGCAGAAGGTGTTTACCTAGTCTCTGTGAGTTGGGAATCACTCTATGGAGATCAAAGTGTGGTTGTTTATTGGTCAGAGGGCATAGGAGTCAGTTTTCAAGCTTTTTTCTTTACTATAAATTAGGCATGTTTGCGAGGAGCTGTCCACTGAGTGGCAGCAGTTAACAGTGCTTTGTATAGTAGGAAATGCCTGCACAGTAAAATTTCCCTATAAAGATAGGATTACATCTGAAACCTGTTAAATAGTGTGGCACTGTATGGAATTAAGCTTACTGTAACTGGCTTACAAATGGAATAGCACTATGATATCCTAGCACTATATATCATCTTGCCCTTAACCCCAAAAACTAACCTAGGACACCCCTGGTAAAACCTAATCCATAATGGTAAACAGCTGTCCTTATTACAAGACTGGATAACATGGATATGCAGTTTCCAATTATTTCTATGGTCAGCTTGGTAGATTTGGGCATCCTAAGGCAATGTAGCTATTGTTTCATGTTCCAAGACAACCAGTTATTCATTAAAATAATAACATGGTATGCATGAAATGTAAATATACAACTTCCTCTCACCTTATCATGGCTAGCTACAGGTCACCATATCATGGCTAGCTACAGGTCACCATATCATGGCTAGCTACAGGTCACCATATCATGGCTAGTTACAGGTCACCATATCATGGCTAGCTACAGGTCACCATCTATGCCCCTAGAATATCACGACTCATATCTAAACTTACTAGAGGTGCTCACCATCCAACAAAACACCCTATTTATGGGTGACTGTAATTATCCCTCTATAGACTGGGAAAAGTACACTGCCTCAAACTCACTGGGACAATGCTTCCTGGAATTATTAACCCTGGAACAGATAATGCATACTGCAACCAGAGGATCAAACATACCAGAACTGGTACTCCCCAACACGGGAGAGCATTGCACCCCCTCATGTCATGTCTTCACTAGTGAAATATGATTACAACGCTGTCTCCTTTGAAGTAAAAATCAACTTGGAAAACCCAGCTAAACCAGTAACAGTTAGGAACTATTCTAAGACCAATTGCATTCTATTAATTGATAGTCTGTCAAAATTCAAAGATCCTCCTTACGCTAAGACCACAGAATTATTTACAAGGATTTTGTATATATATGTAAATGGCTGCATACAGGCTGCCATTACTACCAGAAGTAAACCCAAAACAAACACCAAAAACTAACCCCACTGGTGGAATCCTCACCTAAACAGGAGATTTAATATGAAGAAAACTTATGACCAAAATCAGGAAGAGTAATTCCCTTAAAAACAAACATACAACTAAACAAGAAACTAAGAAGACTGATTAAGTCCAACAAGGCCAGCTACAAGGTCAGGATAGCTTTGCAGGCTAAGGACAATCACAAGACCTTCTTTAACTATGTCCAGAACCTTAAAGGGAGCACACAACAGTGTGCTAAACTGGTGGTGAATGGTACCACCTTCTCTGGTCAGGGTGACATAGTAAACCTACTTCCTGATAAATTCAGCTAAGACTTTAACTACACAACTCAACCCCCCCCAGCTCCAGCAGGTGAAATCCCCTCCCACATACTACCCCAAACTATTAGCCAGGTGCTGGTGGCACTCTCTGAAGCCAAGAACACCACCTCCATCCTAAAAACATTCCAGTTGACTCCTGAACAGTCTAAACCACAACAGTCATTACCCTACACAAGGACAGACCATCAACCAGCCCAGTGAACTACAGACCCATTAGTTTAACAAGCCTAATTTGCAAAGCCATGGAATGAATTGTCATGGAAATGATAAACAAGGGCAATGTCGACCTACAGACAATGGACGCATCCCTGTTTGGCTTTGTTAAGTGCAGGTCATGCCTACTTAACCTAGTCGACTTCTTTGAGAGGGTCATCAAAAAATGGATAACAGTAAAACAGTGCATACTGTATATCTTGACCCAGCCAAGACATTTAATACAATACCCCACTCAGGCATTGTTGACAAGCTCTTTCAGCTAGGCATAAATCCCTGCATAACCTCTTGAATTGCCTGCTGGCTCATAGATGGGACCCAAGAATTTGTTATTGGCGAGACTGCCTCCACCAAGAGACCACTCAGCAGTGAGTACCCCAGAGCTTTGTGGTTGGCTCATTCATGTTTGGCATCTATTTCTCAGAAGTCAAGGCTAATGTCCAACACCTCTGGTTCACCAAATTCGCAAATGACTGTAAATTGTGAACTATCATAGATGACCCCAAGACACCAACATCTTGTAAGAGGGTCTAAATAGACAAATGATTGGTGCCAAAGCCACTGTCTACAACTGAAGCAAAAAAATAAATTATAATGCCATCTGGGAAGCTGACAACCCAAGTTAATTACCCCATCAATAAAACACCCCTTAAGTGTCTACCCAGTAGTAAGGGATCTTGGAACATTTGTAAACATCAATCTAGTCTTTGACCAATATGCAGTTGAGATTATAAGAAAATCATTCTATGTCACCCAATTTATAGGTAAACGTATGGCATCCAGGTCCAAGGAAGTTATAGTACCACTGTACCTGGCCCTCAGTGACACATGCTTCAAGGATTTAAATCTTGTCATCACAATGAACAAAACATGCTGGAGGAATAGGTTCCTGACCCAGATACTCCCCAGACTCTGGAATACACTGCCCATACATGTCAAGCAGAGCAATTTTTTGACCCTCTTCAAAAGGAATCTTAATAATTAGATGGGAGACATGAAATTCACCCGGGGATCACATCGGTCGCCCTGTTAGACAGGGGTCCAGGGAAGTAAATACTGTGGGAAGAAATAGCCAGAGAATTGTTATGGCTAGGCTTGTATAGGCCTTAGAGTCGACAGCCTAGTACCAACCTATGAACCTAGGAAGCTTATCAGACCTATCATTGAATGCAATGTCCCCTTTGGCATGTAATCAACCAGACACTTGCAGCAGTTTGTCTACAAAGGTTTTTGACCAGGAGAATTCATGGCATGAATGCCCTGTCCTACCCTGGTTGCCTAAGGGCTCTGTTTCTTTATTCAGTCTCCTAAAGGTTGCTGAGAAGGAATCTTTGCTTGGTTTACAGGGCTTTCTCAGAAACAGACTTGCTGGATCTGTTACACATGCATACAACAAACAGCACTAGAAAAATTGGATCCAGGTTTCTGAAATTCACTGGTGACATAAACAGAATGTGCTGAAAGGACAGATATATGTGTCTCAAAGGATCCACATGCTATGGAATAGGCTCCCCATCCATGCAAAACAGAGTTATCCCCAACCCTATTCAAACAAAACCTTCACAGTTGGATGTAAAATCATAAATATACCTCCCTACCTGCCCCCAAGTCCCTTATGAACAGAGGCCATCAATAATAAAAGTATTATCCTACCTAACACCCCCACTACAAATCCTTAATTACCTCCCTACTAATATGCCCTCCATATAGATGCCCACAAATGCTTGAGACCCAAATGGTTTGAGGTGTGTGGCTAGGCTTGTAAGGGCCCCAGTGGTCTTTAACCTAGCAACAACCTATGAAGCTATGAATCTATTGTGAGTCCTTGACATTTTACAAAGAGAATGAGCATTTTTTACATGATTTCTTTTACAGAATTTAGTGCATGTTTATTTTAGGATGATCTAAATATTCAATGCATTGCTTACTTTGTTAATTTTTAAATATGGATATCAAGTGCTTGTGCTAGTTAAGATATGTTTTAAATGTTGATGTTTATTACTACATGGTAGCCGTCTTATGACTTTATTGACAGATTACATGCAGACTGGTATCCAGTATGGTGAAATGGATGGAAACTGTAGTGCTACCATGTGTTTCAGTCTAGGATTAAAGTCATCTGTACTTGATTCCATATCTGGATATTAATTTCAGCAGACCCACAGAATATATATAACAAACGGCAGCTGATAAAACCACACAAATATCTTAAAACTTAAATGTGAAACAGCAGCCTTAGGATTTTTCTATTTTTATCTATGCTCACATATTTAATAACATTACAAGGTAGAAAATGCAAACTTTGTATGACATTCAAATCTTATAAAAAGTACAGTAAGTACCTAAATGCCCAGATTTTTTCATTGCATGCTTATTGCAGTTACTTTGCTGAAGGTATGGATGTCTATGTTAATCTTTAAATTGTTGTCACATGGAAATTCCCAGAGTAATAATTATTCTTTGCAGGTCAGACTAATGGACTAGTTCCTCTGCAAGTTCAAAGAATTTTATGTCCAGATTTTTTTTAGGAAGGTAATGGCATCTTTCCAGTACAAAATCCCAGAAAACATCAAATACCATATGTTAAGTAATGAAGATTTATTTTCCGTCTGCAGAATAATTCAGCTGCAGAGAGCTTTCTTACACACACACACACACTTACACACACACACACACACACACACACTTACACACACACACACACCTCTGCATTTCAAACTCTGAAACGCTATTTGCAATAGTTGCTTTTAATTTTTTTGATTTTTCCTAGTCTTGTTTGACATGACTACAAATGCAGGAGTGAAACTGACAAGAAATTATATATCTTTGCATATTTCTGGTATTTAATTCAATAAAGTAGTTTGCGATACATGCAGTTTTCATCTAAGAATAGTTACTTTAATTGGTAACCATTTACAACTTATCAAAGAAATAAAATCAACATATATCATTATATAAAAAACAAATTATATATATCCATCTTACAAGATGATTTTATATATATGGTCCACTTCAGATGTTTGAAGTTTCAAAACTGCAGTCATCTAGTCCCCAGCCATATGATGTTTATATATATATATATATATATATATATATATATATATATATATATGTGTGCGTGTGTGTGTGTGTGTATATATATATATATATATATATATATATATATATATATATATATATGTTTACTATCAAAATGTGGAAATGGAAAACAGCTTGGTTGAATGTGTGATCTACCAATGCCTGTAATGTCAGACTGAAAATATACGACTTCATATTAGCAAAAGTGAGTACACATTTGCTAATATGAAGTGAATGTTTTGAAATGAGATCATGGTACAGTGCAGATCTGGAAATGTTCCCTTTTCTTCACTGTAGTGCGATCTCAGGGTTGGTATATATAATATGCAGTGGGTGTGGGGGGTGCAGCCCCCCTACAAAAACATTACCGGTAATACAGACCTTTGACATTGGAAATTCTAGTGTTCGAATGTAGACTCCATAATTATCAGCTCTGACATTTTGGTAATTCGGTATTACCAAATGCGGATAAACATTTTATATATATATATATATATATATATATATATATATAAAATATCTGGAAAGGCTTGTTTAAGCCAAGGCGCTAGGAGTGCTCAAGGTTTTGTAATAAAACTGATTTGCTATCACTGGACATTATTAGTGTTCGTGGTGTTTTGTGTATACATATATATATATATATATATATATATATATATATATATATATATATATATATATATATATATATATATATATATATATGTGTGTGTGTGTGTGTGTGTGTGTCTGTGTGTACATTTATACATACCACTAGTCCAAATAGCAGAGGGCACATTGGACACACACTTCACCTCATTATAAACCAATGCTTCTCACATCTTTCACATTTACAAAATAATCAATTATTCTTTCATTATACAGTGATCAAATTAACCTGTACAATTCAACTCTAAAAGCATAACTTGTAAATAATATCAAATAATTGTTCATGTACAACACTACTGAGTGTTCTTTTTAAATGTTATATTTATCTTAGCTGTTATAGCTGTCCTTTGACTCATTATTTTCTCATCATTATTAACATATTTATTTTTTCCAGTTAACCCCATAGAATCCTTCTTCTTTTGCCTTATTGATTACATCTCTCATTTTCATCTGCAGCATTTTCATCATGTTTTTTATTGAGTGGTATAGCTGTAGGATTTATACTGCATGAGGCTACCCTAAAAGAATGGTTTCCTCAGTAACAGTGAGTTATACCCCTTACCCATTACCTATTATGACAATCCCCACTGCAGGTAATGGTCCTGATACCTCAGACTGATAGGACTGTGACAGAGTCCTTTAAGAATGTAAAGCACAGAGTGCTCTATCTTGGCCAAATAATAATGGAACAGGCATACGTATTTAACAACAGCAACCTCATATTTTATTTACACTGAGTCTCATTTGGTACACAGTAATCTACTGAAGCACATTAGGTAAAAGCAGTAGGAAAAGCATACATGTAAAATGATACAAAGTGTTCAGTAGACATGTAAAATGATACTAAGTGTTTAGCATACATGTAAAATGATACTAAGTTTTAGCATACATGTAAAATGGTACTAAGTGTTTAGCATACATGTAAAATGATACTAAGTGTTTAGCATACATGTAAAATGATACTAAGTGTTCAGTAGACATGTAAAATGATGCTAAGTGCTTAGCAGACGTGTAAAATGATTCAAAGTGTTCAGTAGACATGTAAAATGATACTAAGTGTTTAGCAGACGTAAAATGATACAGTGTTCAGTAGACATGCTTCCTAATATGCAATTACTTTCAGTATTGCTTTGTATTATTACTTCTGTTAGTCTTTATCTTCAGTATGTTTCATCACAAGTCTGTATTATTTCTAATGTTTGCTGTACTATTTTTGAAATTATTTGCTTTAATCTTTTGCATCTGTATAATTATCATTAATAACCTGCTGTACTTAGATTGTTGATGGATATAACCTAAATAGATTGATTCTGTACCTACATTTTTGGAGCTTTTCTCCCCAGGACTCCATTGAAAACAGGTTCATTTTGGCCCAATGGACTATCCTGGTAAACCAACTGCAATAAATAAATAAATAATAAAATAAATAAATAGACATGTAAAATGATACTAAGTGTTTAGCAGACATGTAAAATTATACTAAGTGTTCAGTAGACATGTAAAATGATACTAAGTGTTTAGCAGATGTGTAAAATGATTCAAAGTGTTCAGGAGACATGTAAAATGATACTAAGTGTTTAGCAGACATGTAAAATGATACAAAGTGTTCAGTAGACATGTAAAATGATACTGTGTTTAGCAGATGTAAAATAATACAGTGTTCAGTAGACATGTAAAATGATACTAAGTGTTTAGCAGACATGTAAAATGATACTAAGTGCTCAGCAGACATGTAAAATGATACTAAGTGTTTAGCAGACATGTAAAATGATACAAAGTGTTCAGTGACATGTAAAATGATACTAAGTGTTTAGCAGACATGTAAAATGATACTAAGTGGTCAGTAGACATGTAAAATAATACTAAGTGCTTAGCATGCATGTAAAATGATACAAAATGTTCAGTAGACGTAAAATGACACAAAGTGTTTAGCAGACATGTAAAATGATACTAAGTGTTTAGCAGACATGTAAAATGATACAAAGTGTTCAGTAGACATGTAAAATAATACTAAGTGTTCAGCTAATGTTTGTATTTTACTTATGTAGCATCATAGCTGGCATGGGAATTATTTGGGGGCAGTTTCCCATAACACTGTGGGAAATATAATGTGGAAGTGTGTTATACCATGGCATAAAGAAACGTAGTCACCTAATCTACTAATCTTTTCTATTATCAGTTGTAGAGCGAAAAAGTAAATGCTGTTGTAAAGTCTGATATATAGCTATTTCAGATTTTTGGATATGCAATACTCCCTCAAGGGCGGGATCAGAGATTGGCCTGGAGATCAGTCACAAGTCACCTCATCCTATACATTAAAGATTACAGTGACATTGCACACCTCTCAACCTGGAAACATCAAAAATCTGGACAAGGCCCGTGAAAAATAGGTATAAATCTGTACACTGATTAGCATAACATTTGCATATGTAATTACATAACCCCACCTACTCCAATGGAATTGTGAGATACAAGCTTTCAAATGCAAACTGAAGAGCAGACAACCAAAATATGGAGCAAGAGTCCCCCTGCAGCCATTCCAATTTCCCATTACCTGACTATTTCACCCCATTTACCATAAACACTAATGTGCATACTGCTTTACTTCTACAATAATTATTTGGATTTTATATTTTTATTTTATAGCACAATGCACAAACACTAATAGACATATGCTAAACAAAGCAATACTGTCTCACAATGAAAACAGACTTAGCATTAAAACTTCTCTGTCCTTGAAACTCACATTCATTGAAACAGCATTGAAACCCACACCACAGCCAAAGAAAATGCATCTGGCCAGTGGTGGATAAAGATTACCTTTGAGCTATTTTCAGATCACAGGCCCCTTGCACACAAAACAAGAAAACATACATGTGTTCTTTGATACACCTTCCTGACTTTGTTAAATTATATTCCTTGTATAATACAGCACACTTGTTAGACTTAGAGCACATTTTAAATTTATTGTTTGAACATTTTTCCAGTAGGCAATGAAACAAAACCAATAATGACAAAACTGCCCAATCATTTCCATCATAAAAGTCTACTTACACACACACACACACACACACACACACGCAAGCACATGCACACGCACACACACACATTTTATATATAAATAGAATGACAGTAGTCATCATATAAATATGAAATCAGTCATCATGAAGATATCTAAATAGTAGAAAATAGTCTGACCAGCTAGTGTTTTTCTTATACTTTTTAATAACGAAACTTACACTGATATCAATTTTATGCTGAGCTGCAGACTAATAAATGCTTAAACCTGTTTATTATTTTGATTTCTCATACATACTTATTATTTTTCAAGTATATAAGAGCTTATAACATTTAAGTGCATAAGAAAATGTAACTCACAAAATAAAAAGTGCTGTATTTTTACATGAAATGCCCAAATTAACTGCAATCAACACTTAGCTAAAATGTTGTAAGCAGCTGAAAAAAGCACAAATGATTCC
This sequence comes from Protopterus annectens, assembly GCF_019279795.1. NCBI lineage: Eukaryota > Metazoa > Chordata > Ceratodontiformes > Protopteridae > Protopterus > Protopterus annectens. Next base: position 692,842,048 of record NC_056736.1, read on the forward strand.
TTGGGTATAGTATATTACTTGAAAATCTAATATTACTTGTAGTATGTGTGAAAAACATGAAGAGATGTGCATAAAAGTGTCTCTAGGAAGTGGTAGGATAACTAAAAGAATTTTATTATAACCATTAAAACTACATTTATTAAACACATTGATGCAAGTTTTCTTCATAATCTGAACAGCAATAACTTGTTCTTTACTTGTTATTTGTAGAAAACATGAACACTTATTTTTCAAACATGCATCTTTAAAAATGTACATGAATAAGGAATGCAATTATGTGTCATGTTAAGTTATGGGAAGAAATCTCTTTTAAAAACATAAACCAGCAGAAAGACTTTCTTCCAAAAAATAATATTTCAGAGTAAAGAGTGGGCACACCCTTAAGTGATGCACCTAAATAAATAGTAAATTTCTAGAAATCCAAAGTACTGTATACATTAAACACAGACAATGAAGATGTGTGTTCTCCCATTCACTGCATATATTTTACTTTTAGTTCTGAAATATCTCAGTCCCACTGTCTCTGTTTTACTGATAGTAATGTACAATTAAATAAATACATAACCCTTCTTTTCTATCTAGGCAATCCTATAATTCTATTCAAACTATCCAAAGAATGGAAAGGAGAGACTGTATCTAGTTTCTATTTGATAAATTTGAGTCCAGTCGAACTGGTGTGTCAGTTAAAAGGTTTGAATGCAAAGACCCTGGTCCAAGTAAATCAATACTAAATAAATACCTGATTCAACTAAGAGTTAAACCTAGACCATATGATTCATCAGCTTTGAATGCTCTATGACTATGATAGTGAAGCAGCTGAGAAATGGCAAAAGTGCTAGAGTGCCATCTCTCCCTCATACAAATATGCAACACAGGCAAGTGAGAACAGAGCAGAGGCAGTACATTAACTCATAGCACTCGAATCCAGGTTCAGAAACATATTCCTCTCCCCAGCACAATACATCAAATAATCAAAGACTGAAAATGAGAGAGACAGAGAGAGAGAGAGCACATCTCATTGTTCCTTTTTAAACCACTGCTCAGATAAGCAGCTAGAACAATTATAAACTTGAAGGTAAATGTTCTGTCTCAAGTCCTGGAAGACAGCTCTGAAGAAGTACAGCTTTCAATCAGAACTTAAGATAGACTCCCTCTGGATTTACAATTTTTTCTGCCCTGTTACTAAGTTAGCAAAGCAAATTTGACCATGCTGCTGGAACATCATCTTTCACACACACACACACACACACACACACACACACACACACACACACACACAAACGCACACACACACACACACACACACACACACACACACACACACACACACACACACACACACACACACACACCAGTTCCTACCCGGAATAAGCAGCTCTACCATGAAATGAAGGCTGAAGTAGGTCCAGACAGAAAGCAGTCCATTCTTTCCCAAGAAGCAGCAGAAGAGAAGGTGTTCTTCCTGCTCGCAGCAGATCCATGCAGAAAGCAGCAGCAGTTGTTTCCTTCCCGCTCACATGCAATCAAACAACACCGGAAATGCGCATGTGAGTTGAGCTCAATTCTGACAGGCTGATGGAGCTGACATCATCATGCACATGATGACATCAGCTCAAAACGCGGAAAAAATAAAATTTTAAAGAAGAAGCTGGGAAAATCGGAAATTAAGTGGTGCTACTCGGGAATCGTTGCACCCCATTATTTAACCCCAAAACTTGTTAAAAACCGCATAATTCAGTACGGTTGGGAGGTATGCTGAGGGATGTATTAAGGTTTGTAAAAATAGGGGAACCATAGTGAAGGGATGGGAGTAGGAGAGTACTTGCCAGTTTTGTTCTTGTGGGAATATATAAGTAAAATTTATGTCTATAGAGTTTGCCCAATTTAAAGTGTGTTTTTTATTGTATTTAGTACATGTTGATCAAAGGAAAGTTTATCATCTATAGTAATGCCTAGTAGTTTTGCAGTATTCACCCTTTCAATTTCAGTCTTGTTTAGAAAAAACATTTTGAATTCTTGTGGGGGGGGTTTGGATAAGAAGTCTAGTAACTTATATTTTTGGGGATTTAGAAGAAATTGTAATTCATTTCGTTTCAATAGCTGACAATGTGTTTTGTGTTATTTTTTGGAGGTCTTGAAATTTGCTGGTAGAAGATATGATGGTAGAATCATCATCATATTGAATGAGAGAGCTCTGAAGGGAGACTGAATGGAGATTATTTACAAATGCATTAAAAAGCAAAGGTCCAAGAATGGACTCCTGGGAAACTCCAGTCTTATTAACTAGGTAGTCAGATTGATTGTTTTGCCATTTCACAGATTGTTGTCTATTGTCTAGGTAATTGTTAAACCAATTAAGGTTAGATTAGAGCATCCTAGCTCTGCCAGTTTTTGCAATAGCTTAGTATGTGACACTGTGTCGAAAGCTTTGGGTAGATCTAGTAATACTACTGTTGTTAAGAGACCAGTGTCCAAAGCTGTGTTCACACTGTCAGAAAAGGAAAGTACGGCTGTGGTGGTACTATGTGCAGGGTGAAAGCCATGTTGGGTGGGGGCAAGTGGATTATTGTCAGTGAGGTATTTTAGTAGTTGGGAATATATATACTTTTCTAGTATTTTAGATAAAGGTGAGAGAATGGAGATTGGTGCGTAATTAGTTAAATCATTGCTATTTCCACCTTTATGAAGTGGGGTTATTATGGATTTCTTCCAGATGTGAGGGACTGTGGATTCAGATATGGATCAGTTAATTAAGATGCTAACAGGGTAAGCTATAGCCTCTGTACTAAGTTTTAAGTATTCAGAGGGGGAGGTTGCCTGCAGAGAGGGAGCATGGTTTCAGTTTAGTTAGTAGTGTAAATATTTGAGAGGTAGGTACTGGTTTTAAGGAGAAATTAAGTGATTTTGGGAGGTTGCTAGTATAATCTTTACAGGGTGAGGGGTCCAGGTTGGGATTCTCCTGATAGTGATCTAAGGTATTAGTCTTATTGTTAGGGCAATTGTGTGTTGATGGAGGTGGTTCTTTCACAGGTTTAAGGATGCTATCAATAAACTGGGAGTTAAAGATATAAGCTATTTGTTGTGGATCTTTATCAGGAAGAGGTGATGGGTTTTATTTGGTTCCTGGATTAAGGATAGATGAGACAGATTTCCAGTATTTCTTTGGATTGGTTTTTTTTGACTGGATAGTTAATGTGTAAAAAAGATTTTTTTTGTAATTTATTACTTGTTTCTTTGCTATATTACGGAGTAGTTTAAAGGTAATTTCTTTTTTTTTTGTTTTCTGTTTTTGCACCATTCTTTCCAGGCACATTCCCTGGACAGAAGAATTTGTGTAGTTGCTTTTATAAGCCATAGAATATGACTAAGTTTGGACAGAGGGGAGAGAATTAAAAAAGTGTGGTAGTTGGAGAGGTCTGTGGCTGACGCACCTTTGTGAAGTGGTATAATATGGGACTTTTTCCTGATAGTGGATACATAGTTTTCTGTGATAGATCTGTATATAAGTATTAAGATAGGGCAAGCCAGGACATTAGCAGCTGACATAAGGTATTTCTGTAGGAGTTAGTCCGCAGCTGGTACAGTGGTTTGTAGTTTTTGAAGGTAATTTTTCTATTATTTTGTGGGCAATTTGAAGCTGATTGAATGTCTAAAGTGATTAGGTAGTTCTAGCCAGTGGAGCTTCTTTAGTGTTAAGCAGTGGTGCGTACGGGTGGATGCATTAATGTTAAACAGTGGTGTGTTCGGTAGGATGCATTAGTGTTAAACAGCGGTGTGAACGGTAGGATGCATTAGTGTTAAACAGTGGTGTGTACAGTAGGATGCATTAGTGTTAAACAGTGGTGTGTACGGTAGGATACATTAGTGTTAAATAATGGTGTGTAAGGTAGGATACATTAGTGTTAAGCAGTGGTGCGTACAGTAGGAAACATTAGTGTTAAACAGTGGTGTGTACAGTAGGATACATTAGTGTTAAGCAGTGGTGCGTACAGTAGGAAACATTAGTGTTAAACAGTGGTGTGTACAGTAGGATACATTAGTGTTAAACAGTGGTGTGTACGGTAGGATACATTAGTGTTAAACAGTGGTGCGTACAGTAGGATACATTAGTGTTAAGCAGTGGTGCGTACAGTAGAAAACAGTGTTAAACAGTGGTGTGTACAGTAGGATACATTAGTGTTAAACAGTGGTGTGTACAGTAGGAAACAGTGTTAAACAGTGGTGTGTACAGTAGGAAACATTAGTGTTAAGCAGTGGTGCGTACAGTAGGACACATTAGTGTTAAACAGTGGTGTGTACAGTAGGATACATTAGTGTTAAACAGTGGTGTGTATGGTAGGATACATTAGTGTTAAACAGTGGTGCATACGGTAGGATACATTAGTGTTAAGCAGTGGTGCATACAGTAGAAAACATTAGTGTTAAACAGTGGTGTGTACAGTAGGATACATTAGTGTTAAACAGTGGTGTGTACAGTAGGAAACAGTGTTAAACAGTGGTGTGTACAGCAGGAAACATTAGTGTTAACCAGTGGTGTATACGGTAGGATACATTAATGTTAAACAGTGGTGTGTACGGTAGAATACATTAATGTTAAACAGTGGTGTGTACGGCAGGATACATTAGTGTTAAGCAGTGGTGTGTACACTAGGATGCATTAGTGTTAAACAGTGGTGTGCACGGTAGGATACATTAGTGTCAAGCAGTGGTGCGTACAGTAGGATGCATTAGTGTTAAACAGTGGTGTGTACAGTAGGAAACATTAGTGTTAAACAGTGGTGCATATGGTAGGATGCATTAGTGTTAAACAGTGGTGTGTACAGTAGGAAACAGTATTAAATAGTGGTGCATATGGTAGGATGCATTAGTGTTAAACAGTGGTGCGTATGGTAGGATGTATTAGTGTTAAACAGTGGTGTGTACGGTAGGATGCATTAGTGCTAAGCAGTGGTGCATATGGTAGGATGCATTAATGTTAAACAGTGGTGTGTACAATAGGAAACATTAGTGTTAAACAGAGGTGTGTACGGTAGAATGCATTATTGTTAAACAGTGGTGTGTACAGTAGGATACATTGGGTTCCTATCACGACATTAAAAAGTGAAAATATCGAATGGCCTAAATGCCAAAAATGCCAGACCTTGATAAGCTTTTTGTGAGATCACAGTACAGTGAAGATCAGAGTATTTGCCCTTTCCTCACTGTAGTGTGATTTCGGAGTTGGTATATATATTTAGCGGGGGGTACAGTCCCTCACAATAGCGATTTCGATGTCTGGCATTTTCAGCCTTTAGGTCATTCGATATTATGTTTGTTCGATGTTCTGATATAGACCCACATACATTAGTGTTAAACAGTGGTGTGCATGGTAGGATGCATTAGTGTTAAACAGTGGTGTCTATGGTAGGAAACATTAATGTTAAGCAATGGTGTGTACAGTAGGATACATTAGTGTTAACCAGTGGTGTGTACAGTAGGATACATTAGTGTTAAAAAGTGGTGCGTACGGTAGGAATCATTAGTGTTAAGCAGTGGTGTGTATGGTAGGATGCATTAGTGTTAACCAGTGGTGTATACAGTAGGATACATTAGTGTTAAACAGTGGTGTGTACGGTAGGATACATTAGTGTTAAACAGTGGTGTGTATGGTAGGATGCATTAGTGTTAAACAGTGGTGTGTACAGTAGGATACATTACTGTTAAACACTGGTGTGTTAAACAGTGGTGCGTATGGTAGGATGCATTAGTGTTAAGCAGTGATGCATATGGTAGGATGCATTAGTGTTAAACAGTGGTGCGTATGGTAGGATGCATTAGTGTTAAACAGTGCTGCGTATGGTAGGATGCATTAGTGTTAAACAGTGGTGCATATAGTAGGATGCATTGATGTTAAGCAGTAGTGCATATGGTAGGATGCGTTATTGTTAAACAGTGGTGTGTATGGTAGGATGCATTAGTGTTAAACAGTGGTGCATATAGTAGGATGCATTAGCTGCAAATTTGACCACTTTGTTAATGTTGCCTCTGATTTATTTAGTAGGGTGGCTTGCATGTTGATGGGGATAGAGAGATGGGAGGGTGGATTAGATTCTATTAGATAGAGATGACAGACAGAATGAAGTGTGTGTTGAACTGGATGGCTATGGGGTCTGTGTCGCTATTTGTGGTAGGGGATGGGGTGGTGGTTTGACCAGGGCTCAGTAGAGATTTTATGACTGTCCAGAACTGCTTGGGATTGTGGTGATGTTTCCTGTGAAGTGAGTGAAAGAATGTGGTTTTGTTTAGTTTAACCTGTTTTTTTACATTGATTTGTCTCATTGTAGGGTGTGTCTGAAGTAGTACAGCTTTGGTGGGTTGTTTTTTTGTTCAGATGTTGCTTGAAGTACTCCTTCCATCTTTTGATGTCCTGTGGGCTGATGAGCAGGTTGTTGCTGGCATTCCTTATGAAGGGTATCTACATATCTTCTTTATTTTTCTGTCTTTCCCTTGCAACTTGATAATAGTTTCTTTCTGCTATCTTCTGAGTAAATTTACAGAAGTTGGTAGAGTTTCTCTGGTGCCTTTTTCTTTGCTGTTGTAACTCCTTTCTTAGTCTTTTTGTTAGCTAACCACTATTCCTTCCTAGCCTGGTCCATCTTTCCCACCTCCCACTTTTTTCTGCACTCCTTCTTTCTTTTGATGACTTCCTGGACTTCTGCATTCCACCACCAGCTTTTCTTATGTACCATATTTGGCTATGCTGCATATTTGTTCGGTAGTCCTCACACATGCTGTTTTGAGGTGCTGCCATTCTTCTTCATCTCCACCTATTTCTTTCTCTTCTTGAGGTGCTAAAGCCCTGAGAAATTCCTTGAACTGTTGTGTTTTATCTCCAGTCAACTTTCAGGTCTTCAGCCTGGTGTCTGTTGACCTTAAAGCCTTCTTTGACCACTGCTCACAGTTGATTGTGGCAAACAGTGGTTTATGCTGTGGGCTGAATGGTTCACTTGGGATCACTTTGCAGTCTCTGAGTTTACCAGTTTCCTCTTCTTACTAGGAGAAGATCTACTCGAGTTGCACGATGACCACTCTTGTATGAGATCTTGTGACTGTCTTTCTTTCTGAATCATATGTTGGCTACTATCTATCTATTTGCCAGACAGAAGTCTAGAATGGCCTTTGCTTCTTTATTTGTGTTGCCTCACCCATGTGGAAACAGGCAGTTCTCATATCCTGAACATTCCAAGGACTTAGTTTAGATACGTTACTTGTGGTGTTTTTCGCTTTCAATATGGTGTTTAATAGTGATATTTATATAGGTTGTTGTGTTGCTGATTGTTTTACATTTTGCAGAGGTGTTGTTAGTTGATTTCTTTCTTTTTTTGTATGTAAATTTGGTTGAAAATAGCAAGATGTGAAGTATTACTATGAATCCATGAAGGTAGATGAAACTTGAGAAGAAACAAAGAATATTGTGAGACAGTAGATGAGAAGGCAATCTCATAAGAATGGAATGACGTTATAACTAGTTGTTTGTGAAAAAATCAGTTAAAAGGATGTAATAATGATTTGCATAACAAAAAGATATATGGAAAAAATGATTTTATAAAAACAGCTTATGCAGAATGATATTGATGCACATATAATGTACTTTGATGACTACATAGTAAATTTTCAAAAATTTTAGAAGGCAGTAGATACTAAATTACAACTAAGGAAAAGCGTTAATGTTAAAAAAAGGCAAGCAACTGTAAATCCAAGACTCCATTGTGCGAGTTCTACAATTTCAAAAATATATAGGTTCATATGTTCACAGCTAACTTACTTAATCGGTGAGAATTCTAAGAAGCCTGGCCTTGTATTCCCATAAATGGTTTTCAGACATTATATTTTGTATATGAAGAACCCAGAGACAAGCAGAACAAGGATAAGTTGGGACATTTATTTGTTGTCCCTTTCCATGAGAGACATGGGTGGTAAACTAAGGATGAATTTACAGTTTCCCATCTAGTCATCCAAATTACATTTGAATGGGGTAGGATATGTGAAGTGGAACGCAGTTCCACAGAAGCAGTATTGTCTGTGATACATATTTACCCTCCAACATGTTCTATTTGTGCTGCAAAAGACACTGAGATTCCTTTATTGCATATTTACGCTATCATTGCACTTGCAAATGTACACTAGATCTGACAGGATAGGGTCTGCAGAGGTTCTATATCCAAGATAGAAGTTACCTCTTAGTCGCCTGTTTGATACTGAGTAGAGGGATGAGGTCTTGAGATGGTCTGCATTGTTTTTTGATTTATAGGTTCATAGGTAAGTTCTAGCCTAGCTGCTCTCGTGGGCTATTTTAAGCTAATGAAGTCCATGGATTTTGGACCTGTGATGAAGTCCATGGATTCTGGATGTCTGATGAAGTCCACAGATTTTGGATGAAAGCTCTTAGTTATTGCTGTTATTATTGCTGTTTTTATAGTCGGGAATAAAGTTAGTGTTATCATCCAGCCGAGTATTATTTGAACTGTTTGTAGTCGCTGTTATTTTGGTTCTTGTTGTTTCCATTTTAAGCTTGGGGGGTTTCCTTTTTTATGTTATAATTAGCCTATCCCATTTGGTTAGAGTTAGGCCTTACCCATCTTATGGCTGACAATTATATATTAACTCTAATGAGAATAAATGGGATCATGCCATAGATAATTTGAGGTGACCCACACAAGGGGTAGAGCATTTAGAAGCTATCTCTGTCAATTAGTAGTACAGAGGGCAGTCCTGGGGTAAATATTCTGATTCTCACCTATAGCTCAAAGTTGCGCTTCAATATACTTGGATGGAGAGTCTGCACCAGAGCAACATTCTCCTCTGCGAGATATACCTATCCTTCCAAACTGTTCTGCTGATGTTGCAGAAAAGGTTTAGGTCCCTAGACCGAGTATTTCTGATGCCATTTGTCTTGCTGATGTGCAGTAGATCCACAAATATTGAATCCGTCATTATTTAGGCCCTTGATTTTTTTAGTGAGAAAACATTGTGGTCATTTGTGACAAGTGCTTTACAGGTACATACTGAAAGGGGCTTTATATTCAATGATCAACCTAAATGAGAACTGAGTACATGGATGACGTACCTATAGATACAACCTATGCAACGAAAAACATAGGTTCTCAGATCTCGGACTATTGGATCAGCAAAGTGTGGGATGATATTTAAGTGACGGAAAACAGCCTGCACCAGTTGAGTAAAATCAAACTGAACTTTTTTTTTGCCAAATCAAAGAGCAGAAACTGTAGGGAGCAATTTAAAGGACTGAAAGCTGCTGAAACAAAGCAGAACAATTTTAGAAGTGTTTCAAGACAAGTACAGACATTTTAAAGATATAAAATGACAATTATTTTGAAACTGATGCATGGGCTACTGCTTAAATACTGGTTTGAGTGTGGCTTGAAACCCAGAAGTGTAAATGATTGAACATGCACAAAAAAGCAAACAAGCCCCCTGCCCGCCTCTCACAAGTGCTGGGTAGAACTTTGCAGCACAGTACAACTTTCACTCAAACAGATGAAGACAGGTAAATTCACTCAAACAGATGAAGACAGGTAAATTCACTCAAACAGATGAAGACAGGTAAATTCACTCAAACAGATGAAGACAGGTAAATTCACTGGAACAGATGAAGACAGGTAAATTCACTGGAACAGATGAAGACAGGTAAATTCACTGGAACAGATGAAGACAGGTAAATTCACTGGAACAGATGAAGACAGGTAAATTCACTGGAACAGATGAAGACAGGTAAATTCACTGGAACAGATGAAGACAGGTAAATTCACTGGAACAGATGAAGACAGGTAAATTCACTCAGATGAAGACAGGTAAATTCACTCAAACAGATGAAGACAGGTAAATTCACTGAAACAGATGAAGACAGGTAAATTCACTGAAACAGATGAAGACAGGTAAATTCACTGGAACAGATGAAGACAGGTAAATTCACTCAAACAGATGAAGACAGGTAAATTCACTCAAACAGATGAAGACAGGTAAATTCACTCAAACAGATGAAGACAGGTAAATTCACTCAAACAGATGAAGACAGGTAAATTCACTCAAACAGATGAAGACAGGTAAATTCTCTCAAACAGATGAAGACAGGTAAATGGAAGGGAAAGAAGGAAACTACATCTGTGCAAATAAACTCCCCCTATAAGTAGATGTTCAAATAGATCACTGTTGCAGTGCACTAAGGTATATTGGACATGCTCTGCCAAGGACTGGAACAGCTGGCCAGCTTTGACAGCATTAGGGCACCATCCACATACCATATCCACAGTACAGCTCAAGAAAAGCAGTATAAAGTCAGTGGATAGGGTGTTAAAACTTCAGAGCCTTCTTACTTCAAAGAGGGAGGCTGGAACCCTGTTATACATGATCAGAAAAAAATAAAAATTTGACACCCTGGAGTAACACAGCAAAAAAGAGAGAAATGGAGGGAGGGTGTATCTATTACAACAGAATCTATTTGAACAGCTAGTGTTATGGTAAGTTTAATTTTACAACTGTACTGCCATTAGGCCACTACTGTAGTAACCTAAGCTATATGGGATGATTAACAAATCCTATAAAGAAGAGAAAGAAGGGTCAGAGCTCATGAGTCCCTTGAGAACAGTCCTAGCAAAGCCTACTTTGGACATAGACAATGAATCTAGTTTGCAGTGATTGCTAAAGGTGTTTACAGATAGCGAGTTGCTGCCTCTAGTATATTTCTAGAGTCAAGCCCTTCCAAGAAGCCACAGAAGTAGTCAGAGCCCTGGCAGAGTGGGCCCTGACTTTGTGTGAAAGTATCTTATTATGGTGACAATAACAAAAAGATAAAAAGCAATAGCATAAGACAACTATTAAGAAATTGTTTTGACACTAAATGCCCATTTTTCCCTAGGAAATAAACAGTTGATCAGATGTCCTGAAAGTTTTTGTCCTGAAAATGCAGTAATTGAGTTGTCTATACACATAAAGACTGTGTAAAATTCTTTCTTTCTCTTTTTTTTTTTTTGCTCTTATAAGAAGACTGGGAGATGAATTGCCTGGCTTAATATAATCTCTGCAGCAACCTTAAGCATAAAAGTATTTGTTCTGAAAGTTATCCTATCCTTGTGCAAAATGAGAGAGACATCACTTACCACAAGAGTTTGTAACTCAGCTACTCTTCTTGCAGAAGTCAGAGCGATGAGTAACACTGCTTTCCAAGAGCTTCAAATTAGCCTCATCAGCAGGTTCAGAAGGAAACAGTGGAAGTTTCTCCAGTACAAAACTAATATTCCACAAAAAAGCCATCTGCCTTTTACGTGGATGGATATGCAACACCTCTTAAAGAAATGATTTCATTTCATATAAAGTAGAAAGCAAGGATCTAAGGGCAGGCAAGCAGAGAGGGCCGAGAGGTGAGTCTTGAAAAAAGAGTAAGAAAGGCCAAAGGATAATAACTAATGCCAATACTGTAGAACCAAAAGAGACTGAACCTTAAAAGGATCCTGGTTCTTTTCTTGGCACCAACTAGAAAATCTTTTTTTACTTACCCATATATGCTTTTTTAGTAGCAGGTTTCTTTGCCTCCTTTAATACCTGCTGTACATCCTCAGAAAAAGGTGCATAAAACATACAAAAATTCTATCATCCAAGCTGTCAGATGAAGATGTTAAAAGCTGGGGTGTATTAAACAACCTCTGCCCTGTGAGAGCAAGTCCATTCTGTGAGGAAGTATGTGGTATTTGCCCTTGACAATTTTCAAAAGAAGGGCAGACCACTGTTGCCTGGGCAAAGAAGGAATCACCATTTTCTTTGGGAATTCCCTTTGAATACAGGAACATTCCCACCCATTGGATAAAAAGACGTATGTCTTCCATACCTGTGTACAAGGGCAACTAGAGCAGAACTTCATGAACTGTCTGTTTTAGCTGGAGACAAACAGATCCTTGAGGACTTCTCATATGGATCCATTTCTGGAAGCACCCTGAGTGCAACCTCCATTTGTGAAGGTCTGTATTTGTTCTGCTTAGTTTGTTTGCAATAATGTTTTGCTTTGACCAAATTTAGATAGCTGGAGGGACAGATTCTGCTGAGGTGCTGCTTCCCAGGAGACCATATCTAGTCTGCAAAGGAGTAGGACCTGGTTCTCCTGTTTATTTATGTACCACATCATTGTGTTGTTGTATGTGATTACTTGCAGAGGGCTTAGAGCCAAAGGAAGGTTTAGAGATTAGAGAGCATTTATTAGAGCCATGATTTCTTTGACATTTATGTACTTTAATTTGTCTTGCTTGTTCCAAAAGCTGGTTCACCTTCTTGGACAAATCTCCTGAAGTAACTCTGAAACGGGTCTATATTATAACATCGGATTTTATAAAGATCGAATGTTATAATATCAAACCTGAAATGTCGAACGCTGAAAACAGCGAAGGTGCAGGACACCAAATTCTTTCCCAGGGAAAGAATATGGTGGGACGTTGCTGTGGCTTCGCTGTTTTCAGCGTTCGATATGTTGGAACATTATGGGTCGGTTTCAGGTAAGTGTGCGATTGTGTGTAGGTTAGGGTTAGGGGGCGGGTTAGGTGAGTTAGGGTTAGGGAGCGGGTCAGGTAAGTGTGCGGTTGTGTGGAGGTTAGGGTTAGGGGGCAGGTTAGGTGAGTTAGGGTTAGGGCGCGGGTGAGGTGAGTGTGCGATAGTGACGGACCTTAGGGTTAGGGTTGGGTTAAGGTAAGTGGATAGCTAGTAGTGTATGTAAAGTTTAGTTTAGGTTTAGGTGTAGGATTTTAAGTGTATGTGTGTGGATTGCTGTTTTTTGTGTGTGTTTGTGTTGTGTGTACGTTTCTCGGAATAGCAAATTTTTTCCCTGGGAAAAAATTCACTATTCTGACTGTTCAATGTTTTCGGATTTCGGTGTTTAGGGTTCGATATTATAACATTCGATAATTACGAACTTCAATGTTATACTATAGACCCCTCTGAAACATCTGTGGTTACAGAGTGAGTAGATTGTAAGGTGACGGGGAGAGCTGGTTTGTGAGGCAACTAATTCAGCCACCAGAGTAGCTCCTTTTTCGCAAAGTCCAACACTGGGATCTGAAATGTAAGGCAGTGCAGGTGTTAGCATCAAACTGATTTGATGAACCATCGAATTTTCCTCATGTGAAGTCTGAACAACGGAACCATTAGAATAGTAGAGACCATGAAACATGGGTCTATATTATATCCTCAAAAGTTGTAAACAGTGAACGCTATCTACAGTAAAAATGCCGTGCAGCAAACTGTAAATAGTGAGATCGCACTACAGTGAAGATCTAAAAATTTGCCCTTTCCTCACTGTAGTGCAATCTTGGAGTTGGTATATATAATTAGCAGGAGGTGTGGGGAGAGCAGCCCCCCACAATCGCAAATTCGATGCACGGCATTTTCACTGTAGATAGCGCTTGCTGTTTGCAGCTTTTGATGATATAATACAGACCCATAAAACATACAGTTCTGAGATACTCCCTGGCAGATGCTAAAGTCTGGTTGGGAAATATAAGAAACTGGCCCTTATAACATTCCAGTTTGTTCTAAGGAAGTAAAAACATCATTAGGGATGTGCCCAGCTGACATCCCAGAAACACATTTCTATGACAGACAATGAGAGATTTCTCTATTTTCACCTGAAAACCCATGCTGAGATTTTTTGTTTATCCAGAGAAGAGATTCTTAACAACTTTTGAAAGAATCTGCAAAAATAAGGCAGTTGTCTAAATATGGGAAATGTGAATACTCTGCAATAGCCTATTACAGGAGCCAGACACTATGAACACTCTTGGAATTGTTGACAAACCAAAGGAGAAAGCAGAAAACTCGAAACGCAAACCAGACAGAGAAAAATGTAAAAAGCATCTGAAATAGTGGGAATAACCCGGTCAACAATAAATAAAAAATAAAAAAAATCTTTGAGAACTGGAATGTTATGATAAGCATCTTTTAAATCTAGAGTTACTAGAAAACTGTGAGATGTAATGAGAGGTAACAGACTGGGGAAACGTTCTATAACCCTATGCAGCAACATCTGATCTGGAATAGCAAGAAACGGGGGGGGGGGTGATTGGCTGGATGAAGAAGAATCCCTTGAAAGAGAGGGATCTGCCAGTTGCAGTCTTTTTGAATGGTTCTCAGAGCCCAAGTTTCCAAAGTTATCTGGTAACATGGGGGGGGGGGAGTGAAAACCTAGATTTTGGGAAAGGTTTACAGCTACCAGGATTAGGAGGGAGGGAATACATGAAGGTGCAAATATTCATTCTGCGTATTTAGGTTGTCCTTTGTTTTGGGATAACCCTCCTTTTTTTTCTGATCCTCCCTACCATTGCTTTTTGAAATTTTTATGTATCTATGCTTTGCAGCCAACACTTATTCTGTTTTCTGAAAATGGAAACTGAACTGAAAAAATCATTTTTATTATATCTGGCAAGGAGGGTTGAATTAACTTTCTCCGTTCTTCAAACCCTTTAATGATTTCAGCAGAGAAAGTGACAACCAACACCTCTTTATTCAGGGAGCACTCAGGATCTCAGCTTTGCAATCCTTTGGTAAATCCCGAGAATGTAGCAAGGCAAATCCTCTCATGACAAACCCACTTGCAGCTGTTTTAGAAACATAATCATCAGAGGCATAAGCACATTTTAGACAATATTTGGTTACTTGAGACACAGAGGGTGCTAATGAATTCAGTGATGCCTTAGTCTCTGAAGAAAGGAGGTAAATAACTAACTTCTCATATTGTTAAAGAAAGCCAGGAGAAACTTAGACATGTAAGCCTGACAATTCATTATTCCGAAGGCCAACTTGGCTGAAGTATAAAATTTCTTTCCGTATATATTGAAGGCTTTCCCTCACTCGTTAGAAGGAATAAGGCTAGCTGCCATAAAAAGGTTGGCAGAAGCTGATTTTGACATAGAAATAATTGCAGGATATGACTGGGGGATGGGGCATCTTATATAATGTATCAGACCTTATGGGAACATGATGCTGTGAGACAAATCACTGACTGCAAAGAAAACATTCTCTAAGGCTGTCAACACAGAACAGCTGCTGGTTGAGGAAAATCTACCTGTAACAAATCATAGTATTTTTGATTGGATTCTGGTATTATTTTTTGTTTCCACTGAACCAAATTCTTCATCCTGGCAATAATATCAGAAAAAGCCAACTATTCAGGGGGGTAATCTGAATAATAACGTTCCTCAGAGTTTGTCTCTCCAAATTGTAAAGTAGGAATTTGAGAAATACAGTCTAAGTTTAAACTTTATCCCTCAGACTAGGAATCAGAATCTGATTGAGAAATCTTTTGCATTTTATTGAGAAGAATACTGGGGATGTAAAGACTGAAAGTGTTTAAATAAACCTTTAACAAAGTCCAGCCAATCATCTGTATCTACTTTAGGTGAAAATAAATGGCTAAACTTATGTTTCCTTTTTCTGGGAGACCGCCTACCCCAGAAAAGAAAGAGCAGCTAGAAAGATGGTTTCTTCCCCAGGAATGAAGCTTCTCATTGTGTCGTAGAGAAGGGGCATTACCCAGTACCATCCCCGATGTCATCAGTAGTGGTTCTTGCTTACCTGCTGGGGCAGCTGAACAGCCACTGAGCAGCAGCACCAAAGAGGCTGAGAGAAAATGAGAAGTTGTCAGAGGAACAACAGATGGCCAGAGTGGAGTCACAGATCTGTGGCTGATTTGAAGGGAATGACAAAGCCATGACAGAAGCCTCCTGGATAACATTTCTCATCTTGCTGCACAGGGGTAGAATGATCAAGTTACCAGGAGCCAGGACCATGTTCTTGCTACAAATGGTTTCTGGCAAGAGGCTGACAGAGATTTGAAGAGTTGGTCTTACTTCCTAACAGAAAATTTAAGTTATGAAACCACGAAACACACTAGCCCTGGTTTCTTTGACAGAAAAGTAATAGTATTCCTTGCATAAATGATAAATTATAAGGGAATCTCCAAAGAGACTCATGACCATCTGCCATTGAAAACAAGATGCCTGACAAGAGACAAGCAAACCCTTGAGCAGTCAGTCTTACCTCCTGACAGAAAAGTTAAGTTATGAGGTAAATGTCATTAGTGACAACCACCAAACACATTAGTTCCAGTCACAAGCAATGCAGACATACAAAACAGTAATATAGAAAGTAGTCTGATGAAATGACATTTGGTTGTGAAAGTGCTTACTATTTGTTTATATTAAAGTATCCTGCTGTGTGTATGTAGTCTGATGAAGCAACATTTGGTTGTGAAAGTGCTTACTATTTGTTTATATTAAAGTATCCTGCAATGTGTATCCGGCGTTTTTCTTTGTTTTTATTATACAAAAAAGTAACACTTTTACGAACAAAAAAAAGTACATAATAAGGGAATCTGCCCAGGGATGCAGGACTTGTGACTGACAAATGGATAAAGGAGTTTAGGAAATTCAGTGAAACACATTGACTGGAAAAATATGTTTTCATGTAAAATATTTTAATGATAACCCCTTAAACTACAAGTCCTAGCCTCTAGCTACATTTTTGAAACAATAAAACTTTTTCTCAAAAAAATATATATTTGAAAGAGATTTCACCAGGGGACAATTACAAGAAAATAATTGTACACAATATCCTTTTTATATTGGTAGAGTATTGGAATTGGACATATGTGTGAGTCATTTAGAGAGCACTATTTAAAATGTAAGAAAATACTTACAGCTTATAGAATTAACATTCTTTCACTATTTTTTTTTTATTATTTCAAATAAGAAACATTACATGAAATATAGATAAATAAAATATTTACAATTCTAAAACATTACTAACTTCAAACCATTATATAACTATTTACATTGGTGTCTATGCAAATAACATTGAAATTCTATATTATATAAAGTTAGAAACATAAGATGATATATCTTCATCGATCTTTTCGAGTATTTCCAGTACTTTCATCCAAGAGTAATAGTATGTATAACTATTTACATTGGTGTCTATGCAAATAACATTGAAATTCTATATTATATAAAGTTAGAAACATAAGATGATATATCTTCATCGATCTTTTCGAGTATTTCCAGTACTTTCATCCAAGAGTAATAGTATGAAGTAGATCTTTTAGTTCTGTTCTTCACTGTTAATATTTACATGTGAGCAACTGTTGATGTTAAATTCTTAAATTCCTTGAACGTAGGAGAAGCCTCATTTTTTCAGTGTATAGTTATGATTTTACGTGAACTTGCCAATAGTGACCATAGAATTTGAGTGTCTTTTTTTTGGTACACAGTTTGGAATAGGAGAAGTCAATAAAATTATAGACTTTGTTGTTAATTGAAAAGTATCATTATAAACAGTCTGAAAAAATAGTTAATAGACTTATAGTACATATAGAGACATATACATTCATAAAAAATATGCTGCCAATCTGCTTTTATCTTGATTTGGCATCTCCAACATTGATCTTCACTAGAAAACATTTTGGCTAGCCTATGTGGTGTATAGAAACTTAAGTGTAGATATCTCCAAGTGAATAATTGCCAGTATTTTGATAATGTAGAAAATTTGGAAGATTTTAGAATATTACTTTTTTTCTTCTTCAATTGGAGGATGGTTGTTTATTAAAGTATAATAATCCCAGTATGATTTTTCATGATCATTTTTAGTTTTTTTAACAATAATCCCAGTATGATTTTTCATGATAATTTTTTGTTTTTTTAACAATTTTATAGATATTAGATAAGTAACCTGTACCCTTATAAGGTTGTTTTGTGATAAGAATTTTGGAGCTTCATGTCTAACTGAAGGTTGCATTTGTTCTACTTTATTTATAAGAAAATGTCTTAGATCTTGTAAAAGCAACCAGTAGTCTTTATTTATATTATAATTGTAAATTATCTGTTCATTTGTTAGTATTTTCCCTTTCTCTATAAGTTGATGCCAAAAGAGTAATGATTTTTTCTTGAGTATATTCATTTTTAAAGATTTGGGATGTGTCTAGAATAGTGGGTGTAAAAGCTATAGGGAAAATAAAAAAAATCCAAGAATTAATATTTGGTATTTTGTTTATATATGTTTTGAACACTGATAGTGTAGAGCCTATATAGTTTGATGGTAATTTATTGATATCATTCTTTTTCCCTAAAAAATAATATTTTAACATCCATATAAGGGGTGATATTACAGCTAAATTGTCTTGTATATGATTGTAATTAAATTCTATGTAAATCTGCTCATGCGCTTGTTTCCATATAGGTGTGTATGAATTATTTATCCATAGTGTTATATTTTTAATAACAGAGGAGGTAATATATAAATCAATATTCGGTAAATTAATTCCACCATCTTCCCAATCTGGTAAATGCTTATTTAAGGCTATATGGGGTTTATTTGGAAACCATAGAAAATTTAAAATTAGTTTATTATATCTCTGAATAATATATTTGGGAGGTGGCAATGAAAAGTTTTGCATTAAATATAATATTTTGGGAAATATGATTGCTTTAATAAGATATAATCTGTCTGCTGTTGAAAAGATGTATTTATTCCAGTAACCAATTTTTTGTTCTATTTTGTCTAGTATTTTATTATAGTTAAATATCAGAGAATCTGTTAATTCATTGAATAGATTTAGTCCCAGGTATAATAATTTAATTTCTGTTACTATATATTTGGAAAATCTTTTGTTTATATATTTTTTTACAGTTACAGGGCATAATTTTAGTTTTGTTTTCATAAAATTTTAGGCCTGAAATATTTTGAAATTTATTCATGGAGTTAAATATAGCATTCAAAGACTCATTGGCATCTGAGTGAGTTAAAAGTATGTCATCAGCAAAGAGCTGGATTTTAAGGTTTAACATCTTCTTAATACATATGCCCTTTATGTTATTGCTTGATCTGATTTGATTTGCAAAGGGTTCTATGAGTAATGCAAATAACAATGGTGATAAAGGGCAACCTTGTTTAGTTCCCTTTTTGATTGTTATAGGGCCTGATCTATGTGATCCTAGTTTATCATATGCAGTAGATTTTTCATATAGTATTTGGATAAGGTTATTAAAATTAGAAGGAAAGTTATATTCTTTTAAAACTAGTGAAAGAAAGTTCCAGTTAACAGAATCAAAAGCTTTATTAATATCTAATGAGATTACATTTAAATCTAGGACTCTATGCTTGCTATAGTCTATTAATGTTAGTATTCTTTTAATATTATCTGAAGTGTTTCTTCCTTTAAATAAAACTGATCTTTGTGAATTAAGAAAGGAAGAAAGTGTTTGATCATATCTGCATATATAGCCATAAACATCTTATAGTCTATATTGAGTAATAATATTGGCCTATATGAAGAGCACTGCTTCTCATCTTTATCTGGTTTGATAATTGGAGATATCAATGAATATTTCCAAGAGGGTGGTATGTTCAAATCTTTTTTGGCTATATCATTTACTTTTAATAGTAAGGATATGGCTTGATTGGGTATTAATTTATACATTTCTGGTAGCATATTGTCTGGGCCAGGTGCTTTATTTGTCTTCACCTTTTTAATTTGTGATTTTAATTCTGTCATATTGATTGGTTTGTTTATAATGTCTATTTGTTATTGTGTTAATTTAATATGAATATTATTTTCTAAGTATTTTTTATGTCATTGGTAGGTGTATCTTGGGTGTTTAGGGAATTATCAAACTTAAATTGA
>NC_056736.1:692862258-693017258 GCF_019279795.1 Protopterus annectens
AATCAAAAGCTTTATTAATATCTAATGAGATTACATTTAAATCTAGGCACTCCTATGCTTTTGCTATAGTCTATTAATGTTAGTATTCTTTAATATTATCTGAAGTGTTTCTTCCTTTAAATAAAACTGATCTTTTGTAGAATTAAAGAGAAAGGAAGAAAGTGTTTGATCATATCTGCATATCATAGCCATAAACATCTTATAGTCTATATTGAGTAATAATATTGGCCTATATGAGAAGAGCACTGCTTCTCATCTTATCTGGTTTTGATAATTGGAGATATCAATGATATCATATTTCCAAGAGGGTGAGTAAGTGTTCAAATCTTTATTGGCTATATCATTTACTTTTAATAGTAAGGATATGGCTTGGATTGGGTATTAATTTATACATTTCTGAAGGTACAGCATATTGTCTGGGCCAGGGTGCTTATTTTAGTCTTCACCACCTTTTAATTTGTGATTTTAATTCTGTCATATTGATTGGTTTGTTTATAATGTCTATTTGTTATTGTGTTAATTTAATATGAATATTATTTTCTAAGTATTTTTTATGTCATTGGTAGGTGTATCTTGGGTGTTTAGGGAATTATCAAACTTAAATTGAAGTCAGAATGCTTCTAAAATATCATTTAGGTCCGTAACTTTTTTGTTAGTATTAGGAATAAATATTTCTTTTATTTTTTAGATTTGATTTTTTTTTGTTCTATTAGTTAAGTGTCTCAGGTCTGCTGGATTAGTAGAGTATGAGTTTATTTTTATCTTTTCTAAGTTAATCATAATCTTATGATGTAACAATTATGCATACTTCTTATTGATTTGTGTAAGTTCTTGAACATGAGTAGTATTGCCCTTTTGTATTTCCAGTTTCAATTCATCTGCTTTGTTTTGTAAGTCTAGCATATCTTTATGACTTCCTTTTATTTATGTACCAGGATAATATTTTCCCATATGTAACAACCTTTAATGAGTCCCAGACATATATTTCTGAAATATCCTCTGTGTAGTTTATTTCTAAAAAGTTTTTGATTGTTTCTTCATAAAATTCTTTAAATTCTGTCAATTTTGTGATATAGGAAGGTATCCTAGTAATGGGATTTGAATGAAAAGGAGTAAGTTCTATCTCAAAGACTCTGGCATTGTGATCAGATAAGGGACAATTTATAATTTTGACTTTGTCAATTGTTGTTATAAGGTCATTGGCAACATATATTCTATCTATTCCAGAGTTAGTTATATATCTAGGAGAATAAAATGAAAAGATTAGTGAGTCTGGTTCTGCAAATTCGTTTATATCTTTTAATTATAGTGTATCTATAAATTTTAAAAAGTTTTGGAGATAGGTTGTTTTCTTCTTTTAGATTTAGAATCTGTATCTTTTTCATTTATTATACAGTTGAAGTCTCCTGCCAATATCAGTCTACCCTTAGTTAGATGAATTATCTCTTCAAAGTGTTGTTTTAACTGTTCTTAATCCTAGTCCTGGAATCCAATATAGATTTACTAAAGTATAGATTTTCATATTTAACTCTATTGAAGCTATACAAAACTTACCTGATGTATATTGATGAGTAGTAGTTATTTTAGGTGTTATAGTTGTATTGTGAAGCAGTATAGCTACTCCTCTTTTTTTGTTTTATATTGAGAACTTATTAATACTGTGTAATTATTGATATTTAAGTTGTTTATATCTATATCTAATAAGTGTGTCTCTTGTAAAAAGACTACTTGTGGTTTATGTAAATTTATGTATTTGGATAGGCTTCTTCTTTTATTACTATTATTCAGACCATTAACATTTATGGATAAACATTTCATTTCCTAGTTTTGAGTTTGTTTTATATGTGATTTTATGTAAATATTGTTTATTTCTTATTCTATCTTGGATGAAGAATTTAAAAATGTTTTTACTGTATAGTTTTTGTATGTCTCTGACCGACACCAAAGTGATAATTAAAAACAATAAAACTTCTGAACTTGTAATTTTTAACCTTAAAAACCATTACCTATCACTATGAGGTAATATACCTCTTTGTTTGGTTAGTGAATCTAACCAAACAAACTTTCTACCCTCACAAATAATGTTTGTATCAGTTTCTCTTATCCTCTTAGTTTTAAATAAAGACACTTAAATAATATATGAAAATAATATAATCAGCTAAAATATATAAGTATATTCTTTTTCTCTTTATATTATTGTATTTCAGTAATACTTGTTTCTAATCAGGTTTCAAAAAGGTACAACACATTTAGACTAAGGTAATATCATTTCAAAATAGTTTGAAGTATTAATAAACATTTTCTCATGTTCAACAATATTTTTTACAAAAAATATATATATAGAATTATACACTCTGTGAAAATATGAACAATTGACAGATAAATGAGTATCTGACTAAGAAATCAATTAAGCAAGGTTTAATTAATGTCCTAAAACTGGAGGAAGAGGAATGATAGCAAGGTTATGAGTTATTTAGCTTTATGGAAGAATTAGTGTGGCTGGGATGGAATGAGCCCATAACAAAAGTCTGCAATACCCACATTATATTTTCATCTTTTGGATTTAACCACATCACCATTAGGTAAGGAAAGTATGTTTAACGTATAAAAGGAGAAGTAGTCCCCAGGATTTGAACACCAGTGCTGAATTTTCAGATATCTACTGTGCAAGTCATACACTGTGCTTAACAAATATCATGTCTGGAGAAAAGGATGTTCCTTAATGAACGTGTCACCAGAGCATCTTGGGTGAAAGGCAAATACAACATTTTATAGTCATGTTATTAGCATGATAATTTATTTTTGAATGTTTGGGACATATGAAAGAAGGAGGCAGTTGAGCTATCACCCATTTAACTCATGTAACTAAACTGAATATGCTAAACTGGTCATCAGAAGAAAAGACCTGGCAGACTCCAACAATCAGTAATAGTCAAATCATAGTTTTTTTTCTCCATTGAAAAAGGGGGGGGGGGTTCTACCCATTCAGACTTCCACTGTCAAAAAAGCAATATAAATATACAAACATAGATGCATACATATATACATAACTAATGAAAACCTTATTTGTTATTAATTAACAAAACACAAATAAATAAATAAAGCTGTATATATTATTCACTGCTAACCAGTGAAATCTACTTTTCTGTTATTTCATATACAAGAAAACATTAAGTTCCTTTCTGCTGAGTGACATTAAATTTATGTTGCTTTACTGTGTAAAATGAGCTACACAGAAAGTCATCAGCTTTTGATGTGCTTCTCAGGCTCATTTAATAAACCCATTATTCACCCCCATATCTAGTGTCAGTGAAGATTGCTTTAATTCTCTATATTGGTGAAGTAAAACATTTACAGCATCTTACAGCAGCAGAATGAATTGAGTCTCCCTCAGGTGTTCTTGTATGCATATACACCTATTGCAACTTTGTGATAACTACTGAAGCAATTTAGGGGAAGGGGAATAGTGAGGATAAAAACGTTATGGCAGCTAGCAGACCAATTTTGTGATAAAAATTTATCATATATACATTAAAAAATTGAGGAGAAAGGAACATGTATACTATGAACACATGATCTGGGTGGTGAGTGAGGGTGGAGTTTAAAATTAAAGTATGCAGAGAGAATGCAATATTAGTGTCATCCAGAACATGGACAATTCAAGAAAGGCTTAAGGAAATGCTAATTTATGAATATCGAGATTGTAGTTTAAAAATGCATTGTCTTACTAATGTATATATCTCTGCGTTTGTTTTAAAACTGCATACTTCTCTCAAAATGCTGTTCTCTGTGCAGTTAAGAAATTAGTGCATCTCTGCATTTGTAAAATAAGGTGGAAAGTACTTAATATAAACATGAAATACATAAAAGCAATGTGGCTCCTGACAATTTTCAGCACCACAACTATATCGTTGCCCCAACAATGGAAAAGCACCGAGGAATGTCTTGTGGTCATAGGTGTATAAATAATGGTCATGTTATTTTAAAAAATGAAATGAGCATGCTTCCTGGATGAGCGTCAGTTAGATAAAGCCAGGGGATCATGCACATAAGCAAAAATGTGAAAAACGTCAACAATATAGGGAGCTTGTGCTTCTAATACCATTGGTGACTATAAGGCTGTCTCAAGAACCAAACGGGAAAGGGTATGTGTTTTTTTTAATTCTGACAAGATTAACTACTATTCATGTGACTGCTCTAGCCTGCTCTATAGATTTCACATTACAGAAAATGCATTTCAAGCATACTATGATATACACTATCACAGGGTAGAACATAACAGGACATGTAAACATCGGCAGAACTGTCACTGAACTCCGGATATCCAGAACCACATCATATTTGGCTTGAAGCCAAAAAACACCATGGAGAGCAAATTCTGCCTTACTCTACATCAACATAGACAAATGAACCAAAACAAAACAGTTTTAAGACTATTTAAATTAGTCTTATGATAATTCCAAACTGAAACACTTCGTTTTAATCATGACACATTCCCTCCCATCTCTGCTGTTTACCCAAACAAGAACACTTTTGTCTTTTAGAAAAATATGTAGTCAGATATATAACTGATAAAGTTTACAACAGGACTTACTATATCTATTAAGGAATACAACTATGAACTAAATAGAACATTATATGTTAATGAAGACTTTATATGTAAGAGAGAAGAAAACAAACATAAAAATATTGAGAACTTTGCTATGTGTTGATTAATCTGTTTAAGAAAATGAATATATTAGATGGATAAATAATAAAAAATGAAGTAATATTTAAATTATGCTTAATATACTTGAGTGATTGATTTAAATGTACTTGAATTTATATTAACGTTAACATTTAAAGTATAATAGAAAACAGTACCTGTTTCAGATTGAGTTGAAGACATAAAGAACTTTTCTTTTGTTGTTTGTATTATTATTTAAACTTTTACAGAATATAAAACATATAAGATTATTTGTCCTTTAGTTTTTTTTTTCTTTTGTTCAACCGTCTTCCAGTTGTTTACTTCAGCATTTCTCTTTGGAGTACTAATTGCCCAGTCCATAGATTCTTCTTGTATTAGGATGTTATTGTTGGTAAGGTATTTTATTGCTGACTCTACTGTTTCAAATACTTTTATTCCATTTGGTAGGAAAATTCTCAGTCTTGCTGGAAATAAAAGATGGGTTTTGAATTGCTTCTTCTTCAAGGCTTTTATTATTGGTAGAAATTCCTTTTTTTTGAAACCACCTTTATAGAGTAATCATTGTCAAATCTGATTAATGTAGCATTGTATTTGATGGGAGAATTTGCCCAAGCATTTCTTAATATCAGATCTTTATCTTGTGTAGAAAAAAGTCGCACAATTATGGACCTCGGTTTGTTCTTATTTGGAGAAGAAGTATTTCAAGGTGTTGCTAGTGATCTGTGTGCACGTTCTATGCCATATGAAAGAGCTTCAGGTAATTTTACTACATTTGGTATCCAGGTGGTAAAAAAGTTTATCATATTGTCCCCTTCAGATTTTTCTGGTAGACCATATATTCGGATATTATTTCTTCTTGTTCGATTTTTCATATCATCAATCTTTTCTAGTAAATATGTATTCTGTTGTAATAAGAATTCAGTTTGTTGTTCTTCTATTTGGACTCTGGTGTCAATGTCATTTAGTGTCTGTTCAATAAGTGATATCTGTCCTTTCTGCTGAGTAAACATTTCCTGAAGTTATTCTATTTGTTGTGAGCACTTTTCTTTAAAAGTATCTATTTTATTGTCCATCTTGTCAATTTTAATTGTGAGTTCCTGTATATTTGTTATAAGAGATTGTAGATCCTTTTTGAGAGAAGAGTCTTGGGCTGAGTTCCTAAGATGACTCATATTGTAAAGCTGATATTGGTGCTGATTTACCAGTAATTAATTTGACAGGAATTATTAAAGTTCTGACAATTAAAACTCTCCTGTAGATGCTCGAAGTTGTTAAAAATAAGTTAGTTGTAAATATTTCTTCTTTTCTGTGTGGGATTTTGTAGAGCCACTGCTTTTGAGAAGAAATAGGAGGTTAAATAAGACTAGGTGTCTTATGGCTCAAAAAAAGCAAAGCAAAGGTCACCTCAAAGCAGCCTGAAGTGTACTGAGTATAAGGAGAGATGTGTTAATCTATCAAGGTAGTTGGAAGTAATTAAGACCTTTAATTTTCTTGGTTAGAAAATTTGGGGGCCTTTCCAGCTGAGTGAGATGTTTGGATTTGTACACTCCAAAGGGGGCATTGTATTCATGATGGGTTTAATAAGGGAAGAGTACATTGGTAAGGTGATTTATTTGAATCTTGAAAATATTCTCTTGGAAAATAATTGAACCAGATACAAGAATTTCCTGACTGTGGTGAAAACATGATGACTGAATGAGAGAAAGCTATCCACATAGTATCTAGGTCTCTTATGGCTGTATCTGTCTGAAGAGGAGTACTGTTTATATCATGCGAAGAAACAACATTTCTGCCAAATGCTTTAGTCTGACTCCATTTTTGATACATCATGTATGTGCATATTTAGCGCACCAAGGGGGTGGATTCCTTAAAGATCACAGAATCTGGTGCATTACAATGATATCAGAGTTAAACCTGCAGATAATGTAGTATGTAAATGTGCCACAGTGAACTCAGAATATCTTGGCACACAAGGGAGTATCTCAGTCGAATGGCACACTAAATGTACCCAAACGTAATCTGTAAGTAATGAAAAATTACTGACAAAGAGTGATGTACATTAATAAAGTTATGGAAAGATTATCAAAATTCAAGCATTCTGACAGTCTTACATACATATCTATGGCAGAATCTTTGTGGTAAGCTTTAGGACAACTATGGAATATAACAAACTCTGTTATTATACAAAAATGCTAACTATCCCAATATAAGCTGCATGTCATTCTTAATATATATCTTCAGAAATCTGTCCAGTAACATTAGATACAACTACAGATATTTCTGTAATTCATTTACTAATAAAATATACTTGCTTTCTTGCAAGCTGCATGCTATTTGTAATACATATCTCCAGCAATCTGTCCAGTAAGCTTAGAGCCAACTACAGATGTCTCCATACATCATGTATTAATAGAATATACTTGCATTGGTATCCATAAAATTTCTAATAAAAATTTAAGAAAAGCAAAGGGCAATCAAGGCCACATCACAACAGCTAATATTAGCTAACAATGGATGCAGAACCTTAGTTGGGAACATATGTAACACACACACACACATGCACCCAAAGAAAGTGGGAGAAAAGGAGAAGTGGGGTATGGGTAAAGAAGAGGGACACACAACAGGGATGCTTCAAAAGGAAAATCTGAGGGAAAGTCAGAGGTGAATGGGCAGTTTTTTTGGGGGGTGGGAATAGTCCACATTTTTTTAAGAATCAAAGGAAAGATAAAGATAGACAAAGAGGAGGAGAATAACATCACAACAAGTATACTGATAGAACAAATATCACAACACGTGACAGCCAAAGTGTGGAAAAATCAGTAAGGACATGTAAGTTGCACAGATGGCACACTGCATAACATGGGCAACGTAAAGTTGTCAAACAGGGTGGGGATGCATATCAGCCATGGTGAGGTGCAGAAAAAGCATGTATAACTATGCAATATCATGTCATGGCATGTTGCAGACTGTGTGACAGTCATACCTGGATGTGTATGACCAATGGTAGGTGTGTGTTGTCAGGTAATAAATAAGGATCACATGACACATCTGGATAAAATAAACATATCCAAGTAGTCTGTCAGCAGTGCAAGTGTAAGCCCAGCAACATCACAGATGAGCAAATGCAGGTCTAACAAAGGTAGATAACCCCAGCAGAGGATAGAACTGAACTTACAACCGTGCATGTGAAAGGCAAACAACGAAGCCCAGTACCAAACAGCAGTAGAGCAGCAAAGCGGCAAAATGGCTGCTAAATACACAAGTAGGTGTACAAAACAAACGTGCAATGGAATGCATATATGTGGCACACATATGTCATGTTAAAGGCAATACACAGGTGTAGGAGTCTATTTATTACTGTCACTGGCTTAAATGGAACATACATGAAAACAAGGTCAAAATATATATATATATATATATATATATATATATATATATATATATATATATATACTCAGACCGATGACATGTAAGAATATTTACAAAAATATAACACTATAGCCTAAACAAATACATCAGGTTGTGCACATGGATTTCAACAATGTAGAACTGTGGTGGTGGTGCTGCGGTAGCATTGTCACCTGACAGTAAGACGTTGCCCCTTTCGATTCTCAGCTAGATTGTCTTCTGTCTGCGTGAATGGGCGTACCTTCGTTGAAGGTTGTGCATCAGGGCTGGCAACTTGGCACATAAAAATCTACTGCCAATCATTAGCAGAACGGAGTTCCGCTGTGGTGACCCCTAACCGGGAAAAGCTGAAAGGCACAACAACAACAACAAAAACAACAACACTGGTTAGAATGCAACACACAAATATAGCAAGAAAAGGATGTATTGCAAGCAGTAGTCAATGACTTGTGTGCAGATGTCCTGCATCTGTGAAATGGCCATACATTTACCACAGGCTCACCATGTCAACAATGTAATACATGGCAATGGGCAATAACTGAAACAAAGGCAAACATATCTGCAAAATATAACATGGAAATATGAAGGTGGAAGGGAGATGGACAACCTGTGACAACATCAAGAAAAAGCAGGACAACAAGGTAAAGTTATACATTGCAAATACATATTTACAGCACACAGGGTCCTGTTGAAGCTATCACAAAATACATTTAAGGAAATGGCAAATGTATGTCACATGGGCAGAATGATTTCTGATGACCACAGAAATGGCCATGTTTAAATCACACATACACAGTAATGTGCGATCATGCAGGTCAACATGCATAAAATCAACAAGCTAAGAATGTCAAGCATGCAGTGTCATGCAAATGTTGACTAAATACCACAGGTGTATGTCATTACAGAGTAGAGGACACTCCTGTGAGCATCATTACAGCACATCAGTGGTAAATCAGTGGCTGCTCGTGACAAATGTGTAATTGTGTGTCACTATGGAGCTGACTATGTGCAGAGACCTGTACGATCAGTTAGTGTGCACAACGATATGCAGAAGGTGTTAACCTTTGTGAATAAGTAATGCACTTGGAAATGTAAGATACAACAAACACTGCATAATGTACTGTTACACAATAAATTATCTGCTTCAGTGTGTGCACATTATTGCTATTGGTGTTTATTTATTTTTATTTATTTTTTATTTATTTAACATTTGTTGACCGGGAAAGTCCGACTAGGTTCCACAGATCCTGTTTTCAGCGGAGGCCCGGGGAGAAATGCTCCAGAAGCATTCTGGTGTTTAATGCAGTAAGAGAAGTAGGACTGTCCATAGCTATGCCATACCTGTATATGAGCCCACATGGCATCAGCATTGCCAACACATGGCACACAACACTGCATCATGCCAGTGGTATAATATGGCAACTGTCATCCAAAACACATGGAAAAATGACACATCCTTCCGTTGTACAAACATGGTAAGGCAAACACAAATCTAAACTATACCACAGTGGTAGTGCTGGACTATTTACAACACCTGTTCCCTCAGTAACACATGTTTACAGGCTAATTGTTGCAGCACTAGCTGCAGAGTAATTGCCACAATGCAGAGCAGCTGACTGTTGGAGGAAAGTGTAATGTGTTAATGTGTGTCATGCATATACTGAAACATAATTACACATCGCATGGCGATAACACATAAGAATGTCAGCTACATGGTATGCATGCACAAGAGCGCATATACAGTCCAATCAATTATATGGCAATCAGCATGTTGAAAGCATAACACAATTGGAGTGCACAGATAATATTTATGGATCGGAGAGATCAGGCTTATGGGGTTGAGTCTAATCGATGACCTCAAAAGCTATCTCCTTGAATGAGTCGTACATAACCCCCACCATATCCTGAAAGAAGTTCTCCATCTCCATCTGTGTTTGAAATACATTGGTTACAACTTTCTGGATATCATCCCAAATAATTGTCTCTGTTCTGGTCCTGGTGTTGTCTGCTCTGGGATGCAGCCGGCATGATGGCTCAGACAGGTGTGGGTCCAGCTTTCTTATCATCATCATCCTTTGAGGACTCTGCCAACGGCTTGGCATGTGCTTGTTGTCTGCATCGCTTGTTGTCTGCATCAGACAGAGGAATGTCCATAGGTCCCATGCTCTGTCAAAATGCATTGCAAAACTCAACAGAAATGAGAAATACATTTCTATCATGCAGCAGATTCTCACGAAGATCATAGCTGACCTTAATTTGAAACTGATGTGCACATCTACAATCTAACATACTTAATTAACATTATATCCACTGGTGACTTTTGCAAATACAAATATGAGACTGCAGGTGTAGTAGCATACATCAAACTTCTTATTTAAAACATGGTTTAATTTTAAATGATGCAAACATTAGGAAATAGCAGAAGTATTATCAACACAATAGCCACTAGTGAATGGCTCCTAATACATATAAGACATTCCGCATGTCACTTTATCTATAGCTATGAGCATGCCCAATAAAAGAACTGAGAATGTATCCATCACCAATGTGAGCAGTTCAATATAGGCTGTAAAATGGTATACATAATGCAGCTTATCAGTGGAAATCATGACATCACCCGAACATTTACTTATTGGGCACCATGAAGCATGGCAAGCATATGCAAAGGAAGCACATGTAACATATTCTGACATTTGAATGGAAGTATACCTGACACTGCCTCATGCATCATTAACATAACTGAAGATTGACAGAAAAACCTTCTAAACATCACCATAATATTATTATTGTGACCTGCACTGCCTCAGTAAACTGTTCATCTGAGTGTATGGCAGCAGGTCACTATTCCCTTTCTTTTTATCTTGCATGTGTTCCCTGAGCAGTTATGTCTGTGTGTGAATGCAAATGTGAGGTTAATTTCAAATCTCTCCCCCACTCCCTGCCTGATAGCCTAAAGGAAATACCACATACTACAATCCCCCCAATCATTACTAGGGAACAGGTCCTCAATGTACTTTCCAAGGCCAAATACACTGCATTGAATGGCCCCAATAACATCCCGGAATGCTTACTAAATAACATAAAACATGACCTCTCTAGTTCATTTGAATCACTTTTCAACTGGAGCCTACAATCAGGATTTGTATCCAAATAATGCAATATGGCCTAAAGGAAATACCACATACTACAATCCCCCCAATCATTACTAGGGAACAGGTCCTCAATGTACTTTCCAAGGCCAAATACACTGCATTGAATGGCCCCAATAACATCCCGGAATGCTTACTAAATAACATAAAACATGACCTCTCTAGTTCATTTGAATCACTTTTCAACTGGAGCCTACAATCAGGATTTGTATCCAAATAATGCAATATGGCTACAGTCTTTCCTGCATAAAGGAGGCCCAACCACAGATCAGGGTAACTACAAGGCCATAGGTCTGACCAGCTAATATATAAGACCATGGAAAGGATTATCATGGACATGATAAATGAGGACATAGGTAACATGCAAATACTGGTTCCATCATAGTTCAGCTTTGTTAACGGAAAGTCATGCTTATTAAATGTGGTGGACTTCATTGAGAGAGGGTCACCGAAGCAATGGATGTGGGCAAGACTATGCACACAGCTTACCTCATGCTAGCCAAGTCTTTTGCTATAGTACCCCACTCAGGCATTATAGAGAAGCTCACTAAATTAAGTATAAACCCTGTTATCACCCAAGGGATAGCCAAATGGCAAACTGATAGGACTCAGGAGGTCAAAAGAGGTGAGGTCATCTCCACCAAAAGCCCAGTCACTGGCAAAGTCTCCTATGGCTTACTACGGGGCCCACTGAGTTTGGCATTTATTTTCCTAAAGTGGAAACAAATGATGAAGGTTTATGGCTGACTAAGTTTGCAGATGATTGCAAGCTGGGGGGAGTTATAACTGACTCTCCTGCAGACATTATCATTCTTCAAGAAGGCCTATCTCTGACTAACAAATGGTGATAATGCCATGGTCTTTAAATCAATAGTAAGAATTGCATAATTATACCCTTTGGAAAGGTGGATAATTATCATGTTGACAAATAGCCTTGAAGAGTCAACCCAGTGGTCAGGAATCTGTGTATGCGTGCAGACAGTAACCTTTCCTTTGACTACCATGTGACCAGAGTAGTAAGGAAATCCTTTTGTGTTGCACACTTTATAAGTAAGGGTATGGCAGCTCAGTCCAAAGGGGTCATTATCCAACTATACTCTGCCTTTATCACAACAATCATAGAGTACACTGCTCCCTTTAGTATGTATCTGACCAGGCATATGCAGAAACTCCAACTACATCAGAGTTTCAATACAAACCTGCCTTACACAGAGGGCCTTAAAAAGCTTTCCCTCTACTCTGTCTGATATAGATTACTGAGGGGTGATCTATGCTTGACTAACAAGGCACCCACAAACTCTACAGTTATGAATATCCTGTATACTCATAAGTCAGACCATACAAGAAACACAGTGGATTAGATAGGAAAACAAGAAGGATGCTTCATGCTCACCAAATGATTTATAGAAATCAGTGCATACCAAGATTATATATTTCCCATTCTGAAGGAGGGATGGGCCTCCTTAAAACTGATTACATGTACAGATCTGTAATTGTGGGACTCCACACATATCTGCTGACCCCACAAGACCCAACTGTAGTGAAAGTTTTGAAACATGATGAGAATAAATCTAGGATGACTTCCCTGCTTAGGCTAGCAGAAGCATATTGGCATCAAGCAGGAATGGAAATCAAACTGGAAGTAGATAAAAACCAGGCAGCAATTGTGCCAAAAAACAAAAGAAATAATATAAGGTGAAGGACCAGATGAGAAGGCAAGAAATGTGGAAAATAAATAAATACAGTTGCAAGTATAGAAAACTTCTGGAAGAACCTCATATTGATCAGGAATGAATGCAGGAATGATTAAGCAGAGGTGAATTCAAACCAAGAGGTGAAAGGTTAATACTGGCGGCACAAGATAGTGGGCTACATACACGTTGGTTTACAAAGTCCATTGAACATTTGTGAGAAACAGAGAAATGTAGGTTTTGTAAAACAGAAATGGAAACAGTCTCACACCTCTGCTGGTTGCGACATACTAATGGTAGTACGACTGTATACTGAAAGGCATAATAATGTGGTAAGACTGTTACACTGGGGATTGTGCAAACATTATAGTACTGAAGTGGCTGAAAAACACTGGAAACATGAGCCACAAAGCATCATAGAATATGATGGTCTACATCACATGGGATCATCCATTACCAACAGTTCAGAAGGTAGATGCTAGAACACTGAATATAGTGGTCGAACAAAAGAAGACAAAAGTAGCATTTATCATTGAAATCACCACACCCAGTTGAAATTACCACACCCAGTGGCTACAGTGTGTTGAGTAGAGAGAGACACAAAGTAATAAAATATCAGGATTTGCAGGCAGAAATGCCAGCAATGTGGAAGAAAGATATCCAGACAGTTCCAATAGTCGTAGGAGCAATGGGTCTTATTAAAAAAGACTCTACAATCGTATTTAGATACGTTACCAAAACATGTAATTCTGTAAGAATTGCAGAAGTAGTCATTACTGGGAACATTGAAGGTGTTGCAAAGAGCACTTCTGGCTGACATCAAAGATTGAAACAATACAAATTTCATGAACTTAAACCATACTTTGACTTAGGAATGGGGTCCATTCCCATCATGGTATTAGAAACCAAAAAGATTTCGAGAAATTAAAAAAAAGGGAGAAACACAATGTCTAAGGACCAGAATTTTGTCTGTGACTTAAATAGAACATGCTGGAGAAACAGATATGTGTCCCACAGACTGTACCTCCTATGAACAGGCTTCAAACCCATATGAAGCTGATTTCATGTATTACAATTTAAGCACTAACTAGACCCGAGGAGAGGGAATTGGAAATGTACACTAGGCCTGTCGCACATGTCCATTATGGGCAGAGGTACCTTATAAATGCCTGGCTTTCAATGTCCTACTTGGATACAGGATGTCGTTATTCTTTCAAGAAAACTTAATTAGGCTTAGAAAGGTCCTGCTGGGTCATTAGCACAGTAAAAATGAATGCAGGAGTCTATAAATTGTAGTGTCTGCAACAAAACCACCCAAGGTGTTGTAGGCCGATGCAATGCTAATGTTGAACTAAAAGGCATGCAGCACGGTCTGCTAACAGCAGGGTGAACACTGACACAGCAGACACCCATTTAGTCTGTGAATAAGCAGGATATGCACAACTGATCAGCCACTGGACAATACATACGAGTGTGCTAACACATGCATTATAAGGATGGCATAATGGTTAAGGTGTTTACCTGGCAAACACAAGGTGCAGAGTTTGATTCTCATGTGGGATAATTGGCTAGGCTTAAAATGGCCCACAAGGGGCAATTAGCCTAGTATTAACCTATGAACCTATAAGCACTAAGATTTGTATGCAAAGAATCCTTCTCACAATAAATCAGGGTTTCACCACAGGTATAATGTGCTTACTTCACTTAGTTGACTGATTCATGATGGGTATTCATGCATTATAAGCAGTATACATGGTAATGTGAAAAATACAAGGCTGGAACAATGATCAGATGCTTTTCATGTAACAAGACAGAAAAAGTAATCAACATACCTCTCTCCCCAACTCTGCTGCTCCTCAAGCCTGTGCCTCCTCTCAATGTACAGGGAACAATTTCTAGTCCTGTCTTCCTCCCCTGAAAAAGAAAAGCACAACTATGAATTATATATTCCTCAAATAACAGGGATATAAATTTCTGAGAAAAAGTTCTTGAAAGCTTAGTTCTGAAGGACATTAGATAATCACCATACAAATTTTGCAAAGTTACAGACAGGCTTTTACATCTTTGAATAAAGTTTGGAGAACATGAAAATTCAAAGCTGCAACTGTAATGTGCATCCAAACTCTAACCTTAATACCTCCCTGCTTAACTAATCCATCTTACCTGAAAGCGTGGGTGAATGCATTAAGACTGGGTGTTATGACATCACCTGGATGGGGGGGGGTCTACTAATATGGATCCTAGCTTAGGATTTCAAAAAATGAATATGTGCTGGGCAAGTAGGTAAATACTTAGCAAACATTAATTCATGTCAGCAGTGTGGTCCGAAACATTAACAGCAATGGAAAACATGCATTCCTCAGACAGTGGGACAGTGTCATGCATCATACAGCTTCTGCTAACAGAACCATGCAAGTTGCTGTACATGAGGGACACGGTAAGGTATGTCTGAGACTAAGATGTTCCTTGTCGAGGTGCACATGTCTGCCCATCTCACTCCCTGCAAAGATAATAATGATGTGGTTCTTAAGTGACTAGTAATTAATGACAAAACAACACCCAACTTAGCACTTTGGAGGGTGGCGTAATGGTTAAGGTATTTACCCTACAAACACAAGGGTCAGGGTTTGATTCTCACATGGCTCACAAGGACAGTTAGCCTAGTACTAACATATGAAAATAATACCATATTGTGGACATATTACAGTCTGTAGTAAGCTTTAATAAACCTGCTGTTGTTAACAGACCATTACGGATTACAAGCATATTTGTAGGAATTCGTTAGAGAATCGAGTTATTTGTAACCATGTACAAAATAAACATTAATATCAATAAGTCAGATATTCTTCTCTGCATTACCGCTATGTGTGAAGCAAACCAAAATAACAATTTAATGACGTGTTTCTCCTCTGTGCATTGGAACCCATAGCACACTGAAATGAAAACATGCTGGAAGGTTTCCTTACAGGCCGAGCTAACAATCAACATGTGTTTCATCTCAACAAACAGGTACTGATTGTGTTTATTTGACTTCCTGAAGATAACAGAAACTTCAGACACTTATTGGCAATTTTATTTTAAAGAAAATTTTATTTTAAAGAAATAACAGCTATACGTGAAACATATGTGTAAACAACTGGATAGGCATTCCTCTTGGCTTAAAAAAATGGGACTGTAGTAAGAATGTTCGCTTTATTAGGAGAAACGAAGAAAAGAAGTTATTTATGACTTACTATTCAGACATATATTGCTACAGTACACTGTTGTACTATAACTGATAACTACAAAATGATTAGTCATCAGCGGCCTAGGCACTATAGGCATCATTCAGTGATGCATTGGTACAGTAAATCTGTAAAATTACATCATTATATGTTGGAAAACAGATGTACGTTTACAAGTTCAGAATTATGCATATTATAACATTATTAAATAAATTAACACAATGGGAATTGAACCCATTCTTATATGGAAAATGTCCATGTCTAATAAAGTATCACAATGAGCTAATTTCCAGAACAGTTACTTAATGCTTATAAAAGGCATCTATCTGATATACTTTTGACACAAATCTCTAAATTCCATAATACTTACTTTAGGGATCCACAGACTGTTTCTGCACCTCGGTGACCCTACGATGAAGTTCTTCTGTGCCACTCCAATGCAGGTCATTATAGCAGTGACAAATCTGCACTCCAGTCCAGTGGATTCCCTACATTGTTGGTGCTCCCTTGGAATCAAGTTCCAGATGCTGATTATCGCAAAGTTCCTTGGCCTGGCTCTCATTACATGATCCACACCAGAATAAACGGTTAGCATCTGTGCAGCCTCCTCCTCGGTCCAGTTGGGGACAAGAACACATCGCAGCATCCTGGAAGTAGCCATCTCAATACTTCAATGGAAAAAGTCAGATAAATGCAAAAATCGAAAAAATGCTCACTGAGGTCCCACTCAGTTTGCAGGTAGCAGTTGTCTAATCTGTAAGTGTAGCAAAATCAGTATTTAAAAGTGCTGGTTATGTCATGTTATCAGATGACTGGAAGATGGTGGGGACATGCCACACATGGTACTGTTTACAGATACCTATTGAGTACTTGTACAGTGCACCTGGGTGTTAAGCAGAGTATAGATAATTTATGCAGATGGGAACAAATGGGATTCCAAAACCTAGAATTTTAATAAACCTCAAATTATGTATGGAGCAAATGGTACTTAAGGATATGTGCCCATTGGGTGCTCTTATCTTTATTGATACTGGAGTCGAAGGCAGCTGATAAGATATATTGGAACCTGAGCATTTCTGTTTTGGGAAATATTATATCTGTTAAACTTACTCATTCTCAAAGGTACATGTTTAGGTTTATATTTTTTTAATGTGTGCCTTAAGAAAAAAGGGTTGTAACTTACTGCAGTGATGTTTGCTCGATCTCGATCTTTACACATGCAGGTGTTGCCGTTTTCATTACGGGCATGCAGTAATTTCCTATGTGCAATTGTATAGACAGATTTATATAGCAAATGTGAACAGTACATAAAGGCAGATTTATCCATATTTCTTATGGATAATTCTGTACACTCTGTGATGTATCCAACAAGTACATCCATAGCACTTGACGACAAGTTCAAAGTAACCAACACAAAAATATACTAAAGAAAAAGTTCTGCGGAGCCAAAAGTGGTCAAATAGTCTAAACGTTTTTAAAGTTTTATACTATTTTAATGCTTTTGGCTCCGGATAACATTTTGTTTAGTACACTGTGCGATGTAGGTACAGAAACTTATGGATTCTGACATGATCTATATGTACTATGTTCTTTTGCTGTTACGGATGTTTCTTCATTGACGTTTCTTAACACAAGTCTTATGACAACTCGCTCAATATACAAAGGGCCGTACTCTGTGTTGCCTGCTTGTGAATCTTGTGCTTTTTCAATGTATTCTGTAAGTTGTTCATTTGTTTGCTATTTTTGTATAGTAGTTTAATGTGAAATGTATACAGACGCATTCTGTAAGTTGTTCATTTGTTTGCTATTTTTGTATAGTAGTTTAATGTGAAATGTATATAGACGCATTCTGTAAGTTGTTCATTTGTTTGCTATTTTTGTATAGTAGTTTAATGTGAAATGTATACAGACGCATTCTGTAAGTTGTTCATTTGTTTGCTATTTTTGTATAGTAGTTTAATGTGAAATGTATATAAACACATTCTGTAAGTTGTTCATTTGTTTGTTACTTTGTATAGTAGTTTAATGTGAAATGTATATAGACGCATTCTGTAAGTTGTTCATTTGTTTGTTACTTTGTATAGTACTTTAATGTGAAATGTATATAGACGCATTCTGTAAGTTGTTCATTTGTTAGTTACTTTGTATAGTAGTTTAATGTGAAATGTATATAGACTCCTGTGGCATGACGCTGTTGTATTTGGACAGCCATTCAACAGATGTGTAGTGTTAGCGTTTCTAAACAGAGTCTCTAAAGATATAGGTTCATAGGTGTTTACTAGGCTGACTACAAGAGCCTTTTTAAGCCTAGCCATGCATCCCAAATCTCTGACAAGTTGTGGTACCCCTGATAATTGTAAGCAGGGACTTGAGAGATGAAACATTTTCAGGTTGCGTGTATCCATTCAAGACATAGGTGTCAAGCCAGGGATAAATTTCCTGTTCCCCTTCTAATTGTTCAAGTTACACTTGAATTGGGTTAGGGAGGAACACTGCTTTACATGGATAGGGAGCCTGCTCCAGAGATGGGATAGTCTCTGGGATGCATACCTGTCTCTCCAGCAGGTGTTATTTATATCACAGGCAAAGTTTAAGTCTTGAGAAATCATAATTCAGGTAGTTTCTTTTGTGACTATACGGGAGGTCCATCAGAGTGGGGTCTGACAATGCCATGTATGCCAGGCATAGATCTCTACTCAACAGCCTGTAAGAGACAGAATACAGGGATAGGGCCTTGAGGCGGTCTGCATAGGACATTTTACTTATTCCCTGTATTTTTTAGTGAAGAACCTCTGTGGACATTCCAGCTGTTAGATATGCCTGGTTAGATGCATACCAAAGGGGACATTGTACTCAATGATAGGTCTGATAAATGTTGACTACAATGGAACAATGACTTCCTTAGACCTAGATCCTATACCTTTGTTTACACGGAGCACAACATAGAATGATTTCCTCACTACTGTAGACATGTGATGGTCAAAGGTTAGACGACTGCCTATGTGTGTCT
Source organism: Protopterus annectens (assembly GCF_019279795.1). Lineage (NCBI taxonomy): Eukaryota > Metazoa > Chordata > Ceratodontiformes > Protopteridae > Protopterus > Protopterus annectens. The sequence continues at coordinate 692,881,428 of NC_056736.1, forward strand.
CTAAGTCCCTGACTACTGGGTCAACTCTAAGGGGTGTATTGTCAATATGATAGTTACCAGGGTGGATCACTTCCCGAAGGATACCATTATTAGACATTATGTTGATTTTAGAACTGTTTATGCAGGCATCGTTGTTACTTTTACATGTCACATTAGTATTTGTCACAGACAGTGCTTTATAGACTTTTGCATTGCACAGAATGCATACTATTTATGGTGACATACATAGTCCACATAATTAACTGGGCTTCCACATGAATGTGATCGCATGCATATCACTGTCTTTTAGATGGCAAATCATCCGATGGGTGACAATTTCTCCTTGAAAATGACATCATACTAGATACTCTGGGAAAACATGGATGAAGACTCCTTGGATGTGCAGGGAATACAGTATGGAGAATGAAAGTGTGGACCGGTATCACCAACATGATTAATATGGTTGGAAGTCACAACAGATCCCATAAGGTCTGTCGACAAAGCTTCTCAGATGTGATCCTGCATGCAACCAACAAGTTAAGATGATATAAGAGATTGAGGGATGCCACCAGGGGTGGACCATCACTGACCCCCTGATGACATCACAATATTTCCAGCCTCCCTGAAAGTAGCAAGAGGAGAGCAACACATACCCAGGGTGGTATAGAAGCAGGAGTTGCAGGATGAACATGGATGGCTTACTTTCAATGACATGGCTGAGTATAGAGTAAATCATTGCATATTGCTGTTCCATGCATATTCATTTATTGTCATTTTTGATTTACAGAAGCAGATTTGAAGCATGCACACAGATCCACAGTGGGTGATGAAGATGAACGTATTTGTAAGTGCTCATACAACTGCACTACAGTCAGAACTGCACAACCAGCAGGTATAATACTGTCTGCATTAATATTTACAGGTCCACGTACTTCTGGACAACACCAGAGAAGGGCAGCCGAATGTCTCCATACTGTGATACTGTGACCACTACCTGTTATTGCCTCAGCCTTGTGTCACAGCAATGCTGTTTACTGTCGTATTGATATTGTCCCATTGTTGTACACTACAGGTACATCCAGTGGGGGCCCAAGCCATGCAAGTGCAAGTACAGACATACCAGGTATGTTACCACAGCAGGTTCCTAGCTTGTGGCAATGTGTAACAGACCTGTGATACATGACATTAATGGTGCTGTTTTTCTACACAGGGACATCTGTCCAACAGGTGCAGTGTCCATCATGTGTGTATCTGCAGCCCCGTTACTGCGTTGTATATGTCATTCTATCAGTATTTTGTTGCCTGCATACATGACTATGTTGTCTTTCTCTTTACTTTCACACTGCAAAGAACCAGATCAAGGTCATATGGAGCCCTAGGCAGAACACTGGACTAGGCCCCCCGTCATAGAATCATAGCCTAGCTAAATGTTGATCCCCAAAAAAGAAACCTCAGTCAGCACCTGTCACCCCTGTCAATGAGAGACACAGGTGGAACTCCTGAGACAAATTTGTGGTTTCCCATCCACTCATCAACATTGTGCTTGAAGAAGGTCGGCAACATACACTGTTTGATGTGTATGGGAAGTCTATCCTAGAGACAGAGCAGCCTCTGGGAGACAAACCTGTCTCTCTGGCAGGTTTTTTTAATGTTGCATATTAGATTTAGGCCTTTCAAGTGGGTAATGCATGAGGAGTTAGACTTATAGATATGGAGCATCTCTAGTAGGGCTAGGTCTGAGATTGCCTTGTAGGCGAAACACAGATCACCTCTGACGAATCTGTATGATACCAAGTAGAGTGATAGTGATTTGAGCCTGTCCACATAGGACAGGTGTTGGAGGCCATGCATTCTCTTTGTGAGGTATTTCTGTGGCTTTTCCAGCTGGTGCAGGTGTTTGGAGAGGTACATATCAAATGGGGCATTGTACTCAATTATTGACCTAATGAGGGAGGAGTGCAGAGAGGTAATAACCTCCTTTTTTCTGGATGCAATCCCTATACTTATGAGATGAACCAAGTAAAAAGCTTTTCTGACCACTGATGCTACATGAGGTCGAATGTGAGGTTATCAACCTGTGTACCAAGGTCTCTCACCACAGGTTGTATGCTTAGGGGGTTGCTGTTGATGTGGCAATCGGTAGGGGCCATGTTGTTGCTGAATGGTATGATAATATATTTTTTTGCATTTAGCTTTAGCCATGACTTTGGCACCAGTCATTTGTTGCTGTGAGACTCACTTGTAGTATGTTAACATCATTTGGGGAATCAGTGACAGCACGCAACTTTCAGTCATCCGCAAACTTTGCTCTTCACCATTTGTCTTTGCCTGGACCTCTGAGAAGTGGATGCTAAACAGTAGGTGTCCCAGGACAGATCCCTGAGGAACACCACTAGTGACAGGTCTGCTATCAGTGATGGAGGCACCTATTTTGACCTTGTGGGTTCTATCGGTGAGCCAGTTGCCCACCCATCTGATGAGATAAGGATTTACGCCAAGTTGCGTTAACCTTTTGATGATTGTGTCAAAGGTTTTGGCCAAGTCAAGGTAAGCTGTATGTGCTGACTTTCCCTCATCCAGAGCCTTGATGACAGCCTCAGAAAAAGTCAACCAGGTTCAACAGGCAAGATCTGCCCTTGACAGATCTGAACTAGGTGGGGTCAAGTGCTTGGAGATTGCCTATGTCCTTGTTTTTGAGGTCTATAATAATAAGCTCCATGGCTTTACAGATCAGACTTGTCAAGCTAATGGGGCAATAGTTTTCAGGGTCAGTAGTGGCACCACCTTGTCATGACCTTGTTGTACCCCCCCCGCCATCATTCACAGTTCTTGCTTGTTGCATTCAGTCTCTACAGTACTACACAAGCTTTACAGTTTAACTTTACATGATTTTCTCTTTGAGACAGCATCCATGAGATCATCAAACTCCAGCTGTCTGACCAAAGCCAATTCTACTGCTAACAAAGATAAAGTAGATAACCGTGTTGGCCCATGAATGTTCTTCTTTCACTTTTTATCCTTTTTAAACAAGAGAGGGACCTCTCCCCACTGGCACTGGCAACAGGCATACAGAGGAATATACGGGTTTATATTAAAATACTGAAACCTCACTTAAGCGAATACCTAAACACCGACACATAAATAGCGAACCACAAAAACACCGAACGTCACGAAGCATGAAATTCGAAATATCGAATTGCCACAGTAGGCCAACCCCACCACCTGCTACGTACTACCTACCCAACAAAATAAATAATCCACACTTCCCCATATCTACACTTCACCCATATATCCCATATCCTAATCAAACATTCAATACACACAAATGTATCTAACTATAAACAAACAACACCCAAGTATGGGAAAAGTATATTTTACCTATACATTCAGCTACACAACTATATTACTATACATACACTTAACATAATCCTACTTCTAAACCTAAAGTAAAGGTTGCATGTATTACTATGTATGCACTTACCTTAACCCGCACCCTAACCCTAAGGTCCGTAACTATTGTACATTTATGTTAGGGAGCTATAACGGATAAGGGCCAACTATGACAATTTGATATTTCGAATTTTGCGCTTCAGGACATTCAGTGTTTTCGCGGTTTGCTATTTATGCGTCGGTGTTTAGGTATTTGCGTAAGCGAGGTTTTGCTATTTTAATATAGACCCGAATATATGGAGCACAGTTTCAACATTGGGAAATGCTTTCTCTAGGTCATGGTCAGCAATGTACTTTCTCATTGAAACAGGGCTGTCTGTGCAAGTCTGTGGGATTAAAGAGGAGAACTGCAAGACTTCTGTGAAACAGTCTTGCAGATTGTCTGCATAGTAGTTTTGTAGGCTTTTTGCACAGCTGAATAATTCATTGTGTGTCACTGATAATTTCACATTTAAAATTCTAAAGCAGCTATGAAGTATTTTGTGGTCTTACAAGATTTGGCCCATAAAGAGTGAAAAATAACTGTTAGGTCCCCAACCTGGGGATATAGGATTATACAAGTTTGCACCCATAAGCCAAGATCTTCCCTGAAATCTTGGCATGTAAGAATTTATTCAATTCCAGTTAATGCGAGTGAGCAAACAAGAAGGCTCTGAGTAGGAGAGACATCTCAGAGGAACTAGGCCAAGGACTGTTTTATGGGAAGTCTATTCATGGGTGTAGATTGATGGCCCATACCCAGGGCAGCAGTTAATTTCTGCATGATCCTGAGGCCAAACTAAAATTGAACCGCTTAGACACACAAGATGAGACTTGAGGCCATACACTGGTCACCAGACATGCAACACTTATATTTAGAGGTAGTTAGTGAAACAGATACAAGCACTTTAGCCTCAATTCAGTCTTTTCTTTCAAAACTGCAGTTTGATGGCCATAACCCATGCACCCACACACTTCGTTATAAACCTACAAAGACTTTCTGCTATCCTCCTCAAAACAGGCCACTATTACACCCCAAGCCAGTAGTAACTATGCTAATGACCACTAGGGCCCTTATAAGCTTAGCCATGCAACCCAAGTGTGACCTACAAATTTGATATATAGGTAGTGATTTACTGATTGCCTCTGTCCATAGTCATAGGAGCCAGATCAGGGGTGAATTGCTGATTGTACATCCATTGGTCCAAGTGGCAGTTAAGTTAGTGATAAGGAGGAAGCCTGCTTCACATGGATGGGGAGCTTGTTCCAGGGAATGGGAATTCTGAGAAACATATCTGTCACTCCAACATGTTCTGTTTATGTTACAAACAAAATTTAGGTCATTTAATGTAGTATCTCTGATGCTGTTTTGCAGATATGCAAAAGGTTTATCAAAACAGGGTCCAGGGATGCCAGGCAAAGATGACCTCTCAGTTGTCTGTATGATACTGAGTAAAGAGACAGGGCTTTGAGGTAATAAGCATAAGACACTGTGTTTACTCCTGGTATTTTTGTAAGAAACCTTTGCAGGCATTCCAATTGCTGCATATGTCTGGTCACTGAGGGAGGAATTAAACTCTATGATGGGTCTTATGAGGGCCAAGTACAGTACTATAACCACCTCTCTGGACCGAGATGCATGCCCTTGCTTACAAGTTGAGCAACAGAAGGATTTTCTTATTATCTTGGATGTATTTTGCTTGAAGACTAGGTTACTATCTACACAAGTTCCCAGATCCCTGACTAGTGAATCTACTTTCAAGTTTTTTTAAATTGATGTCAGTTACCCAGGGTGTTTAGTGGTAGATCCAGATCCAGGAATTTGTAAAAGGGGGGGGCACAGTCTGGTTAGTTAAGTACCGGGGTGGGAGTGGGAAAATGAGACACTGGATTTGGTGGCTGTGGAAATATCAACTTAAGAAGCTCTGACATCATGTGTGGAAAGACATCAATACACATTCAGTTGCACATGATGTCACTGTGGATTTGGTAGTAGATTTTATTCTAATCAGCTTCTCTGGACCCTCCCACCATTGAATGCAACTGCCTTTAAACAACTGACCTGTTGAATATAATGTATTAGAACAAGAACACTCATCCATTTACCTACTTAACTAAAACTCCAACAAGGTGTCTTTATTCTTCCCACAGGGAAGGTATCAGAGAAGGAGTCCCCTAGATCTGCTAACTAAAGTGATTTTTATCTGGACTAATTCGTTGTATTATGTTTCTTGTTAGTTCGATCATCCCTGAGTCACAGGTGGGATACCAGACCTGACTCAAGCTTTCTTGATTACCTCTGTTCACAGCTGTCCTTATGCAAAGAGTTTTATAGTTTAAAAGTAATGTAAGATTATGTATCAGAAAGCAAACAGTTTCAGACCAAGTGATTATGTATATGGTAGTTACTAAAGAACAGTGCATTGCTACATGGGTATGCATGAATACAATAATCATCACCAAAGGAGTAGTGCAGAATATGGAAGTTGGATTCCTTACATACATTGCAATTTTTCTTTCTCAAATGTTATGTAAATTACAGCCTGAATAAAGGCTGTTTGGGAAACAAGAGAAACACAGTGCACTGTAGACTCATGGTCAGCAGACAGCACATTGGGAGTGATTAATAATTAGCATAGTATATCCAAGCATTAACATTAAGCACTCATAACATTTTTATTAAAAAAGTAGCAAGTACCAAAGTCCCGCCAAGCTCCTCTTAACGTAGGTTTATTGAATAAATAAAATACAACTAGCGTTTTCGCCACTTAACAGAGTAGTGGCTTCTTCAGAGATACAGGAAAAAAAGCGCTACAGTTTTTAAATTGTTTAAACAAACACCCACTGACTACGTCAGTATTTTCCTTAAAGCAACAATGTTGTTAGATATTTTAAGTATACTGCACATGTTTTGAATATACAAAAAAACAAATCTTCTTCGTGGTTAATATTACAACGGAAAAGTTAAAAACGGCAGTGCTTTTCATACATGTTTAAAAAATTTTGCACAACAAGCGTGTAAAAAGTAAAAGTATAGTATTTTTTCTTTTTGTGTGATTGTTAAAGCATTCCTACCTCTCACTCGAAAAGCATATATCATACTTGCACACAAAGTTGAATATTTATACACTATTAAGGTTTAGTTAAAAAGGAAATTACAATTTCCTACTATTTAAGATATAAAAAAATTGGAAAAGTAAAAATCAACTTCAGATAAAATGAGTCAATTAAACAGTAGCTAGTCATTAAGAAAAAGTGTATTACATATTACATACAAAATTATTCTAAACCTAGTCTAGGTTTAATACTTTAATGGAAACTACCTCCTGTAATTTCTCATTTTCAAAATGCATGTTATATAGCAATTTTCATTAAGTCCTGGAGGGCTAAAGGCATTGAGAGTAAGTTGCCATACTAGCTCTTTACTTTCTAATAGTAATGAAGTAGGGCCACCTCTAATTGAAGGCAAGACCTGGTCGATGGCTAAAAAATGGAAACTATGGCCATGACATTTAGTAATATGTTTGGCTAATGCATTATCAAGTTTGTTTTTCTTTATAGCATATTGATGTTCATAAAGTCTATCGCGTAATCTTCTGTCAGTCTTGCCTATATAAAATGCCATACAGCAATTGCATTGAGCTAAGTATACTATTGATTTAGACTCACAGTTGAGTTTGTGTCGAATATAGTATTTTCTGTTTCCTATAGTAAAAGTTTTAGCTACTTTTACATATTTGCACCAATTACAGGCACCACACTGAAATGTGCCTGTATTTCTAGAAGTCACATTCATTTCAAAATTCCTTTCTAGTACCTTTTTAATATTACAACCTCTTCTATAGACAATATTAGGGACCTCTCGTAGCTTATCCAGGAGTTGTCCATTATTTGTAATAATCTGCCAGTTCTTAAGCAGTATAAGATGAATATCCACAAAATTAATATTGAAAGTAGTAATAAGACTAGTTTTGTATTTGTCTTTTGCATTAACTATGCTTGTGTTAATAAAATTGTTGTCTTCAGAACTACTGCTAACATTAGTAGAAATCTGACGAGTAAATGGTTGTAATATAGGTCTGTATATGCCATTAGATCGTTTGATTTCAACTTCATTAGTAAGCTCTACAATAAGTTGGATTGGATAGTTCCTATTAACAAACATGTCCTTTAAATTAAGACATTCATGCTTGAAGGAAGTTTCACTACTACACATTCTGACTGCTCTTATAAGCTGTCCTTTAATGATAGATCTCTTTTGTTTAAAGGGGTGTGAGCTGTCAAAGTGCAAGAATGAGTTGCAGTATGTATACTTTCTAAAGATAGATGAGTGATATTCACCCTTATTTAAATCTTTTGTTAATTTTACATCCAAATAGTCAGTTTCTCTTTCATGAAATTTGTAAGTAAATTTTAGAAATTCAGTAGTTCCGTTTAGGTAATCCACTAGGTTAGCTGCTTCAGATGCGTTACCCTGAAATAAAATAAAAATATAATCTAAGAATCTCGTATAAAATTTTAAATAAGGCTTGAAAACTAAGTTGTTAAGTAAAAAATGTCTCTCCCAGTATGCAACAAAGAGATTAGCTACACTTGCACCGCATGGTGACCCCATAGCTATCCCTTGTTTTTGTAGATAAAAATCACCGTTGAAAGTGAAAAAGTTAGAAGTCAGGATAATATCTAATAATTCTGAAACAATATAGATGTCACTTTCACTTGCTTTAAGTTCTATTAATATTAATGTCAGCCATTCAATAGCTTCACAATGTGGGATTGAAGTGTATAAATCAATGACATCTATTCTCAAAAAGTTACCTGACTGGTCAAAGGGAATATTATTAATGCTATGGAGAAAAGACCATGAATCTTTGCATATTTCTGGGAGGAGTTTCAAGTATTTTGCTAAAATTGATTCAACCAGTTGGGCACATGGGTATGTAATTGATGCTCGGCTATCTATTAGTGCCCTCATGGGAGGATTAGTGAGATTCTTGTGAATATTCGGGATGCCGAAGATTATAGGAACCTTAGGCATTGAGATGTCAATATAGTTGTAAGTATCTAAATCAATTTTGGCATTGATAAAGAGATCCTTAAAATACCCTCTAATTCTACCAAAACTTATATTCATTTCATTTAAAGATGAATGTATGTAAGCTGGTCCTCTGAGGACTGCCAACATCCTTTCTATGTAGTCAAAGTTATCAAAAATAGCTAGACCTCCTCCTTTATCAGGTATAATTACTCTTACAGGAGAGTTGCATAAGTGGTGCAAAGCTTTCATTTGTTCATCTGAGACGTTTAATTTTCCAGTCAGGTTACCAAAGGTGTTACCTTGGCTTAAATGCCTAAGATCTAATTTTCTCTCAAATAAGAGCAAATCAGGGTGGAGGGGAGGATTAAATGTACTAGCAAGCTTAAGAGATGAGTTATCTCCTTGCATAACACTGTTAAATAAAATGTCCAAATTCAGTTTGCGTACATAGCATTTTAAATCAATAATAGTGTTTGCTAGATTAAATTTCCTAGTGGGCACAAATGTACTGCCAAAAGCTAAAAGTTCAATAAGGCATGGTTCAAATACAAAACTGGAAAAATTGTAAATTGTAAAGCCCCCCTTTAAGTTGGTTATTGTTTCAACATCAGAATGGTCACTTATGTCGACCAAACCAGAAGTGCCACTCACTTCCGTGTTTTGTTCCAGTTCGTGTTCCTGGACTGTTGGTTGTGGTTGTTGCGCCCCCCTAAAAAATGTCCATTGTTGTTGTTACTGTTGTGGTTAGTTGAGTAGTTGTTGTTATTATGACCATTCCTTTGAAAGCCCTTATTATTTTTATTGTTTTTGTTTTGGGCTTTAATACGGTTGCTACGTCGAGTGACTTCTATGAATTCATCCTCATTGTTATCCTCCATGAAATTAGAATCAGTAAAGTTGGAAGTAGATGTTGTCGCTGTCTCTACAGAGTTAATGTTATTAGTTGCAGTTGGATTTTTGTTAGAGGGTGTTTGTAGTTTTTTGGTCATATGATAGTCTATCCCTTGTCAGTTTCTTAATTTTGTTGTCTGAATTTAAAGGACATGTTTGTTAATAGGAACTATCCAATCCAACTTATTGTAGAGCTTACTAATGAAGTTGAAATCAAACGATCTAATGGCATATACAGACCTATATTACAACCATTTATTCGTCAGATTTCTACTAATGTTAGCAGTAGTTCTGAAGACAACAATTTTATTAACACAAGCATAGTTAATGCAAAAGACAAATACAAAACTAGTCTTATTACTACTTTCAATATTAATTTTGTGGATATTCGTCTTATACTGCTTAAGAACTGGCAGATTATTACAAATAATGGACAACTCCTGGATAAGCTAGGAGAGGTCCCTAATATTGTCTATAGGAGAGGTTGTAATATTAAAAAGGTACGAGAAAGGAATTTTGAAATGAATGTGACTTCTAGAAATATAGGCACATTTCAGTGTGGTGCCTGTAACTGGTGAAAATATGTAAAAGTAGCTAAAACTTTTACTATAGGGAACAGAAAATACTATATTCGACACAAACTCAACTGTGAGTCTAAATCAATAGTATACTTAGCTCAATGCAATTGCTGTATGGCATTTTATATAGGCAAGACTGACAGAAGATTACGCGATAGACTTTATGAACATCAATATGCTATAAAGAAAAACAAACTTGATAATGCATTAGCCAAACACATTACTAAATGTCATGGCCATAGTTTCCATTTTTTAGCCATCGACCAGGTCTTGCCTTCAATCAGAGGTGGCCCTACTTCATTACTATTAGAAAGTAAAGAGCTAGTATGGCAACTTACTCTCAATGCCTTTAGCCCTCCAGGACTTAATGAAAATTGCAATATAACATGCATTTTGAAAATGAGAAATTACAGGAGGTAGTTTCTAAGTATTAAACCTAGACTAGGTTTAGAATAATTTTGTATGTAATATGTAATACACTTTTTCTTAATGACTAGCTACTGTTTAATTGACTCGTTTTATCTGAAGTTGATTTTTACTTTTCCAATTTTTTTATATCTTAAATAGTAGGAAATTGTAATTTCCTTTTTAACTAAACCTTAGTAGTGTATAAATATTCAACTTTGTGTGCAAGTATGATATATGCTTTTCGAGTGAGAGGTAGGAATGCTTTAACAATCACACAAAAAGAAAAAATACTATACTTTTACTTTTTACACACTTGTTGTGCAAAATTTTTTAAACATGTATGAAAAGCACTGACGTTTTTAACTTTTCCATTGTAATATTAACCACAAAGAAGATTTGTTTTTTTGTATATTCAAAACATGTGCAGTATACTTAAAATATCTAACAACATTGTTGCTTTAAGGAAAATACTGACGTAGTCAGTGGGCATTTGTTTAAACAATTTAAAAACTGTAGAGCTTTTTTTCCTGTATCTCTGAAGAAGCCACTACTCTGTTAAGTGGCGAAAATGCTAGTTGTATTTTATTTATTCAATAAACTTATGTTAAGAGGAGCTTGGCGGGACTTTGGTACTTGCTACTTTTCATCTTGCATTGTTTTACTTGTTTTCGCTAGTTCATTTTTATTAGAAATGTGGTATCTCTTGGTGTCACTTTTCATGCATTTATATTTTTAATACAGAATAACGCAGTAATACTCAACAGTCCTTTGCAGAGCATAAAAAAATCCAAACTATGGTTGTGGGTTACAGTACAGGAGAGTCAGTAATATCAACTCAGTTTTGCAAAACAGAATGTTAGAGGAGAGGGCAGACATGATGAACAAATGTAATAATCTAGTGTCAACAGCATGCCCCATAGCTCTAGTGACCCATGTCTTGTTGCAGAGTTAGGCACCCAGTCATATACAATGAACTGGTAGGTAATATAGAGCAAAATCACAGAGCCATTTTTATGTAGAGTATTAAGTTAAGTCCAGCACAACATCATGGAATCTTTTACAGGATGCATTATCCGAGGCTGACTTTAAAGGAAGAGAGATTGCTAAGGACATAATAGTCTTCACTACAAAGCCAGTAGAATGTCATCATGCTATTAAGGATTTATGCCCAAGAGCTAAATGAACTGTTTCAAGTGCCCACAAATCCCTGCATTGCTTATCAATGACAGCACCTTTTTCTATAATCTATAGTCTGTTGGACACCGCCATAACATATGTAAATAATGCTTGTTGTCCACATGGCAAGTCCAACACTTGCATCTGCCTTTACATCTTACCTGTGTAGTTCTGTCAAGGGTTAACAAGTTTGCAAGGTTTTAAATTCATAAATCAAGAAACTGAAAGGATGAATTTTGGTTTAGTATATCCGTGATTCTTTATTATTTGACATTTGTTTACTGGGAAAGTCCAACTTGCAACAAAGTAAATTTTTAGCAGTGGCCTTGGGAGAAACACTCCAGATACAGGTCTTTTGTAATGTGGGGGAAACCAGAGTACATGGAGAAATCTCACACAAATGCAGGGAGGACATGCAGATGCCATACAGAAAGCACTCCAGCCAAGAACTGAACTGGAAAACCTCTTGCTGTGAGGTGACAATGCTACCTCTGCACCACTGTGCCATCCTATTAGTGTTATATTTCTCTTCTTATCCAGATCTGTCTGAAACACCAGGGTCCCAGCTGTAAACTATTTTGTTCCACCCATACCTCTCAACCTCTTAGTGTAAGAATTCTGGAGAAAGCCAAACATACTAGAGGACCAAAGGCCCAAAATCAGAGACAGAGTTTAAATATTGAGGAAAATGATCAGGTCTCTGATCATAACCGGGTTATTATGTGTTTGAAACAAGGCTGCCAAGAAATTTATCTCAAGAGCAAAGGTCAAGAGGTGAATCTTGACATCCATGTTGGGAATACATAATAGAGAGTTATGACTGCTAGAGACCCAGTTACAGAAGGAAAAAAATGTAGGAGCTCAACATGTTCTACTGGCTTTAGTTTCTGTAGAATCAATAGCTTAAAAAGTTATTATTAGATACTTTGCTCTGACACACTTTCTAAGTGTGGCAAAGTGAAATTCTAACAACTTTTAAAAGTTGTTTTACCTTATTCTGCTTTTGTATGCCAGTCAGTAGTCCCTGCTCTCAGTCCCTACTGCAAGACCCAATTGTAACAGCACTTAACCTAGGAAATGGTTCATAGGTTCATAGGTAGGTACTAGGCTATCGGCCCTGGGGCCTATACAAGCCCAGCCAAAAAGGTACCCTGGCTTTTGCCACCCAAGAAAATTATTTTCCTGTGCCACTGTCGAGCAGAGCCACAGAGGTGATCCCTGGGGTGAATTTCCTATTTCCCATCCAATCATCAAGATTTTTCTTGAAGAGTGCTAGGATTAGGACTTGCTCAGTTTTAGGATCTTTGCTTGGAAGTGTTTTCAAAGGTATTTTTATATCCCAAGCTGACTCCAGAGAAATTTTTCCTCAGGTGCTTCATATATTTTTCATAGTTGTAGTGCTCTACAAACATTTGTTTCCCAAAGTGGGAAAATATGAATTACAACCGACTGTCACAGTGTCTTGCTTGAATATAATGAAATTGTCTTCACAAAGTCCAAAGTGCTAAAGGGTTCCATCTGCCCTGTTTCACTTCTACAGACCCTGGCATTCTTATGCTTCTAGTAATTCTGTTTACCTCGTGCTATGTTAGGATCTCCACATAAGAATGAGGGAGAAAATTATGGTTGGTGTTCATTCTGATAATAATCAATGGAATGTGCTTCCACCCCAAACATAATTTCTGAAAATCAAGCATGCAATGTGCAAACAAAAACATAAAATGTGTGTACATTTAAAACAAAGTCTGAGGAAGGGCATGCTACTTTGATTGAGAGGTTCAATCTCAGAGTAAGTATAAAAAGTAGTTAGTTGACTAACTGGTGCAATTTCTTTACACTTAAGTCTGCACAGCCACTTTACCCCATTCAGTATTTTGAAACTTGTCTACTCCAGCAAGTAATACTTCAGACAAATTTCTTCAGGGAAGTTACAGTCAGTAATCTTGCTTTTGCAGAATCAGGCTCCTATTGCCAATTCAGTTGAACCCATCTGTTGGGGAAATAAAAAAAAAAATATGAAGGGAATTCTTACATTAATGCATATGTTTGCAGGGTAAGTTTCAAACCTTGAGTATTACCCATAATAAAAAAGGAACAAGAACACTTTACTGAGTCTTAGGCCTGGCAGTTTCCTCTGTACTTAAGGTCCTTGGCCTGTTTACAGATGTTGCATGTCTTCAACACTAAAATGTCCAAGTTTTTAATATTATTAGGATCATTTTGCCATTGCTTGTATCTATTTACCCCTTCTGATGCCATACCATTGCCATGGGCATTAATGTCATGATCTTTTAAAATCTCACATACTGAAATATTCTATTGCCATAAATGAAAGTGTCAAACGGACATGCTTATAAGGCAGTAAATTCTTACATTAAAGAATGTATTTCTTTCTTTAATTCTTTCTTTTTGAAATGTTGCTTTATAGACTGAGATATTTCTTTGAGCAGGCATTCCCAAAGGCCACTACAGGGCTCTTGCTTAAAGGTTTGTTTTTCTATGAGCAAGGTACATACTCATTTGCAGGGGTCTGCAATTATGTAAATTTTAATTTCACAGATTGCATTTCCCCTTAAAGGGTAACCTCATGCTCACCACCCCTTTATTCTCAATGTACTTACACAAAAAACAAAACAAAAAAAATCCAGAAAAAGTCCTCCCGATATCAGAAATACTGAGCTAGACAATTGGAAAGGATCATCATGGACCTCATAAATAGAGATATTGGGGACCTACAGACACTGGATCCTACCCAGTTTGGCTTTATTGGGCAGATCTGCCTCCCTAAACCTGGTTATTGACTTCAGTTCATGTGAGCAGGCCACGAAGGGTGGTGGTGTCCACACACAGCCTATCTGGACCCGCAAAGCCTCAGCCTTCGACCCCATACCCATTATAGATAAGCTCACCAGCTTAAATAAATTAAATATACCCCCTATGTCACCTGATGGGGTTGCAAACTGGCTCCCACATGGTTAAATTGCTGGAGCCATGTCAGACTCCACCAGTCAACAAGTGGCGTCCCAAGCAAGTGGCGTCCCTGGGACCTCTTGTTTGGTATATATTTTGTTTGACAGGCCAAGGAGGTACAGGCCTCTGACTGACTGGACTGGCTGACCGCAAACTGCTGACTGCAATCACGACTCTCAACCCGAAGACTCTCAGCCGAAGGCAAGCATCCTCCAAACAGAAAACTGCCAGAGCCATTGCCTCATTGCCTGCTTGCTAATAAAAGGTGTACAAAGTGTCTTTCTAAAAAAGTGTAACCCAAAGAATTACCACAATTTTCCAAATGGGTTAGAAGTAATTAATAGGATTAGGGACCTGGGGGGAGGAATTGATAAGCTCATTTGACCAACCACCTATAAGCAGTAGAAAACATTATATAGCTTCATTTAATGCAGCTTCTCCTCTCTCCCTCAGTGTCTCCCCTCTTACTCTGTCTTTCTCTGTTTGTCTGTCTGATACACACAGACACGGACAAACATGCACACTTATGCATGTGCAAGTGCGCGCACGTACACACACACACACACACACACACACACACACACACACACACACACACACACATACAGACACACACATACAGACACACACAAACACAAACAGACACACACACACACACACACACACACACAAATAAAATAAATGTTCCTCTTTTCAGGGTACAGTTCCAGTAAAAATGTTTTTTAAGTTATCCTTCATCTGTTGCATGGTTGTATAACAGTACATTTTTCTGTTTTCAATAGGACAATTTCAGCTTTAGCACATTACCACAGCTGTGATTAACAGTTTTGGAGTAGCATTATCACATCAGGAAAACACAACACAACTCAAACTATACATTAAGTATTTCACAGGCAATCAAATAGAGATAAACTCATCACCAAAATGACAGACTGGGATCTAAACTAGTGCAGACTTTTTTTTGCAAGCTTTATATACATATAACCTGAATAGCTTTGAAAAGTTCCATACAGTTCCTGGAAAAGTACTAATAGTTTACAAAAATGAATAAACAATATACATCCTTCCTCTTTCAAGGAAATGGTTAGTCCAGTAGCATGCGGTTGGTGACTTGCACCATTCAAATAAACTACTTACAAAGCCTGATAGATGACTTTCATTTTACTTCAGATGCAACAAATCCAGTGACTTACAAGGAATGTCAGTCAGGTTTCATTACAATGACGTTCTCCCTTACCCCTTCAGCTAGCAGGCCCTTAACAAAACAACTAATGGGTGTGAACTACTTTAAGAAGTAACTGTACCTTTCTCACCAACACAAGTCGCAGCTTGTCAGTCACCTGATGCAGTTGGAGGATCAGTCCAGGATCATCATATAAGCAGATCACTTGACTGCAACCTCCAATCGCATCTCTGATGCATCTTTCACAGGAAAAAAAGTTTGCAAATTAAAAATGGAAAAATGTACTGTTTTGATGGTACATTTTCAGATTTCAACAAAATAACAGTCACAGCCGAATCAAGGTCAAATGGAGCCCTAGACAGGGTAACAAATTGGGGCCCCTGGGAACAGCCCCACCTGCAAAAACTCCCTCACCCCCTCAGCAGGCCCATCCTCAGCCATTCCAGTGTTCCACTACTTGACTAGTTCTCTCCACTTACCATAAACACTGTTGAAACCTGTCAGTATGCATACTGCTTTCTTATTTTCTTCTACAATGATTACATATATTGAAATAAAATATCACAAACACTAATAGCCATTTACTAAACAAACAATACAATTTGACAGTGAAAACAGACTTAGCATGAGCAGTAAACTTCTCTGCCCTTGAAACCTGCATTCATTGAAACAGCATAAAACCCAAATTCAAAGAAAATGCATCTGACCAGTAGAGGTTTAAGTTTACCTTTGTGTCATTTTCAAACCATAGCCTCCTTACACACATTTTTAGTGCTATGCCTGCCTATATGTGTTCTTTAATTCACCTTCCTCAAAATTATATTCCTTGTATAATATAGTACCACTTGTTAGAATGCATTTTAAATTTATAGTTTTGAACATTCTTCCATTAAGCAATGAAACAAAATGTATGACCTGATGATGACAAAACTACTATTTTCAGAAAATGTTAGCCATAAAAGGCCACTCAGACACTTCTCATTACAATCCAGCAATATCAGTCAATCTCTGCAGAAGTAAAAGTCATCTGAATAATTCCACATTAAAGAGATCTGTAACTAATGAAGAGGTTGCTACCTGCAAACAAATTTAAATTTCAGTGTTTATTCTACAAATTCAGGGCCTGCTGCCTTTGAAGAATTAATTGCCTATGTAACATTAAAAAAACTGTTAAGCTGGGAATATTGCAATAGGGAATGACTGACAATCTGAAAGGGTCATAGTTACTAAGCATGTCATGGTAAGGAGGGCACACTTAGAAGTGCAGAACCCCTATCCCCCCTTAAAATGCATCAAATAATCAGCAATCAAAAGGGCACTGCAATATCAGCACTCCATCCACATGGTGGATATGCGCACCCCGAAGAGACACCAACCTGGCTAACAACAGGAAAAACAATGCTCCTACTTAAGAGTGAACCTGCAAGCTACCCTAAAAATTATAGACCAATAATGTGTCTTCTGGTGACGTATAAACTATACACTGGAATTGATGCCGACAAAAGTTTATAGTCATTTAGAAGAAAACTCAATTATGGCAACAGAACAAAAGGGCACTAAAGTAAGTCATACAGAACAAAGGATCATTTGTTGTTAAATAAAGTCATACTGGAGAACTGTAAAAAGGGGAAGAATTTAAGTATGGCATGGACTGACTACAAAAAAGCATAAATGTTCCACAACATTGTAATGTCATTTTCTGGTTTTGCCAGAAATAAAATAATATACCCATACATGTCAAGCAGAGTGCCTCTTTGGCCCTCTTCAAAAGGAACCTTGATGATTGGATGGGAGATAGGAAATTCACCCTGGGGATCACATCAATCACCCTGCTAGACAGGGGTCCAGGGAAGTAAATATTGTGGGAAGAAATAGCCAGGGAATTGTTATGGTTAGGCTTGTATAGGCCCTAGGGCCGATAGCCTAGTACCAACCTATGAACCTATGAGAGTATCCCACATTCATAGGTTCATAGGTTCATACTAGGCTATCTGCCCTGGGACAATTACAAGCCTAGCCCGATTTTGTTTGGCTTATGCCACCCCTTGATTTGAGTATACTGTACCCTTTTTAAGGTTTAGTTTACTGTGCCTCTGTCTAATAGTGACATGGAAGTAATCCCCGGGACAAACCTACGATCCCCCATCCAGTCATCAAGATTCTTCTTGAAGAGATTCAGTGAAGTGCTCTGCCTAACATGAATTGGAATTCTATTCCAGAGTGAAGGGAGCCTCTGGGTTATGAATCTGTCCCTCCAGCAAGTTCTATTTATTTCTGTGCTGAGGCTCAAGTCCCTCGAGCGTGTGGCTCTAAGGGATTTAGATTTACTGAGGTGGAGCATGTCCATTAATTCTGGATTGGACATAGCTTTACATGTCAGGCATAGATCGCCTCGAAGTAGGCGGTATGCAACTGAGTAGAGCTGGAGTTTTTTTAACCAAGCAGCATATGGCATCTGCTTGAGTCCCTTGATCCTCTTGGTGAGGTACTTTTGGGGTCTTTCTAATTGCTGCAGGTGTCGGGTAAGGTACATCCCAAAAGGGGCATTATATTCTATGATAGGTCTGATGAGGGATGAATAAAGGGGCACGATTACCTCCTTGATCTAGATGTGAATCCTTTCATGATGAGGTGGGCTATGTAGAAGGTGTTTCTAACCACTTTGGCAATGTGGTTGTCAAAGGAGAGATTGCTATCAGCTTGGGTCCCCAGATCCCTAATTACTTTCTCTGTACTTAATGGGTTACCGCCTATGTGGTAATTTGTGGGCACATTGTTTTTGCCAAAGGGTATGACTATACACTTTTTGGCATTTAGCTTTAGACCATGGCTCTGGCACCAGTTATCCATCTCTGTGAGACCTTTTTGAAGCATGTTTGTGTCAGCTGGAGAGTCGATTATGGTGCCCAGTTTGTAGTCATCTGCGAACTTGGTGAGCCATAGTCCTCCCACGTTGGCCTATACCTCGGAAAAGTATATACCGAACAAGAGCGGTCCCAGGACAGAACCTTGTGGGATGCTACTTGTGACCGGTTTCGAGTCTGACATGGCTCCAGCAACTCTCAATCTGTGGGTTCTGTCTTTGAGCCAGTTTGTGACCCATCTTGTGACATAGGGGTTTATATTTAATCTGGCTAGCTTATCTATGATGCCCGAGTGGGTTATTGTGTCAAATGCCTTTGCTAGGTCCAGATAGGCTGTGTGGACTACCTTCCCTTCATCTATGGCTTTGGTGACTGTTTCAAAGAAGTCGACCAGGTTCAAAAGGCAGGATCTGCCCTTGATGAAGCCGAATTGCGTAGGATCTAGTGTCTGTAGGTCCCCAATGTCTTTGTGATGATCCTCTCCATAGCCTTGCTGACTAGGCTAGTCAGGCTTATGGGGCGATAGTTTCCAGGGTCCGTAGAGGCTCCATCTTTGTGGAGTGGGACCACTGTTGCTGTACGCCATTCTGTGGGCACATATCCTGTAGTGAGGCTGAGATTGTACAGCTGTTTTATTTGAGGGGTTAGTTCTTCTTGGAGTTCATGTAGGACGCAACCCGGGACGCCATCTGGTCCCATGGAAGCAGTGTTTTTTTGCTTTGGAGAGGGCAGCCTTCACCTGAGCATCAGAGATGTTTGGGAGGCAGCCCTCTGCCGGGATAGATACTTGCTCTTTTGGGGGGGAAGGGGTGGAGAAGTTTGCACTGAACCTGTATGCCAGGATATTGGTGATGTCTGTGGGTTCAGTGTATTTTTTGTCATTTAGAATCAACTCAGAACAAGTCTGGGAGTTGCATCCCAGGTTCCTAACACAATTGAAAAAAGCCCTATGATTGTCTTTAGTGTCCTGTGCAATTTTTCTCTCGAAGCTGGCCTTGGAGGATTTTATGAGGGATCATAATTTTTTGCTAATACTGATCAGAGCTGCCTTCCCTATTAGGGATTTTGCTCTGTCATGTAGTAGCTTCCTCCTTCTGTTGTACAGTTTATTTATGGCTTGGGTCCACCAGACTGGATGCCTGCCTTTGGATGATTGGGTCTTGGTTTTGTTTGGGATAGCATGATCCATGCATTCCTGGAGATGTCCGTAGAATGCGTTTATATAGGATTCTGCAGTTTGGGCCGTAGTTTCCACTGGCCCTGGGGCCTTGAAGGATTCCACTTCGGTTTTGAGAAGTGAGAAGTTCGCTTTTGAGAAGTTTTTCACTGTGGTTTTCTGGGTTGGGGTGGGGTCGGGATGTGGATATCCAGTGAAATTAATTTATGGTCTGATCTTACCAATGAGGGATATACTTCTGGTATGGAGCATAGAGTACCCATGTTGGTAATGATCAGGTCTAGTATGTTACCCCCGTTGTGGGAGTGGTGACTAGTTGTTCCATAGCATTTGAGTTTATAATTTCCAGGAACCTTTGGGTTAAGGTGCTGGGGCTTGAGTAGTGCTCCCAGTCTATGTTTGGGTAGTTGAAGTCGCCCAATATAATGGTGTTCAGAGAGATCTTCATGTTCTCCAATGTTTTCAGGAAAGCCGAGTGGGATTCCTAACTTTGAGAGGGTGGTCTGTAGGATGCTATAAACTGAAAAGCAGTCTTGCCCACTGTTAGTTGCACATGGATGATCTCCGATACTTCGTGCAATGCCACTAACCTGGAGGTGTGGATATCCTTGGTAAATATGGAAACTCCCCCTCCTTTTGTGGTTCAGTCCGGGTTTTGGGGCCGAAAAGCATGATATGAGGTATAACCTGGTAGTGCTGGGGTGCTCTCTGGAGCCTTGAACCAGGTTTCTGTCACTGCACAGATATCAGTGTTCTCCATACTGAGGAGAGTTTTGAGGGCATGCATCTTGAGGTTAAGACTTCTGACGTTTAGCAGCATTACCCTTAGTTTCTTGTTCCTTGTGCTGTCTATGGAGGTGTGTTTGACTTTTGAGCCTTGCCTAAAAAAGGCACTATGGGGGTGGCAAGATCCTTTGCCAATATCCGAAAGCCCAGTGGTGACAGGTGCAAGCCGTCCCTAGTGAAGCAACGTGGCTTGTCGAGCATGTCATCCCAGGCTGACAGACACTGGATCCCCTTTGAATGACACAAAAATTTTAGCCAATTGTTAAAATCGATCATTTTGTCATTGTACTGTGGCATCATTCTAGGTGAGGGTAAGATGCTGCTCAAGGTCAGGGTCATACCGGCCTGGGCTACATGATCAGAGAGCTCCTCTATGTCTCTTTTCATGTAGTCCAGGGAGGTACGTCTCAGGTCATTCACACCAGCATGTACGATGACTGAGTCATATTTGTATTTGCTTTGGAGTGACCTGAGTGCTTGCGTTATGTGGCGGATCCTAGCGCCTGACAGCCAGCTCACTGTGACCTTCTCTTTGTTCAGCCTGGTGAGTGGGACGTCAGTGTGTCTGACAATAGAGTCACCTATTACAAGAGTATCAGGTGTGTTATTCAGCCATAAGGGCTGTGGCTGCTTGGCACACTGACTTTGTGGGCTATGTGTTGTGCGTGTTTTGTTTTGGGGTAGTGTTTGCTTGGATGTCTGCTTTGGAGGTCTCTGTTGCTTAGGTAGATTTTTATTTAGAGCCTCTGAGTATGTTTTTGTGTATTTATGTGTTTGGTTCGCTGATGTGGTGGGACTATGTGATACTGGAATTGTGTTGTGTGAGGTTACCTTCTCCTCCTGACTGGTGTCACCAGTTTTGAGATGAGAGAGCTCAGCCTCCAGTTTGGCTATATGGTTGCATCTCTCACATATATTTGAACCTGTTTGGAGGAGGAGAGGGTTGTCTGTGTACATGAGACAGTTGTAACATTGCCTCAAAATTTCCAGATTCATCAGCTGGACTGGAGAGGAAACCATTGACTGACCTTTGGACATGCTAGAGTAATATAGGGAAACTGAATTAAGATGGACCAATAGGGGTCAAGGTAATCATAGAGAGTATAAGAGTAAGTAGTGCTTATGGTTTAATAGTGCTAACTTGTAAGATTACTTATTTGGACCAGTGAAGGGCCTTAGAATGAGTATATGGTGTTTAATTTGAGAGATAGAGCAGTTCTAAGGGAAAAAGTGAAGAGCAGACTTCGTGGAGCCAGGAATAGTTTAAACCCAATTAGGTGGCACTGCCTGTTGCGCTATGCACAAAAACGTGCAAAACCGCACAAAAGAGGGTTTTAAGAGAGGGAGATCAAGGAGTTTGGAATTGACCCAAAATGGCCAATAAAACTACAGTTTCAAGGCAGTAACCACTCCCACAGGGGCAGGCAGGCTGCTCAATGTTTATCACTGCCACTGATGAACACAGAGACTTCCCTTTTGTTTTTTTGTTTTTTTAAAGATAGCAGAGGTTCACAAGTATCAACAAGTTATAACAGTGCAGTAAATGACCCCACACTTGAGTGCTAGGTCAGAGACAGATAAAATGCAAGTTTTAAGAAAAAAATGATTTTAAAAAGAAGTGCAAACAGGAAATTCAGTAAACAGCTCTAGGTTGTGTTCTAAATACAGTTACCAATGCAGAAATCAAGTTTAACAAGCCAGAAAATGCTCAAAGTAGGCGGCTATGCAGAAAAACTTAGCAAATAATCTGAAGAAAAATACTTAAAATCTCAAAAGTGGCTCCTTTCTTCTCTCAGTGTTTTCTCCTCTTGGTGGGTGCTTCCCCAACAGCCAACAAGTCTGAAAAGATGCCAAAACCATGAGGCAATCTGGTTTTAAGAGAGGGAGATCAAGGAGTTTGGAATTGACCCAAAATTCCAATAAAACTGCAGTTTCAAGGCAGTAACCACTCCCACAGGGGCAGGCAGGCTGCCACTGATGAACAGAGAGACTTCCCTTTAGCCCAAGCAAAAAATGGCCTCCAAGAAACTTACAAACAGTTCAGAACAGCAAGCCCATAACTGAACTTTTTAAAATCTCAGAAAAGTGGGAAAAAAGCAAGATTTTTTTGTTTGTTTTTTTAAAGATAGCAGAGGTACACAAGTATAAACAAGTTATAACAGTGCAGTAAATGACCCCACACTTGAGTGCTAGGCCAGAGACAGATAAAATGCAAGTTTTAAGAAAAACACGATTTTAAAAATAAGTGCAAACAGGAAATTCAGTAAACAGCTCTAGGTTGTGTTCTAAATACAGTTACCAATGCAGAAATCAAGTTTAACAAGCCAGAAAATGCTCAAAGTAGGTGGCTATGCAGAAAAACTTAGCAAATAATCTCAAGAAAAATACTTAAAATCTCAAAAGTGGCTCCTTTCTTCTCTCAGCGTTTTCTCCTCTTGATGGGTGCTTCCCCAACAGCCAACAAGTCTGAAAAGACTTGGATGAAAGAGTGCTTAAAAATGTATAAGACAGCCTCTGCACTGATCGACTACATTACAGTGACCATGAAACAGTGGCAGACCACTTTGCAAATAAGCCATGATAAAGGACAAATTATTATTCCAGGTATAAAAATCCAAAGGGGGATATTCCAGGGTGTCTCTCTGTCACAGCTGCTATTCTACCTTACCCTTACTCCATTAAGTTGTCTACTTAACAGCTTTGGTCATGGTTATAATTTAGCTCCTAGAAAACAACAAAGTGCAAAGGTTTCTCATCTTCTCTTTGTCGATGGTTTGAAACTGTATAGCTCATCAGATGAGGAACTGAAAGTACAACTGCAAGTTGTCAAAACTTTTTCAGATGATATAAAAATGTCATTTGGTCTTGATAAATGTGCAAAAGCAATCTTTAAAGCAGGAAAACTGCAGCACCAAGAAAACATCAGTTTGGGACAAGAATGTGATATAAAAGAACTTGAGCAGAAATGATGAAGGATCAACAATGAAACATGGACAAATGTGCATAAAACTTAGTAAGGAGTACTTCAGAAGACTTAAATTAATCCTGAAAACAGCACTGGCATCTAGGAACAAAATCCAAGTTATAAACCAATTTGTTCTTCCTGTCCTGACTTACAATTTTGGAGTGATTGACTGGTCCCAAAAGGTGTTGGATAGATTTTTCAGGAAAACAAGATGGATGCTTCATGTTCACCAAATGATTTGTAAAAATCAGTACATACCAAGATTATATATTCCCTGTTCTGAAGGAGGGATGGGTCTCCTTGAAATTGATTACATGTATAGATCTGCAATTGTGGGACTTCACAAATATCTGCTGACCTCACAAGACCCGAACTTAGTGAAAGTTTTGAAACATGAGGAGAATAAATCTAAGATGGCTTCCCTGCTTAGGCTAGCTGAAGCATATCGGTGTCAAGCAGGAATGGAAATCAAACCACAAGTAGATAAAAATCAGGCAGCAACTGAATGTGCCAAAAAATAAAAGAATGAATATAAGGTGAAGGACGAGATGAGAAGGCAAGAAATGTGGAAAATGTATAAATATAGTTGCAAGTATAGGAAACCTCTGGAAGAACCTCATGTTGATCAGGAATGAATGCAGGAATGGTTAAAGAGAGGTGAATTTAAACCAAGAGATGAAAGAGTAATATTGGGAGTCCAAGATAGTGGGCTACGTACATGTTGGTTTACAAAGTCCATTGAACATGTGGGAGAAACAGACAAATGTAAATTTTGTAAAACAAAATTAGAAACAGTTGCACACCTTGTTGCTGCTTGTGACATACTAATGACAGGAGGACTGTATACTGAAAGGCATAATAATGTGGTGAGACTGTTGCACTGGGAATTGTGCAAACATTATGATATTTAAGTGGCTGAAAAACATTGGAAATATGAGCCACAAAGCATCATAGAAAATGATGAAGTCTACATCACATGGGATCACACAATACCAATAGTTCAAAAGATGGATGCTAGAAAACCAGATATAGTGGTCCAGGAAAAGAAGACAAAAGTAGCATTGATCACTGAAATCGCCACACCCAGTGACTATGGTGTCCTGCATACAGACAGACACAAATTTATAAAATATTAGGATTTGCAGGCAGAAACAAGAGCAATGTGGAAGAAAGATACCCAGATAGTCCCAATAGTAGTAGGAGCAACGGGCCTTATAAAAAGTCTACAGTCATATTTAGATATGTTACCAATACATGTAACTATGTACGAACTGCAGAAAGAGTCATTACTGGGCACATTGTGGGTGCTGCGAAGAGCACTTCTGGCTAACATCAAAGATTGAAACAATACTAATTTCATGAACTTTAATCGTACTTTGACTTAGGAATGGGATCCATTCCTGTCATGGTATTAGAAACCCAAAAGATTTGGAGAAATAAAAAAAAAAATGAGGGGGTAGAATCCACAGCTTTCTGTACCAAAGGCAATTATCTACTAACACTGCTTTCAAATTTTACAGCACAAACAGTGACTGCCATTTGCTAAACAAAACAGTTACTTGCACATTGAAAACAGACTTAGCATGAGCAACAGTAAACTTCTCTTCCCTTGAAAGTCACAATTCCACGAAAATGCACTGAAATTCATAATCTCTTGAAAATGTACTGAAACTCAAATAAACAATTCTGTCAGCATTCTGGTAGCTGGTGTAGAGGATTCAGGCTCTTGTTTCTTGTAACCAAGTTACAGGGTCAAGCCTGATCAAGTAAATTGACTAACCTGCCTCTCCCCCTACTAGGGCATTATATACCATACCTCCATACCCCTCAACTTCTTAGCACAAGAAATGCGGACAAAGCCTAAAATAATGGGGGAAACAAAGGCCCAAAAACAGGGACAGATTTTAAATATTGCTCTCTTTGACTTAGAAAGTTACTAGAATAACAGGATTTGTCTTAGCACACAT
This sequence comes from Protopterus annectens, assembly GCF_019279795.1. Classification (NCBI taxonomy): domain Eukaryota; kingdom Metazoa; phylum Chordata; order Ceratodontiformes; family Protopteridae; genus Protopterus; species Protopterus annectens. Next base: position 692,906,839 of record NC_056736.1, read on the forward strand.
TTTCTAAAGGATATGAAGTCTGAAACACCTACGTCATTATTTAGTGACTTCAATCGTCCATAAATTGCCAGAAAACCACAGAATATATGAGGAATAGGCAAAAAATATAAGGCAAAAATCTGGACAGTTGAGAGGTATGCATACCAATCAAACTCAGTGCAAGAGATCTCTGACAAAACATAAAATAATGGAGATACAATGGCTCCAAAATGGGAATAGATTTTAAAAATCACTCTTTTTAACTGAGAAAGTTGCTAGAATAACAAGATTTGTTTTAGCATGCAATTTCTGAAGGATATGCAGTCTGAAACTTATATGCCATTATTTAGGGACTTCAATCCTCCATGAATTGCCAGAAAACCACAAATGCTATAAGAAATTGGCCAAAAATATGAGGCAAAAATCTGGTCACTTGAGAGGTATGTTAAAAACACACACACACACACACACACACACACACACACACACACACACACACACACAGATCTATGTCAGAGCATTTACTTTAGAGAAGGTTGAACTTCATATAGTCAAGACCATATGATGAACTTTCCAAAATGTCAAATGACACAAAACAACAAAAATGTTTTTGCAAGGTGGGCAAACCCTCTTGCAGCCCCCACCCCCCACTGCATATTATATACACCATCTCCAAGATTGCACCATAGTGGGAAAAGGATGCATTACATGATCCCCACTGTACAGTCATCTCCTTACAAAAGTCTTGGCTTTTTGTAAACTCAGTCCTCTGAATGGGACCTATCTATATTAATCGATATATATCATGTAGAAGACAACATGCTTTTTGTGAATGAGGAATGGGCATTGATCTGACTAGAACAGCAATAAAAAATATTATCTCCTGACTGGACTACTATTTGAATTCTGACCAAATATAATTTGAAACTAAACTAAACACTTGAAAATATGTTGGAAAAACAATTAACATCCAGTTGATGAAGAAATTTCTTCTGCCAGTTTTTCCTATTAGGGGTCAACGCAACAGAACAATTGGCAGTGGAGTTTTTACAGTGTTAAGTTGCCAGCCCAGTGCAGAACCTTCCACAGGAAGAACACACTCACACATAAAGTCAATTTACAGTGTCTAATCCACCTATAGCAGGTCTTTCGGATGTGGAAGGAAGCCCACATGAGACTCCACACAGAAGGCACCCCAGCCAAGAATCAAACTGGAGAACCTCTTGCTGTAAGAAAGCAACACTTACCACTACACCATCACAGACAGTTGATGACAAATGTGATTAAAAAAACCCAATTTAACTACTAACTACATCAGTAATAACAATAGGTGAAACTGTTCATACTTTACTTTCACTTATATAAAACATTTACTCACCTTTTATCTTTAAACTGCGTGATTTTGCAGCTTTGAAGAATAAATAATCTTCTGATGGAAGAAGTTTTACAATGTCATTCTATCAGTCAATAAACCTGATGGGTCATAAGCCCTTCCCATTAGGATATTGATTCAAATTTTGTACAAGTCAACATTAGCTGTTTACAAGTGAGCATCGTTTAAAGGCTTTTATTGCTTAATGTAAAAAGTGAGTTACACTGATTTTAATTATAGCTCTCAGTGGGCAGCTGTTTGTAGCCTAAGATAAACTACTGCAAAAGTCTGTAAATGGTTTGTTTCGAGACACATGGAGCTTTCTTAGCTACTCTTTGGCACCTCTGATACCTCTGTCATTGTCATGCGCTAGCTCTACACCTTGACATAGGGGACCCCCTCACACAAAAAAAAAAAAAAAAAGACAGAGTACACAGACCTCCATTATTTAAAATGTTTCCCCTAATTTGGAGCTTTGTTTTTTAATTTTGCAGATAAAACGTTCCTAATAGTAAACCTGGCCCAGGCACTTACTATAGCATCATTTCAAGTTAAAGCATAAATAGTTGGGTGCTGTGTTTAAATAATACAGATATGGAACATATTGTCATGTGTCCAAACTATCAAGAGCATCATGTCGTTTGCTTCTAAGATGTGCTACCTACCTTTCTCATCAAAAACGCAGATTTAATATCCAAATCAAGTATAGAATCTGATAACATAATAAAAACAAAACTCTGAAAATACTTCCAAATCAAATGCATTAGACTTCTAAGGTGAATAAAAAGCAATCACACATACAGGACACATCCCTAATGTACAGTACTGATGCAGGTGCTCATGTAGCAGGATAGAATAAAAAGGGGACTCGTGGTGCAGCTGTCATTATACTATAGGATGCATATTTGAAAAATAGGGTTGCCACCTCTCTGTTTTTATTCTTTTTCTGGATTATCCAGAAATCAAACTGATTACCTGGTAGTCCTGAAAAAACTGTACAAACTGCAGTATTCTGTTTCAGAAAAGAAACAGACTATTGGAGTTTGCTAAATCAGCAGATCTACTATGCTTTTTTTACAGAAAAGCATAGTAAATCGGCAGAAAGCAGGCATCGGGAATAGAAAAAGAGGGTGTTCCCCATCAGTTGATGTCATTAAGAAACCACAAAATGGGTGGAACCTGGATGGTAGAGGGGCACAAATGGGCAGGTTCCGGTGATGCGAGGGATGTGGCCTTTCGCCTGTTTTAGCCACAACAGAAGGTGACAAGCCTATTGAAGAACTGTATGACTCAACACCTGGCAGACTTTTTTAAGGGTTTACAGGCTATTTACAAAAAAGTTTTATTTTTAAATACAGAGGCTTAGCCAAGTAAAACCCAAGATAGAAGTTACCTTTTAATGTAGACAGCAATGATCACTCTTTCTTTTCCTTACATTTATCACATTTATTGAAGGTCAGCAATAGCATAAGCACATCTGGAAATACCTAAACCAAAGACGTGGCCAGTACCACCTTAAAATAAACCAATCTCCTGATTTATTCATATGTTTTGGGACTATGCAAATGTATGTCCCCAAGCAAATTATTTTCTAGGTACCAAACGGGATAGGTGTGGTTTCTAACATAAAAGAAATGAGCTGCTGTCCTATAAGCAAGAATAAAACACCTTTAATTAATAGATCACTCAGGCTGCAGCAGGGCATTCCATTGGAACGGATAGTTTAAATTCTGGGCGCAGATGTTGAATGTGCTTACTTCCATGGTGACGTGTGTGTGGCACATGCATGGTTCTCCTTAAAGGAAAATTCCACCACCACAGTGTTAAGAAGTTGTTTTCAATATATTTTGTTAAAATAGTGCAGTGCATTTTGTTATGGAATTCCAAATAGCTTTAAAAGGGAGGCAGCATGCGCCCCTGTGCTGATGCCTAAATCTGCCACTGGTGGGAGACTTCCTAGAAGTTGCTATAATGTAATTCTTGGCATTGAATTTTAATTCATGACTTTGGCCTTGAAGGGTGTTCTCATCTTGTGGGGGGGGGGGTCAATGACTGCACCCAGTTTGCAATCTGCAAACTTGGTCATCCAAAGTTCTTTCACATCCAAGAAGTAGATGCCAAAGAGGAGTGGGCCCAGCACAGATCCCTGAAGGACTCCACTGGTGACTGCCTCTTTGTAAGGTGGCCTTGCAAATTCCAACCTCCTGGGTCCTATCAGTGAGACTGCTAGCTCTCCATGATGTTTAGAAAGGAGTTTACACCTAGTTTACAAATGTGTTGACAATGCCAAAGTTTCTTCAAGTCTCCAAACTTTCACCATCTCAAATTATGAAGCTATTTTATGACCATCCAAAAAAGAATGGCTAATCATTCTCTTCTCCCCCCTCCCACCACAGTACATTTTTTGTTCAGGTCATTAAAAGTCAAGTTGCATAAGGAATAGTTACTGCAAAGTTTAGCAAGCCATTGCCAAACAGCATGTCAGGTTAGTTCACCTGTGCTACTATGGGAGCAGTCATACTATATATCCTTCCCTCCTAGTACCCACCTTCACATATTTAGTCTAACATTCTCTCACTAAGCCCCTTCCATTTCCAAATCACTTTAAAACACAACATATCCAGGCAGTGGTTGCATGTGGACATGACAATTTAACTTTAATTGCCAAAATTCCACTCAAAGCAAGTATTTCAATGTGTGAATATCTGCTTGAATTGCAGAAATTAAATCCTTAAACTTCCTGGCTTTTATGGCACACTCCTGTTCTTTGACCATGTCCAAGGTATCATCCCATTTTATAGGTACACAATTATCATGAAACAGTTACATTTATAGCACTGCCAGAAACTTTGTCAATGAAATAATTGATGCCCTCCACAAGAGGGCTGGGAGAAGTCTGATCAATGAAGTGGGAGACTGTCAGCTGCTCGCCACAAGGAAATCTACACATGACCCTACTTTTTTAGTAACTTTATACATGGCGACCTCTAACTTCCTAATACACCTCCCTCTTTTCACATAGGATGGCATCCTGTTTGGCGAGAAGAAAACCAAGTGTCTCGCTGGTTTGAAAGTTATGTAGGAGATAATCTGCTGCCAGCAAATATTGTTATTCCCACATAATTTGCATATTTCTGTAGCAGTCATATCAGTCATCTGGAGAGTTCAAACCACCATAAAAGAAAGAGTAGCAAAATGTCACTTTTAGCAAAGCAGCTGCTCTGCACAAACAGGGATACTAATAGTTCCATTATCTGATGCATCAAGATCAGGACGCACCTAATCTGCATCTCATACTCCAAAAATGGCGCCATCCTGAAAGATGGTTAGGAAGACTGGGGGTTTCCCCATCCTCTATAATTCATATACAAGGGTAATGTAATTGTACAGCCTTCCATACTTCTCAACTGTTAGGATTCAGGCTCTCAGGTATTTATTTCCTTTTAAGGAGATATCTAGGTATGGGAATACATTTTAGGCCAAGGCTTTCCAAGTTATTTCTCCATCAGGTACTATATAACTTATAGGTTCCGTAGTATAAAAATGAAAACAAACATTATAAATCACTTATAAACCTTCTAGTCATTGTCAGTTAAGCATTATACAGCTCATTCAAATCCTGCCTCTTATTCCTGCTCTGCATATACTGTTCCCACAATTCCCATTTTTTCTATGTAGTTTGCGCCTTCCCTTTTCTAAAGATCCCAATTCCAGTTGTTTTATCTCTGTTACTATATTCACTACTTCTAGTAACGTTGGTCCAGACTTTGATTTCCATTTTCTAGTAATTGCTTTTTTGGCAACCACCATAATTAGACTCAGCAAGGCTTTACTATGTTTAGGCAATTCCAATTATGTAGCATAACTCAAAAAATCATCTCCCCAGTCAGTCCAATCCACTTACCCAGCGTCTTCCACAGAGTGGTCCGCAGGGAATCCCAAAAGTCTGCCATTTCATCACACCTCCAAAAAATATGTTCCCTGCTACCTCTTTCTTGCCCATCACACCTCCAGCATTTGCTATCCACCTGAGGAAAAATTCTTTGGAGTCTACTTGGGGTATACAAATACCTATGTAAACACTTCCTAAATCTTCTAGACTTTGTTGCATATTTGGGAGAGATACATATATCCCCCCATTGTTTCTGCATCTATAGTTCTTAACAAGACTAAGGAACAAAGCACAAAGCCAGAAGCAAATTTAAATCTATAGCATTAAGTGACAGAGTCCCTCCCCCCCAAATAATCAGGGACACATTTTGAATATTGATCTAAATATTAAGCAACACTGTTAGAATAACAGAATACTTTGCATTGGCATGCTTTTTATCTGAAGACTGCTTGGTTTAAAATTTAAATGGCAGCCATTCCTGAATGACTTGCCAAACTATGAATGGAAGAAAACAGACATGGCTGAGAATCATGCCTCCCAACCAACAAACACACTTATGCTGTTGTTTGCTATTCAAGACATATAAAAACCATAATGAAAACTATTGTGCAAACACTTATACCATTTTTTCACTCCACCCAACACTAATTTCTTAAATGCTGTTGATGATGGGTCAATTAGATCACATTAGTGCCATTAAAACAGCTTAATATTCCTTACGGTTGAGAGGTATAATTCTTTGGTGTTAGGTAAGGGTGTGTGCAGACAGTATCAAATTAAACCTACTCAACAATCACATACTTGCCCTAACTGCTAAGTAGTATGCTTAGAACAATGGTAAAGTTAAAAGCTTATTAATTAAATGAATGAGTATTATTACTCAGTCAGGAAAAACTTTTTAACAGGGTTGCCTTCAAGTTTGGTCAGAGAGATTACCATAAATTAGGAAAACATGATGTTACTTACATACCCAGCCAGTAAATTGCCATATAAAAGAATAAATGCAGGATGGATGCTGCAGCACTGCTCTGAACTCTTATTTTTTTCCTTTAACAGGATTTACTCTCTCAGCCAATTAACAGCAGACCAGCAATAAAACAAAAAATAAACCGTAATGGTTTGACAGACAATAGTCTGCACCTGCCTGAACTGCTGCTGAACCTCGATCCGACCGAACTATTAATGTCATGCTGGGGGGAGTTAGACCAATGCACCTGCATAGTGGTGCTTGCTTAGTCTGATGCCTGAAGGAGAAAAAGAAAACATCAAGTAAAAATGTACCCCTCCCCAACACACTGGAAGAAGCCATGCACATTGCATGCAACAGTTTGAATAATTAGATCATAATCTGAATTCCAAAGAAAATAAAACATTGCATATATTTTAAATTGTTCTCATTTTTGGGCCCCTAGCATTCATGCAGCCCTAGGCAACTGCCTATGTTATTTACTGCTGGATACGGCTCTGTCACTGCAGGATCCACAGTGCAACACACAAACTCACAACAGTGGGAGTCTGTCAGTGGTATGCTGTTAAGTATCTTTCGTACTTGTCATCGCTGTAATTCCTGTTGTCGTCCTCCATTAATACTTGTCTTTCTTCTCATTCCCAGGCCAGACTGCATCAAACTCTTCAAATGCACAAACAAGTGGTATGTGTATGTAAAAACTTACTGTATGTTTTAATGCTGTTCCATTTGTTCATACTGGCAATGGTGTGACTAACAATGCTGACTTTTTTCCTACAATAGTTAAAGTTCATTCCTCTTCTACTATACTGTCTGTTCAGAAGAGGTTGTCAGGTGTATGTTTTCTCTGTATTCATCACATATGTCATGTATGCTGGCTATGTAACCTAGTTGTCTACTCTCTCTCTTATGTAGATTCTGTGACTTATGCTCAGACAAGACCGCATGGTAAGTCACTATTATCTGTAACACTGAAGTGAGATATATGTGTTTTTAATGATATCCAGTGTGTAATGTAAACATGTTGTCCTGATCTGTGTCATCTGTCTCTTCTTTTAGCAGATTAACTACCTGTATCCTCCATTAGCCTGTCCAATGATCATAATGCAGGCTCTGATGTGTCTCAGTATGGTAGCATGGTCACTGGCACACAGGACACTGACATGCTGATACAGTCCAGCCAAGATGGTGACAGTCATGCGGATGCAGCTGTAGCCCCATATGTGTAGGGAAACTTGTCTGGCCATTCTGACAATGAGGGTATATTGGATGGTGAGCAGGATGAGGCCAGTGAACAATACACCCAAGTTAAGACTGCTGCCAATGCTGACAGCAGATTGATACTGGCTGCCACAGCAGATGTAGGTGTGCTAATGGTGTACATGACCTGGTACCAGAGGGAGTCCTCCTAATCTTACAGGTAAATGAATGTTCCCAGCAAAGTCATGGATCAGACATCCGTGCATTTACCCATGCCACAAATCTTTTTGCACACCAACTGTGTGTGCTGCATGATGGACAAGTGCAAAGACATGGTGAGGTAATGGCATCATTGTCTCCTCAAAATGAATATATGTTATCTGCGGTGTGGTCAGTAGAAACCCTGGCCTCTACAGTACTACAACAGTGCCATAGTCCAAGCAGGGTTCTGCATACCCTGAATGCATTAGCCGATTGTCAGATGGGAAATGCAGGCCACCTTTTAGCAGAACCAAGCTTGCCATTAAGCATCAGTGTCTATGCGCCAATGTGCACACAGTTCCACTGCTGGCCTATTTGCTATGCTCCCGCCAGTCACGACCAGATAGCCAAGTCACAGTCATGCTCCTTCACCTGAACATGGTTCTCTTAGTTTACCTTCACTGTTTACCCTGCACATTGTAGCTCTGAAAAGCAGCCTCTGGAATCCTGGTTCTGACACCATGTTTCGCGTCCAGTTAGGATGAAATAGACGAGTCTTCATGGGTTTTGTTCAAGCAGCTTTATTATGTACAAACACATCAGGAGTAAGGCTTAATAACTTTAACTTAGATAAACTAATAAACAAACTAGCTATTACACTCATGCATGCTCACCCTCTGGCACTCTCAAAATGGCACTAAATCTAGCACTTGCCTTCTATTTTTATGCACATTCAGTCCTTGGAAATGCTTCTTAAAGGTAAAGGTACAACACAGCTCTGTATTCTACACTATCTAAAGCCACCAGCATGTCATTATTCTCCATGCAAAAATTGCTACTAAATTCTATATGTATTTATTAAATGTTCCCTTATTCTGTATAAAAATTGCTGCTAAATGCTGCATGTGCATATTGCATGCTTCCTTAAGGCAGTAATTTTGCATAATTTTTCTACCACAAAACTTGATGAGCTGAGAGATCATACAAAGAATGATCCAATTTTGCAAAAGCTCAACCACTAAATTAATGTTGGATGGCTGTCAAAGCAATCTAGTGTACCACCTGAAGTGCAAACATGTTTTCCTTACAGAGATGAGATGTTGATGGAAGATGGCATTATTTTCAAAGGTCATAAAATTGTTGTTCCTGCTTCCTTACAACATGAATATATCCAGATTTTGCGTCGTGGTCACCCAGGTTCTGAATCCACCAAAGGAAGGGCGAGAGGACTAGTATTTTGGCCTTCTCTAGTAAAAGACATTGATAATGTATTTTCTTCTTGTTCAGTATGCAATAGTACTAAACTGAATTTGCGAAAAGAACCACTTCAGCTAAGTCAAGTTCCTGAGCTACATTGGTCAACAGTAGCCACTGACATATTTGAGTGGAACAATCAGCATTACTTAGTATTGGTAGACTCTTATTTGAACTGGTTTGAGATTGATTTACTACCTAATCTAACTTCCACTACTGTTACCACCAAGTTATTTCTCAGTCCATGGTAGCCCACATAAGGTTATTTCTGACAATGGTACCTGGTTTACCCATCAGTTCTTTCAGAAATTTGGAAAAGAGTGAGACTTTGTACATGTTACTAGTAGTCCAGAATATCCACAGTCAAAGGGACTAGCTGAGCATGCATTACACAGTCCAAAGCAATTACTGGAGAAGTCAAAGTGTGATAATACCAATGTCTTTTTGAAATTACTTTATCTCAGAAACATACCCCATGATGATATACTTGTCTCACCTGCTCAGAGACTTCTATCTAGGCAAACCAAAACAACATTGCCTATCAGTTCCAGTTTGGTGATGCCTAAAGCTAAGAACAACAAGACAATTAGAGCTCAGCTATTCAGAAAGCGTTCTTTGCAGAAGTCCAGTTATGAAAAATTGAGCAGATTTCTTTGTCCATTGAAACAAGGAGAGACAGTGAGGATACAAACGGCAAAAGGTTTCAACCAAATTTGTCAAGTAACAAGTATATTGCAGAACCGAGATCCTATTTTGCGAAATCAGAGGGTGTGGAGTACAGGGGAAATTGCTGACATCTACTTCCTGTATCAGAACCGTTATCGCAGCATTGTTCCTGTGATACAGGCCCTAGATCTCAGAGCAATCCGGACAATGTTCCTGTTGCAGAACGTGTCTTGAATCCTACTTCCATTTTTGATGATGTCCCAGATGTACTTGAGGTTGAACTTTCAGTAGAGACAATCCCACTTGCTCGACCTAACTCTAATTTCTATGTCACACGATTTGGTCATATTTCCAGACCTAGTGTGAAATACACATCGATATGGATGTAGTTGTATGTATGTATCTAGTTCTGTATAATTGCATGACAAATCATTTGTATCAATTGCATGTCAATTAATGTTGTCAATATTGCATGACTCATTTCTCAAAAAGGGAGAATGTAGAATAGAGAGCTGTGGTGTACCTTTAAGAAGCATTTCCAAGGACTGAACGTGTGTATAAATTGCAGGCACGTGCTAGCTTCAGTGCAATTTTGAGAGTGCAGCCAGAGCGTTAGCATGTATAGGTGTAATAGCTATTTTGTTTATAGGTTTATCTAAGTTAAAGTTATTAATCTTCAATCCTGATGTGTTTGTACATAACAAAGCTGCTTGAAAAGAATCTGCAAAGGCTCCTCTATTTCATCCTGACTGGACGAGTGACCAATAGCCTTTTAACATTAATAGCTTTTTAATCTGATACAGATGCCTGGTGTCAGAGCTATGGCCTCAAGCTCAATGCCAAAAAGTGCAGTGTCATCCCCTTTAGTAAAAACTCTGTACCCATGAGCTACCACATAGGCAGCAATCTACTTAACACCGAATGCGTGATGAGACCTTGGGACCCAGGTGGACAGTAGTCTCTCCTTTGATAGTCACATCGCCACAGTAGTCAGGAAGTCCTTCTATGTGGCACACCTCATCATAAAAGGGTTCTCATCCAGGAAAAAAGAGGTCATTGTTCCCCTCTACTCAACACTCAGTAGACCCATTATAGAGTATAACACCCCTTTTGGAATATACCTTACAAGACATCTGCAGCAGCTGGAAAGGCCACAGAAGTACCTCACAAAGAGGATTACTGGACTCAAACAAATGCCCTACACTGACCGCCTCAAAAAACTCCAGCTTTACTCCGTAGCATATCGCCTACTCCGAGGAGATCTCTGCCTATCATATAAAGCTGTGTCAAACCCAGAGCTGTTGGACATGCTACACCTAAAGAAATCCCAATCCTTCCGAGCTACATGCTCTAGGGACCTAAACCTTGTCACCACAATAAACAGGACATGCTGGAGGGATAGATTCCTATCCCAGAGACTTCCCATACTCTGGAACAGGCTACCCATCTATGTCAAGCAAAGTTCTTCATTAGCACTCTTCAAGAAAAATCTTGATGAGTGGATGGGAAATAGGAAATACACCCCGGGGATCACTTCTGTGTCTCTGCTCGACTGTGGCACAGGAAAATAACTTTCTTGGGTGGCGTAACCGTGGTGAGCTGGGTCTATATTACGTTATCGAAACACCAAATGCCGAACGGCTAAATACTCAAAACGGCCATTCATCAAATCATTTGTTGTGGGGAGCTGTGCCCCCACACCCCCACTAATTATATATACCAACTCCGAGGTCGCACTACAGTGAGGAAAGTCAAATATTCCATTCCCCACTGTACCTCGACTCCCACAAAACACACTTCGATGAACGTCCGTTTTGTGTATTTGGCCATTCAGCATTTAGTGTTTAGATAACATAATAGGAACCCGGTCAGCTAATAAGCTCATTAGTTCTCCTTTGGTCATTATGCATGAGGGTTGGCTTGACTGGGGAGAACATATCATACTACAGGTAGGCTGAATTTTAGTCCTACCATACCTCTGGCAGTTTCAGATTTGATCTCAGGTTTCCACCCTCAAAGGGTGTGCAGTGATGCCCTACACAGCTATGCTGTGCCTGTACAGTCACTCTTTGCCTCCTCCATGGCCTTGCCATTTCCTCGCCTGGCGTAAAATCTGTTTGCTCCCTGGAACCCTGCCAACACAACAGCTTCACACCTCTCCAGCAATACCCCTTCATGTCTCTTCCTTCCCTCTTTGGCTTCTCTGGTACTGAGGCCACAAATCAAAGTCCAGTTACATGGCTTACAGGCAGGACTCCTTCCCTGTACAGCACATAGCTGAAAGGGATTTCCAAAGAGATAGTGAAGAATGGTTGTCTAACAAAAAAGAAAAATTAAGGATTGTTGAAAGGGGGATATGTTTTAAAAATACATAGTGGAAACAGAAGAATTTTTGTTTGCAAAGTAGAAGACGTGTTAGTCTGCTAAATTCCTGGAAACTAATGTAATAAATGGTGTTATTATAAGATTTTACAAGCAGATGAAGGGAATCAAAAATACTCCTTGCTGCGATTGTTTGCTATATGAACTCTTAAGAGTCATCCAGAAATACAGAGTTATATACCTGGGAAGCCATTTCTCTCTGGTTTATACATTTGAATTAATTGAAGCAAAAATAAATCAGTAGTGTTTTACAGTGCTGAACGTTTCACTGTTATAGATATAGCTGATAGATTTTGCCAAATGTGAGGGAAAATCATTTTTCTGGCTATGAAGTGCAGCAGCTGTCAAATTTCTTTAGAAATTGTAATATCCACTCATAAATTTATCTCTTTTTGATATTTTCTCACAGAGCTTTCAACATACCCTTCTCAGGAACATAACACACAGATGGATGAAACATTGTTGAAACTCAATTTGACACTGTCTGGTTTCTTCTTTTCTTTCCAACCTCAGTGAAACCACAGGAAGGTTCTATTTCTGAAGGATGACTGTTCCCTCTACAAATTTAGACATTGTGATTTCATATCATAAACATCTCAGAGAAACACTTGGGAACACACAAAAATTATGAAATATTTCTCCTTTTCAAGGATCAACTTTATACATAACACATTTATGTTCTCCTTTTGAAAATCTGACAAGATATGAAAGAGAACAGCTACCAATATGCAATCTGTGGAAGTATGTTGAACCCAATTGAATTACAGTTGTAAAATATGAACAGCATTACATTTTAGCCTTGTGTTTTCAAACTGTATATTCCAGGCTTTCAACGTTTGCTTAAGATGTTACTTCTGGAAAACAAGTGCCCTTGGATGCTTATCAAGGTTAGCCAGGGCAGGGGTAATAGCGACAGCATCAGCAAAACACACAGGCCTCAAGAGAATTGATCCCGAGCTTTTATTCAGCTGTGTTCTCCCAAACATTGACTTAGAAGGATGAGCCACTAAAGCTCTCATACTCAAGATGTCAGTAAAACACATATCTGGGGAATGTTACACATTTGTAGACTGAAAGCTGAAAATTATAATTAAAAAAGCACACAACCCTTAGTGGGATTAGAACCCTCCACACAGTGCACTAATGCTCTATAAACCACTCCATGAGGAAAGTGATCCATGGCAGCAGTTTAACTACGGATATAAGCTTTACTCCATTTCATATTTTTCCACTGCCATATAATGATCAGTTCATTTGAGTGACCATTGGCACTTGAGGCAATAGACATAGTATATGACAGTGACTGTACTTAAGGTGTATTGTCCAAAGAAGACTGCCTTTCATTATTGGGTTAAGTAGGCATTAACAGTGCTTTTCATGACCAGTCGCAAACAGTCCTACAGCAAAAAGATAATTTATAATCCCTGTATGGGCATGCCTGAGGTGTGTTTATCTATTTTTGGATCAGATGAAAGGTTGGAAATGGGAGTATAGTACAGACAAAAGGGCAGCAAGCAGACGGTAGTACAGAAGCTGAACAAATAAGGTATTAACAGGATGGAAGTGGGACATCACAAATGTCTCAGCTTAAGAATTCTGGACAAATCTAAACAGAATTCTTATTAGAAAGGCTCCAAATCAAGGACAGATTGTATGTGTTATTGATAATAATATGGGAAATGGTAAAATAATAGGTGTGACATTATCACACATTCTCAACAGAACAGGAAGTCTGAAACACAAATGGGTTCATTCATTTAATGACTTCAATCCCAAATGATGTTGTAGAAAAAGTGCACTGTTTATGGTGAACACACCAAAGAACTATGAGCCAATCATGTACACACACATTCTTTACATATGTTGAACACTGGGAGATACGAGTGGGAGTGAGTTTTTTTTTCACTGAGACAGATGTCCTTTTTTGAGAAGGGAGATTTGGGGAAGAATGTCAGTAAAGTAACATGTAGGTAAGAGGGATGTTAAATATTAGGTAAAGGCAGACATGACTGACATGATGTGTGGCAACACAATGAGGGGGACAAACTGGTGAAGTGGATGTTATACAAAGAGATAGAGACCATGGTGAGGGGAAGATTGTAAAACAAACAGGGGTGGGCATGGACACAAAAGGGGAAGGGAACACAAGGTTAGTACTAGATGTTTGCAGATGTAGTCTGTTTCAGCTACTAGACCCAATGGAAGATTAACTGTCAGCCTGGGTATGGTCACCATTGGGTCCTGGCTCAGAAGAGGAGTCTATATTGGGTAGTAACATGACTCAGCAAGTCACCAGAGGTTGGCCTCCATGTAGCCAATGCGAGCATGCTAGATCCTGTCTATTATCTCCCCCGCATGCTCTGACATTTCCTGACAGGTGACAAAGATGTCACATACACTGACATTGTTACTAACAGGTACCAGTATACCAGCCTCTGGTGCAGGGCTACCTGACGCAGGTAGTGCAGGTAGGGTAGGAAGTGCAGAGGCAGCTGTGGCAGACAGGGACACAGATAGTTTGGTGCATGTGGTGGTTGTAGTGGTAGTGACATTACTGCCACCATCTATGGGGGATAACAGACAGTGCTTATTGGATGCATGAAGGTTGCTATGCTGAAGCATATAACAGTAAAACAAATGGAGAGACACAGACAAAAAATAAACAAAATAAATGCATGTAAGAGAATGCATAACAACAAAGAGGGTGGGGGAGAAGAAATACAAACACATTAGAAATTACATTCATAACTGCAGTGATACAGTTAAGCAGAATACACTGTTAATAGTGTTATCTAAACAGTAATTTCATCAATCTGTTTGTCTATATATAAGATATGCAGGGGTTGCAAAGCTAAACTAACCCCCCCTTCTCACATGCAGCCTGGCAAATAAAGTATTGATGGAAGGAGCTATTTAGCAAGACCCCAAATATGTGCTTGTGGTCAGATATGTAAGTGGATTTTTCACAATGTTTTACAAAATAAACACGCTGATCACACAATAATATTTCAGTCACAGGTTATGCACAAAGGATAGATAAGTCTTTTATGCATCATGACACATACAGCAAAGTACTTCTTATGCATCTTACATATATGGGCCATGTAATGGTGCAATGATAGTGTTGGGATGAAAGTAAAGTCAAAGTAAATAAACATCATACACATGATGGTTTCCATGCAACATAACTTTTCTTGGGGGAAGTTGAACCCACAGGCATCCTGACAATTTCAGAGCATATATACTTATCACGAGGATCCACTTGACCAGTAAAAGGTGGCAAAGGTGGGCATAAGCACCCTTCTAACACTGTACAATCATAGAACTATGTCTAAGCTTTGCCAGCACTGACAGGTGTTCTGGTGTGTAAAAGTTATGCATAAAATAATTTGCAATGCCTAGTACTGTCAATAGAAAGCAGAGAGAGTTTTATGACAGCATGCATACTTACCCCAGTGCTCTCTTTGGTGATCAAGTCTGCTTCTCTATATCTGCGTATTCCTTTTGATCTCTTCACATGCTAGAGACATAAATGTCATAATATAAAATGTTTGGCTGGCACATAACGGCAGGTTATTTGTTTAAGTAAAATAAGTTGTACTTACAGTACAGAGGAAGTGACTAGCCCTTAACTTCATCCTTCCATCAGTGAAGGAGATCAGGATTGTGACACCTTACTGTAGTGGTGATAGTATTATTCCCCCATGTGTAGGATGCCATGAACATGGCTGACAGCCTTGCCCAAACTATGTTAGGCATCATCCCTATTCTATGGCCCAGTATTGCCTTCTTGCAGGAACCTCTGTTGTACTCCTTATGAAGTATGCCCAGAAAAATCTTGAACTTCACCTCATACCACCTCTGTGTTCTGAAATGAGCACTGTCCTCTTCTTCTCCAGCCATTGATGTGTTTATTTTGAAGAATTTCATGAAATATGGCAGAAATTTTGTGCCCAAACAGTCCTCACATGCTTTATCTTCTGATGGCATTGACAGGCATCTCATTTGCAGAATGGATTGCAAATTAATGAAATATAGGTACTGTATTATTATAGGTTCATAGGTTCATAGGTAGGTACTAGGCTATTGGCCCTAGGACCTATATAAGCCTAGCGAAAAACTACCCTTGGTTTCACCATCCAAGAAAATTATTTTCCTGTGCCCCTGTCGAGAAGAGCCACAGAAGTGATCCCCGGGGTGAATTTCCTATCTCCCATCCAGTCATCAAGATTTTTCTTGAAGAGTGCTAATGAGGAGCTTTGTTTGATATAGATTAATGGTTCCAATGACACTTTTAAGGTGTGAAACAGGGCAGTCCTCCATCTCTTTGCATGCTGTTAAGAAAACATGCTTTACAGCAGCTCCATCTGAAGGTGCATAAATATGGGATGACAATTTTCACACCCCTGACCTAAACTAATAAGGTGGCCACGTGTCCGCAGAGCTTAGCAAAGGTGATCAGGTATATGCACGACATTATGTAGAAATCACCACTGTGTTTTTCAGGTTTCCTCACTGTGGAAATTGAGTGTTTCAGAAACAGTAATGAGATGAACCCTAATTAGCCTAATCACTGTGTCGAGAGGTGTGAATCTGCATGATACAAGTATGATGAGAAACACAGAGCCTCATCCCACTACAGAAAACTAGTGTGAATGGGGTTTGAATCCTGCAACCTTCATTTGCTTAAAGCTTTCCTTCTGAGTAAGATATCTGCTTATATAAGGTAAATGATTCTTCTTACACATTCATTCAGTTGTGCAATGTTAGCTTTGAGTGCTCCTATATACTATTGAGGATGTCATTGCCAATAATGTTAAGATATGTTGGCCAAAGCTTGTCTTAAGGGGTACATTGCAAGTTGCTACAAGTATTGGACTGCAAAAGTCTTCAGGTGGATGGGGGACAGCCCCCGTGCTCATATTTTGAGTAATGTTCATTAGTACTTCATATATGTCATTAGACACAAGCTGAGTAACAGTGGTATTATTAATAGTTATTCATTGTTGTTCATCTGCATTTCTATGATTGATTTGGGAGATACATGCTCTGTACACATACCATGCTTGACATTTACTTAAAGATTTTGGGTACACATATCTAACTGTCAGGCACATATCTAAGCATAATATAAGGCCTAGTAGATTAAGATTATTGTATGGATCTGTCAGGGCCATGTAAGAACAAGGCTGTTTATTTCCTTTTTTCCATTCTTTCTTAGAAAATAGTGTATCTGGTGGCCCATCCAAATCCACCAGCAAGCCAAGATTTACAGATATGGTGAGTAAGATTTAACTACAAGCTCCTGATATCTGTGACTGACAGTTTTTAGTTGTCCATGCTGCCAACCAGCCCTTCCATGACTGTGCCTGGAAATGGTCAGCAATGCAAATGCAGTGGCAGGACCATAACTATGACACATGGTCTGTGGAAGGACTATGGATATGTTCCATGCTATAACCCACCAATCAGAATCTGTGGCATAGGATCAAAGGGTAACTGGTGGTGGGCAGTCAAATGAGCCATCTCTTATTGAGATGAAGGAGTTCTTGGATTCACTTAAAGGCAATACCATCTCAGTGGAGTCCCACAGTGTGGTGTTGGATGTTGGGGAGAGTTAGACAAGTCTCAGAGTGTTTCAGCTACAGATGCCTAAGGTATATAGTTCTAATTCATAACATCAATAGCCTCAACTTCTGCTTAACTTGTAGTCAGGCTAATGTTCGTTAAATAAATAAGCTGCAAATTACTACAGCACTCGCATTTCCTCACTTGTCTAGAGGAAAACAGTTTTTAGTACTTAATAAATAAGCACCTATCCAGGCATGTCTAAGGGCCAACTCCCGGTGTTTTCTCCTGTCTACTTGATGAATCTGAGCATCTTGGGGCAATGCAGCAATTGCCTCATGTACACAGACAACCCTTTCCTCCTACCACCCAACACTACAACCTGTGAGAGATGCACTTATATAACCAAACTGGAAGCAAAACTCTCTTCACCCAAGACTGGACTAGACAGTCAAGAGGAGAAGGTAAACACTTGCACCACACCACACTCATCACATAGTCCCTCAAAACCTACACCACCAAAACACACACATAGAAACACAAAACACACACCTACATTCATGGAGGCTCTCAAAAAAAAATCTACCCAAGCAACAAGGACCTCCAAATCAGAAATGCAAGCAACCTCCACCCCCCCCAACACAACCCAAATGACACAAAGCCCACAAACTCAGTGTGCCACTCAACCACAGCTAATAAGGCATAACAACATACCCAACACTCTAGTCATAGGTAACTCTATAGTCAGGCACATTGATGTTCCACTCACCAGGCTAAACAAGGAGAAAGTTACTGTCAGCTGCCTGTCAGGTGCCAGGATCCGCCACATAACGCATGCACTCAGGTCACTCCACAGCAAGTACAAATATGACTTTGTCATTGTCCATGTTGGTGTGAATGAACTGAGACGTACCTCCCTGGACTACATGAAAAGAGACATGGAGGAGCTTTCTGATCTTGTAGCCCAGGCAGGTATGACCCTATTCCCAAAGAAAGCTTCTGCAAGTAAGGCATCTGCAGGGTCCTAAAACTCTAGTGTAAACCATAAATATGACCAGCAGACAGTGGAGACCAAAATAAATATATAAAGTGTATCAAGCAGACCAGTTTCACCTTGTCTATGACCCTAGCCCTGAGTAGCATCCTGCCATCACCCAGAATGATACCACAGTACAAGGACAAAATGATTGACTTCAACAATTGGCTAAGCTTCTGGTGTCATTCTAAGGGGATCCAGTTATCTGTCTGCCTGGAATGACATGATCAACAAACCATGATGCTTTGCCAGAGATGGCCTGCACCTGTCGCCCTTGGGATTCCAGATACTGGCTAAGGCTCTTGGTACCCCTATAGTGCCTTTTTTAGGCATGATTCAAATGACAAATTCACCACCATAACAGGTACAAGCAAGCAAAATCTGAGGGTAATGCTACTTAATGCTAGAAGTCTAAACCTCAAAATGCACTTACTCGAGGCACTCCTTAAAATAGAGAACATGACATCTTTGCAGTGACAGAGACCTGGTTCAAGGCTCCAGTGAGCACCCCTGCATTACCAGGCTATAATTCATACCACACCTTTCGGTCACCTAACCTGGACCGAAGCACTAAAGGCAGAGGCATGTCCATATTCATTAAGGATCTTCACACCTCCAGACTAGTTGCTCAGCATAATGCATCTGAGATTAGCCAAGTGCAACTAACTCTGGGCAAGACCGCAATGCAAATTGTAGCTTGCTACAGATCCCCCACCATGCCCCAAGATTCCTACTCCTCATTTCTTGATACACTGGAAAATATTAGCCTGCAACCTAACACCCTAATAATGGATGATTTTGACTACCCCACAATTAACTAGCAAAACTACTCGTGTACTAACTCTTATGCACAGCGTTTTCTGGAATTCATAAATTCCAATGTCTTAGATCAACTTATCCACACTCCCACCAGGGAAAGCAATATCCTAGACCTGGTCATTACCAACATGGGCAACTGGTGTTCCACACCAGAGGTCAATTCCTCTTTGGTCAGATCCGACCACAAGCAAATCACCCTAGACATCCACATCCCACCTCCACCCCCTATTAGGGAAACCACTGTAAAATATTTCTCCAAAGCCAACTTCACGCTTCTTAAGACAGAAGTGGCAAACATCACGACACCCATGCTGACGGACAATAGAGATACAACTGCTGAATCCTATACAATTGCACTTTATAAGCACTTACATGAGTGCCTGGATTGTGCAATCTCTAACAGAACCAAGATGCTATCCTCCAAAAAAAGGAAGCCAATCAGGTGGTCCCCTGCTATAAACAATCTCTACAGCAGAAGAAAGAAACTGTTGCAAAAAAGAATAAAATCCCATGATTGGTGGAACTCCGTGGTCAGCCTCAGTAAGAAGCTGAGATATCTCATAAAATCATCCAAAGCTAGTTATGAAAACAAAATCACCACTGATTCTAAACACAACCACAAAGCATTCTATAGCTATGTCAAGAATCGCAATGGCAACACTCAGATTTGCTCTGAGTTACAGCACAATGGCACTAAATATACAGAACCAACTGATATTGCCAAAATCCTGGCAGATAGGTTCAGTGCTAACTTTACCCTTCTCTCATCCTCTAAAGGGCCTGTCTCTATACTGGAAGAATGCAAAGTACCTGCAATCATGGCTGCACAGGTAAAAACCACACTCTCCAAAGCCATGAACACAACATCCATGAGACCTGACAACATCCTAGGCTGCATTCTACATGAACTACAGAATGAACTGGCACCCCACCTAAGTACCATGTTCAATCATAGCCTCACCTCAGGCTTTGTGCCCACTGAATGGTGCACACCAACAGTTATACCACTCCACAAAGGGAAAGCCACCACGGACCCCGGGAACTACCGCCCCATTAGCCTGACGAGCCTGGTCTGCAAGGTTATGGAGTGTATCATCATGGAACTTATAAACAATGAAATTGGTAATCTCCAAACTCTGGACCCTACCCAGTTTGAGTTTGTAAAAGGCAGATCATGTCTCCTAAACCTGATAGACTTCTTTGAAGCAGTCACCAAAGCCATAAATGAGGGTAAGGTGGTTCACACAGCTTATCTAGATCTCACCAGTGCTTTCAACACTGTCCCCTACTCTGGAATTATAGATAAACTCACTAAACTATGTATAAATCCCTGTCACAAGATGGGTTGCCAACTGGCTCACTGACCGAACCCACACTGTGAAAGTAGCAGACTCTAAATCCAACTTCAGACCAATGACAAGTGGAGTACCACAGGGTTCAGTCCTAGGTCCTCTCCTGTTTGGTATCTACTTCTCCAAAGTACAGGCTAACACAGAAGGTCTTTTGCTAACAAAGTTCACAGATGACTGCAAACTAGGAGCCATAATCAAAACTCTTAATGATGTGGACATCCTACAAAAGGGCCTCACTGAGACATATGCCTGGTGACAAAGCCATGGCCTCAAGCTCAATGCCAAAAAGTGCATTGTCATCCCTTTTGGTAAAAACTCAGTACACATGAACTACCACATAGGTGCTAGTCTACTTAACACCACAAGTGTGATGAGACCTTGGGACACAGGTGGACAGTAGTCTCTCCTTTGATAATCACATCGCCACAATAGTCAGGAAATCCTTCTACGTGGCACACCTTATCACAAAAAGTTTCTCATCCAGGAAAAAAGAGGTCATTGTTCCCCTCTACTCATCACTCATTAGACCCATTATAGAGTATAACACCCCTTTTGGTATGTACCTCACGAGACATTTACAACAACTGGTAAGGCCACAGAAATACCTCACAAAGAGGATTACCGGCCTCATACAAATGCCCTATGCAGACCGTCTAAAAAAACTTCAGCCTTACTCTGTCGCATCTCGCCTATTCAGAGATGATCTCTGCCTAACATACAAAGCTATGTCAAACCCAGAGCTGTTGAACATGCTCCACATAAAGAAATCCTAATCCCTCTGAGCTACATGCTCTAGGGACCTAAACCTTGTCACCACAATAAACAGAACATGCTGGAGGGATAGATTCCTGCCCCAGAGACTTCCCATACTCTGAAACAAACTACCTATCTATATCAAACAAAGCTCCTCATTAGCACTCTTCAAGAAAAATCTTGGTGATTGGATGGGAGATAGGAAATTCACCCCGGGGATCACTTCTGTGGCTCTGCTTGACAGGGGCACAGGAAAATAATTTTCTTGGCTGGCAAAAGCCAGGGTACTGTTTGTCTAGGCTTATATCGGCCTTAGTAAAAAAAAAAAAAAAAATCTCTCTGATCTATGGTATACAGGTGCATTGGGGATACAATTGGCACAAAAATGTGCATAATGTATGGCCAGGGATATTAGTTTTATCATGTTTGTATATATAAGGATGTCATTTGTATCTGTAGTTGTGGCACTGGTTCATATGTACACTGCATATTTTTTGCTTTTGTGCATTCACAGGTGATTCTGTATTTAGCACCAGCAATGTAGAAGTCCTCCTGACTGATGTTGGAGGATCTGTGGCCTCTGGTAATGATGGGAGTGATGGGACAGTGAGAGGGTGAAGAGTATGTGTTTGGCAAAGGGGGTGTAACCAAACCTGATACCCTGGATATGCAAACATTTGAGAAAGGACAGGTTGATGGGGACACTGCACATCAGGGAAGTGTGTTGGCTTCTAGTAAACAGATGTCTGTGTCTTGCCTAGCACAAGTGTGTAGTGAGATCCACACAAGGGTGTTGGTAGTGGTGCTCTTTGGAAATATGGTTACTGCCCTCCCCCTGAGATTGGTGTGTCAGTGGCCACAACCCAACATATATGCAGGGCTATTGCGGAGGTACATGCTAGTTCAACCACAGCCATGGTAGAGATAGTGAGGGTGATTCAAGCTGTGCAGGGTGTCCAGCTGTAACTTCTTCCTAATAGTAATGCCATGTAATATAGTGCACACTGTCAGTATTTTGGCATATGTGGTGGGGTCATATTGCAGGGCATCACTGGATATATATACAGACAATGAAAGCATGCAGCTCAAATATGTGCTCTATGTTTCTGGTTTCTGCATGGCTTCACCTCTGATTAGTTTGATTGTTTGGATTTCTGATGGGTGTCATTTGCCAGGGTTCTGTGACATATCCAACATCACAAACAAGATTCCCCTCTGTGGGACGTCACCCCTTCTAAACTGTTGGTACAGATCACATGTGCGCCATATATGGGAGTCATGAGAATTACCTGGGTGGTCTGCACTCACATTGTAGATTATACCTTGTGCATTACAGACCACCTGACAGTTGAAGGAATGATACCTCCTTCCCAGTTCACAGATGGGGCCTTTATTTCAATATAGGTACAGTCTATGACCCCTAAAACATCAGGGAAATGGGCTATGTCATAGACCTCTCACATAGTAGTGGCAGTCACCTGTAGTGAATGTGGGAACCACATATATTTCACCATATGCTAAAACATAGCACTGAGGAACTGATGCAGTGTTCTTGAGGCAGATGCCCGAGATAACTATACTATGTCTCCAGTAAGTTGCTGTAGGTAATATACATAAAGCCATACAATACCTTAGTGTCCACTGGGATAGTTGCTCTATGACTCCCATGGGGCTGCAGACATGGTTGATACATTTCCACAATTTTTTGTATGCTGTCCCTGTCCATACAATAAAAGTCCACTATATCAGTCTCATCAAGGAAATGAAATGTTAAGCATAGTCAGATGACCCTGCAACTCCACGGATGACATTGAATACCATCAGGCAATGCAACTGCAATAAAAACCTTCTGCAGATACACATTTGTGATGGCTGGGGCAATCCCAAACATGTGTGTGATGTATTGCATCTGAACATGGGCATATGGCCGAGTTCAAATCTAAAGAGAGTGCAGTGTCGATGAACAGCATTTAGACATTTCTGATTCACTCTTCTATCTTGTTTTGCCTCATTAGTATATGCAGTACTTCATAATTCAGTGATTAGCATATAACAGTACAAACCTCATTTCTGGATTTTTTGAACTGTACTCAGCCTGTATCTTGGTGCTCATTGCTGAAATTCATTTTGCATAATGCAGTAAACTTTTCTGTATCCATCTCTTTATCTTCATAATGAAAATAGAAAATATTAGTTGGAGTAAGAATCAAAAAGACACCTGGAAGCCTGGAGTATGGATATGTGTCTTTTGTGGCATAATCTATAGTAAAAGATGTTGAGGGTGTTAAATTCAGTTTAACAACAAGTTGCACAGACTAAGATACTGTTGAATTCTATATCTGTATTTACTGAAATGTTTATTGAAACAAGCCAACCAAGCACTACCATGAAGATTTTACAATTTTCTTTATAACTCAGATTACTGTCAGATACGGTGCACTTCCTCAGATGACTCAAATATACAAAATATCCACCATACAGTTCTTTGCAGTCACTTTTATCTAGTTTCAAACTTTGTCCTTGATGAAACATTCTTTTTCTGTATTGAAGCATTCTTTGTCATTCCCTTTTATGTAATTACAAACTTCGTCCTTGATGAAACATTCTTTTCCTGTAGTGAAGCATTCTTTGTCTGCATCGTTATCTCATCCAGAGAAAAATTGTTTGTTAGCAGTGTAAAATGTTCTTCAATTGATAATATAGACTGTAACCTTTTCTACTGTGTTAGCTATTTCCCTTTAGCAAGTTTATTCACTTGAATATCTGTATACATTCAACTGTTTATGATATTTCAACATGCCTCTATTGTCAATGCCATCTGTTACAAAAACATTCAGAAGTACAATACTTTTTGTTCCACACAAGCACATTCTGTTAATCTAATCATACTTGTTTATTTCTTTTCTGCACTTACAGATGTTGTGCTACATGCTATTCCTAAAAAATATCACGGTTACTATGATAGAAAGCAGTTTTACCAAACCTGTGAAAAAAAAAACAGTTCTACCAAATGATATATATTTTTTCTATCAAATACATGTTATTACTATGAGGGAAGCCAGTTTTACTTTATATAATTTTATCAATTCCCCTTTTTTATTTTGAAAACCAAAACATTTTCAATCAAAATTTAAAACAAAATTAGAATTTTACCGACAAAACATGTATCCATTGGTTAAGTTACTTTCTTTACTACCTACATTAGTTACAATAGATACCTGATTGACAGTCTTTTTAATACAGAGTTTAACACACATGCATATTATTATGATCAACAAAATAATGGCTATTCTAACAATTAAAACTGTGATAATGGTTTCCCATCATTCTGAAAATAACCCATTTAACTAGTCACTCCAGTCACTGTTCCATGTCTTTCTAACCTTTTCAGATACTAGTTGTTTGTTTGTGTCTTTCGGCTTTTCCCGGTTAGGGGATGCCACAGCGGAACTCTGGTCCGCTAATGATTGGTAGTTGATTTTTACATGCTGAGTTACCAGCCCTGATGCACAACCTTCAATGAAGGTATGCCCATTCACACATGTCTCCATGCAGAAGATGCTCCAGCTGAGAATCAAACCGGACAGCGTCTTACTGTGAGGTGACAATGCTACCGCAGCACCACCACCGCGGGTACTAGTTGTACTCTACTTAAATGTTGCTTTATGGATTCTGTCTCAAAAACTTTCTCACTTCTGCCCTGCCTTCTAAATACGTTTCCAGGTATTTATTTAAACATCCCCTAGCTACTGTGATATTGCATTCACTGACCCTGGCTGTTGTATACATACACATCCTTTTTGAAATGTCCTTACTTTTAAGGTTGGCACATCTACCTTGTCTGGTTTGCCAAAATTTCTATTCCTGTTACTAATTTTTAGCAATTTTTTTAGCTCCATGGGTACTGCTCAAAAATATACTCCATCTTTTGCTATAGGCATTGGTGCACATACCCAGCATTCAGTTGCATTATTTACTTCTGCATATGCCATTTGCATTACTGTAAATGTAAAATCAGGCATCCACATCTTCTTGTCTTTTGATATCAATTGGCTTTTCAGACTATATGCTACATCCATTGCATGTATTATAATAATTATATAAATTTCTGTTTCCAAATCTATTTTCTGGGAACTTTTACCAGTAAAGGTCTTTTCTCTTCCTGTTCTGGCAGTTTTGGTCTCCCAAACCAGTAAATGGCCATTTGAAAAATAGATAAATAAAATATTATTTACATACCCTTTGTTTGCTCTCCCTGTTTAATTACTTTACACCAATCCCTATGTACCAACATTTTTTTAGACTTTTTCACATTCTGTACTCTTAGGACCAATGGTCCAATTAATTATTTTACTTGAAAAGGTCCTTGCCAGTTACTGTGTCATGGACCAGTTTTATTGATTTTTTTTAACCATAACTTTACTTCACAACTAAATATCTCCTTCCTCTGGGAATGTTGGAACTTTTTTCCACAATGGGACATTTGCTCTTTGACTATCTCTTGGCATACTTCCTGCATGTCTTTCATCCATTGTAGATGCTTTGCTGCTTCTAACAATGGTCTTTCACTTCGTACTTCCGGGTCAAAAAGAAACTGTAAGGGAAGTTCTCTACCTGTCATCCCCTGAAATGGAGATATTCCTGCCTTGCTATTTGGTGTTGTCCTGGCTTCCATTGAAATGCTAGGTAAGTGATTTACCCAATTATTTTCTTTCTCAAGGCACATTTTTTTCAACCTGTCCTTTAAGGTTCTAGTCATTATTTCTGCCATCCCATTTGATTATGGATGGCATGGAATATGAAACATTTGGTGAATTTCCAGCATGTCACAGAGTACTTTCATCATCTTATTAACAAATTATCATCCATTGTCTGATTCTATCCCTGGGCTATCCCTAATGGCAAAACAAATGTTTTTACAAAGTGCTTCTGCTGTCGCTTTAGCTGTCATTCCCTTGGTTGAAATTGCTTCCACCCATTTTGAAAAAAAAAATCTACCACTACCAGCAAGTAGCGATATCCACCCTTTGCAGGAGGCAATGGTGCTGCATAGTCAGTCTGTATAGAGGACCATGGTCCATATGCCATGGATACCCTATGCAACTGTGGCTTCTTGCAGTTTGCTTTTGTCAGCAGACATATCAAGAATTCATCCTGCACTACCTGACACAATTTTTTAAGATGTGGATTCCAATTCTTTTCTTTCACTACTGGATATAGCTTTTCTGTTCCTACATGTCCAAAAATTTGGTGATTAAACATTACTAGTTGTTTTGCCAACTGATATGGAATGTATGGCAATATTAGTCCTTTCTCTGTCCGAAAAACATAGAAATACCCACATACTCCATTCTGTAACACACATTTTTCCAATTCCTCTGGCTATCCCTTTCCCTTTTGAATATTTTTCAAATCCTCATCTATTTGTTTTCCTTCCTCCAAAAATTGCACTTCGGAAACATGAAGTTTACAACCTTTCTCTTGCGTCTCTTCGGGATATAAAGGGTTACCCCTCTCAGCTGCTTCCTTTGCTTTAGCATCCCCCCTTTAATTCCATTTTCATTATTTGTCCTTCGATAAGCTTTTTAACTTTAAAATACTGAACTGTCCCTGCAACTTGCACTTTTGAATCACTTTCCATATATCCTGTGAAAAAGAAGCATATTCAAAGGTTTTCCTGCACTATCAGTAAACCCTCTTCTAGCCCACTTTGCCATACATAGTCTCAGAGAGATTACTACACAAGCACTGTCACTGTAAATATTTACTGGATATAAATGCTGCAAAACATATTTTACAGCCTCTAAATCAGCCCTTCGTGCTGACATGCATCCTGGTAACTTAACCGTAATTGGTTTGTTTCCCTGTTGAAATGTCATTATTGCAAATTCAGTGTAGTACTTCCCATCCTGCCAAAAACATACACCACCCACATACACTGTAAGAATGTGGCAGTCATAATCTGTGTTTAATGGTGACTTATCCAGTTTCTCCAAATCTGCCATGCAGTCATGTACATTTTCTTCATATCCAATAAAATTGGATAAGTAGTACTTGTCTCCTGTCTGTATTTGTACAGTCTTCATACTAAAAGTAGTTATCCATTTTGAAAAAAAACAGCCTGACTAACCACTTCAGTGATTTTGTTTATCTCACTGTCATTTAGGAAAGTCTTGATCGTCAAATGTGGACTTTGAACTATAACCCCGAGAACACTGTCAAATACTCTGTGTGTCTTATTCCCCATTAAATGGCCAAAAGCTGTTTAATGCAAGGATGATATACTTTTTTGCATGAGTCATTCTCCTGCTACATAAAGTAACCAGTCTCAACGTAGTATCCATTCCCTGAGATGCATCTTGTGGCCAAGAATGTAATAACACTACTGAGACTATGTCCTTCCCTGCTGCTGCTTGCAAGACAAAAAGTAATTTATTAGTGGGAGCTGTCACCTCCATTGCCTGTGCCAACGTCTGCTTGAGCATAATGGTCCCCAGACATTTTACTTCTTGTGACAAAAACTGTATTTTGTCTTTGCTTACTTTGAACCCTGTCTCTTGCAATAGTCTCAGAAATTTTCTCAGCTGTGATATGTGTTTTTCCACAGTTTCTGACTGTATCAGAATATCATCAATATAATGAATAACCTTGTCATGTTTACTCACATCCTGTAAGAATGTCCCTATCTGATGAAAAATAACAGGACTGTTCTGAAAACCCTGAGGTAATCTAGTCATGACATACTGTTAATTTTCAAAGGTAAAAGCACACCTTTGACATTCCCTTTTCTGAAGTGGTAATACAAAAAAATTCATTTACTAAATCTATCACTGTAAACCAGTTACTTTGTTATTTTATGCGACCTGCTATTTCTGGAAATCCTGGTGTCAAATGTGCTGTTGGCTGTGTGTACTGATAAACCTTACAGAGGTCTATTACCAAACGATAACTCCCATCCTTCTTTTTAACTGGCCAAGTAGGTGAATTTTTTGGACTATGTTCCTTCTGAATTATGCCTGCCTGTTCCCAGACTAAAATGCATTTCCTCTGCTGCTTCAGCTGGAATCAGATGCTGTTTTTGGAAAGGAGGAATGTAATCCCTTGCATCTCCCTTTAAATAATTGGAACTTGTAACTTCCCACAGTCTGTTTTTGTTTCTGCCCATCTTCTTCTTCTTTCGGCTTTTCCCAGTTAGGGATCGCCACAGCAGATCACCTGTCCGCTCATGATTGGCAGTGGAGTTTTACAGTGTCGAGTTGCCAGCCTGGCACCCAACCTTCCACAGAAGGCACACACACACACGCACTCACACCTAGGGCCAATTTAGAGTATCCAATCCACCTACAGCATGTCTTTGGGATGTAGAAGGAAACCGGAGCACCTGGAGGAAACCCACGTGACCATAGAGAGGACATGCAGACTCTGCACAGAAAGCACCCTAGTCAAGGATCAAACCAGGGAACCTCTTGCTGTGAGGCGACAATGCTAACCACTGCACCACCATGGCCACCCGGTTTTGTTTTTGCCCATAAGGTCTGAAATTCTTTCTCTATGGTATTCCAAATATCTCTTTCTTCATCTGTCAGGGGAACTGCCCTGTTTCCATTGACCTCTACTAGGCTGACTTATATTGTCAGGCACTTTCAGTTAACACTCAGTTAACTTTCATCTCTTGTTTTCCACAAAATACTTTTGGAAAAATTAATTACTATCCCTAGTCTGTTTAAAATATCCATTCCTGTTATGGTCATTCCACAACTAGAATGCATCAAAAATGTTCCCATTATCGGAGTTTCATCCTGAGAAAACTTAATTTCTACAGGCTCAATGGCCACTGTGACACATGCATCAGTGAAACCTGAGATCAAAGTTTTCTTTCTCAGATCTGGCTTAAGCCTTCTGATGCCATGGAAAAAGACATTTTTTCATGGCAACCCTTCCACCCAGATGTCAGTAAAAGGTCTACCATCATTTCCTCATTAAAAAAAATGCTAAATGAACTATCTGAGTAGGGAGGTATACCCCTATTGTGATTCACTATCATTATCTAGATTCCTGAAAACTTCTCTGACAACACAGATATTGTGTTATTGCTCCTGCGAATCATCATCCTCATCTACTGCTTATGCAGGAAGAAGCAATTCCTGACCGACAGTCTGCTACCTTTTACATTCTGAGCTACAGGATCTTCCCTAGCTCCTATGGGATATACATTGCCTTCAGCATCGTATTGCTGCAATGTAGTATTCCCTCTTGCCTTATTATGAAATGTTTGACCCTCTATGTTATCATCCTACAACTTTTGCTTTTGCTTTTTCTTCCTGACTTCTTTTTCTTATGAGTCCATTACAAATACTCCTTTCTCTAGCTCTCTATTTTTCCATTTTCTGTAGTCTACACAATCCTGCTTGACATGTCCTAGGTTTCTACAGAAAAAACATACAATTTGTCTATCATCAGGACTTCTTGTAACTGTAAAGGCTGATTCCCCTCTCAGTATGTCCCTGTTCTCATCCCTACACCTTTCTATATCTCTTACCCTGTTCTACTGCACCTACTATTTCAAATCCTTTTTCATCAGTACAAAGAGAAAACATGTTATGCTTAAAAATATCTCTGTTGTCACTCATTGCTCTCCATCTCATTAGCTTATGAACACTTTGCTCTAATGTGTTGCTGTCCCTCTCATTAGCTTATGAACACATTGCTCTAATGTGTTGCTGTCCCTCTCATTAGCTTATGAACACATTGCTCTAATGTGTTGCTGTCCCTCTCATTAGCTTATGAAGACATTGCTCTAATGTGTTGGGTGACCTCTCATTAGCTTATGAACACATTGCTCTAATGTGTTGCTGTCCCTCTCATTAGCTTATGAACACATTGCTCTAATGTGTTGCTGTCCCTCTCATTAGCTTATGAACACATTGCTCTAATGTATTGCTGTCCCCCCCATTAGCTTATGAACACATTGCTCTATGTGTTGTTCTCCCTCTCATAAGCTTACGAACACATTGCTCTAATGTGTTGCTGTCCCTCTCATTAGCTTATGAACACATTGCTCTAATGTGTTGCTGTCCCTCTCATTAGCTTATGAACACATTGCTCTAATGTGTTGCTGTCCCTCTCATTAGCTTATGAACACATTGCTCTAATGTATTGCTGTCCCCCCATTAGCTTATGAACACATTGCTCTATGTGTTGTTCTCCCTCTCATTAGCTTACGAACACATTGCTCTAATGTGTTGCTGTCCATCTCCTTAGCTTATGAACACAGTGCTCTAATGTGTTGGGTGACCTCTCATTAGCTTATGATCATATTCCTCTAATGTGCTGGTGTCCCTCTCATTAGCTTATGAACACATTGATCTATGTATTGTTCTCTCCCTCATTAGCTTATGAACACATTGCTCTAATGTGTTGGTGTTCCTCTCATTAGCTTATGAACACATTAATGTGTTGCTCCCCCTCATTAGCTTATGAACACATTGCTCTAATGTGTTGTTCTCTCCCTCATTAGCTTATGAACACATTGCTCTAATGTGTTGCTGTCCCTCTCATTAGCTTATGAACACATTGCTGTAATGTGTTGCTGTCCCTCTCATTAGCTTATGAACACACTGCTCTAATGTGTTGCTGTCCCTCCCATTAGCTTATAAACACATTGCTCTAATGTCTTGGTGTCCCTCTAATTAGCTTATGAACACATTGCTCTAATGTGTTGCTGTCCCCCTCATTAGCTTATGAACACATTGCTCTAATGTGTTGCTGTCCCCCTCATTAGCTTATGAACACATTGCTCTAATGTGTTGGTGTTCCTCTCATTAGCTTATGAACACATTGCTCTAATGTGT
This sequence comes from Protopterus annectens, assembly GCF_019279795.1. NCBI lineage: Eukaryota > Metazoa > Chordata > Ceratodontiformes > Protopteridae > Protopterus > Protopterus annectens. The sequence goes on from NC_056736.1 coordinate 692,938,131, forward strand.
TGCTGTCCCTCTCATTAGCTTATGAACACATTGCACTAATGTGTTGCTGTCCCTCTCATTACCTTATGAACACATTACTCTGTGTGTTGTTCTCTCCCTCATTAGCTTATGAACACATTGCTCTAATGCGTTGCTGTCCCTCTCATTAGCTTATGAACACATTTCTCTAATGTGTTGCTGTCCCTCTCATTAGCTTATGAACACATTGCTCTAATGTGTTGCTGTCCCTCTCATTAGCTTATGAACACATTGCTCTAATGTGTTGCTGTCCCTCTCGTTAGCTTATGAACACAGTGCTCTAATGTGTTGCTGTCCCTCTCATTAGCTTATGAACACAGTGCTCTAATGTGTTGCTGTCCCTCTCATTAGCTTATGAACACATTGCACTAATGTGTTGCTGTCCCTCTCATTACCTTATGAACACATTGCTCTATGTGTTGTTCTCTCCCTCATTAGCTTATGAACACATTGCTCTAATGTGTTGCTGTCCCTCTCATTAGCTTATGAAGACATTGCTCTAATGTGTTGCTGTCCCTCTCATTAGCTTATGAACACACTGCTCTAATGTGTTGCTGTCCCTCCCATTAGCTTATGAACACATTGCTCTAATGTCTTGGTGTCCCTCTAATTAGCTTATGAACACATTGCTCTAATGTGTTGCTGTCCCCCTCATTAGCTTATGAACACATTGCTCTAATGTGTTGCTGTCCCCCTCATTAGCTTATGAACACATTGCTCTAATGTGTTGGTGTTCCTCTCATTAGCTTATGAACACATTGCTCTAATGTGTTGGTGTCCCTCTCATTAGCTTATGAACACATTGCTCTAATGTGTTGCTGTCCCTCTCATTAGCTTATGAACACATTGCTCTAATGTGTTGGTGTCCCTCTCATTAGCTTATGAACACATTGCTCTATGTGTTGTTCTCCCTCTCATTAGCTTACGAACACATTGCTCTAATGTGTTGCTGTCCATCTCCTTAGCTTATGAACACAGTGCTCTAATGTGTTGGGTGACCTCTTATTAGCTTATGATCATATTCCTCTAATGTGCTGGTGTCCCTCTCATTAGCTTATGAACACATTGATCTATGTGTTGTTCTCTCCCTCATTAGCTTATGAACACATTGCTCTAATGTGTTGGTGTTCCTCTCATTAGCTTACGAACACATTGCATGTGTTGCTGCCCCCTCATTAGCTTATGAACACATTGCTCTAATGTGTTGGTGTCCCTCTCATTAGCTTATGAACACATTGCTGTAATGTGTTGCTGACCCTCTCATTAGCTTTTGAACACATTGCTCTAATGTGTTGCTCTCCATCCCATTAGCGTATGAACACATTGCTCTAATGTGTTGATGTCCTTCTAATTAGCTTATGAACACATTGCTCTAATGTGTTGGTGTTCCTCTCATTAGCTTATGAACACATTGCTCTAATGTGTTGCTCTCCATCTCATTAGCTTAGAAACACATTGCTCTGATGTGTTGCTGTCCCTTTCATTTGTGTATGAACACATTGCTCAAATGTGTTGGTGTCCCTCTCATTAGCTTATGAACACATTGCTCTAATGTGTTGCTGTCCCTCCCATTAGCTTACAAACACATTGCTCTAATGTCTTGGTGTCCCTCTCATTAGCTTATGAACACATTGCTCTAATGTGTTGCTGTCCCTCTCATTAGCTTATGAACACATTGCTCTAATGTGTTGGTGTCCCTCTCATTAGCTTATGAACACATTGATCTATGTGTTGTTCTCTCCCTCATTAGCTTATGAACACATTGCTCTAATGTGTTGGTGTTCCTCTCATTAGCTTACGAATACATTGCTCTAATGTGTTGCTGCCCCCTCATTAGCTTATGAACACATTGCTCTAATGTGTTGGTGTTCCTCTCATTAGCTTATGAACACATTGCTCTAATGTGTTGCTGTCCCCCTCATTAGCTTATGAACACATTGCTGTAATGTGTTGCTGTCCCTCTCATTAGCTTATGAACACATTGCTCTAATGTGTTGCTCTCCATCTCATTAGCTTATGAACACATTGCTCTAATGTGTTGCTGTCCCTCTCATTAGCTTATGAACACATTGCTCTAATGTGTTGCTGTCCCTCTCATTAGCTTATGAACACATTGCTCTAATGTGTTGCTCTCCATCTCATTAGCTTATGAACACATTGCTCTAATGTGTTGGTGTCCCTCTCATTAGCTTATGAACACATTTCTCTAATGTGTTGCTCTCCATCTCATTAGCTTATGAATACATTGCTCTATGTGTTGTTCTCCCCCTCATTAGTTTATGAACACATTGCTCTAATGTGTTGCTGTCCCTCTCATTAGCTTATGAACACATTGCTCTAATGTGTTGCTGTCCCCCTCATTAGCTTATGAACACATTGCTGAAATGTGTTGCTGTCCCTCTCATTAGCTTATGAACACATTGCTCTAATGTGTTGCTCTCCATCTCATTAGCTTATGAATACATTGCTCTAATGTGTTGCTGTCCCTCATTAGTTTATAAACACATTGCTCTAATGTGTTGCTGTCCATCTCATTAGCTTATGAACACATTGCTCTAATGTGTTGGTGTCCTTCTAATTAGCTTATGAACACATTGCTCTAATGTGTTGCTCTCCCTCATTAGTTTATAAACACATTGCTCTAATGTGTTGCTGTCCATCTCTTTAGCTTATGAACACATTGCTCTAATGTTTTGCTGTCCCTCTCATTAGCTTATGAACACATTGCTCTAATGTGTTGCTGTCCCTCTCATTAGCTTATGAACACATTGCTCTAATGTGTTGGTGTTCCTCTCATTAGCTTATGAACACATTGCTCTAATGTGTTGGTGTCCCTCTCATTAGCTTATGAACACATTGCTCTAATGTGTTGGTGCTCCTCTCATTAGCTTATGAAGACATTGCTCTAATGTGTTGCTGTCCCTCTCATTAGCTTATGAACACATTGCTCTAATGTGTTGTTGTCCCTTTCATTAGCGTACGAACACATTGCTCTAATATGTTGGGTGACCTCTCATTAGCTTATGAACACATTGCTCTAATGTGTTGGGTGACCTCTCATTAGCTTATGAACACATTGCTCTAGTGTGTTGCTGTCCCTCTCATTAGCTTATGAACACATTGCTCTAATGTGTTGCTGTCCCTTTCATTAGAGTATGAACACATTGCTCTAATGTGTTGGGTGACCTCTCATTAGCTTATGAACACATTGCTCTAATGTGTTGCTGTCCCTCTCATTAGCTTATGAGCACATTGCTCTAATGTGTTGCTGTCCCTCTCGTTAGCTTATGAACACATTGCTCTAATGTGTTGCTGTCCCTCTCATTAGCTTATGAGCACATTGCTCTAATGTGCTGCTGTCCCTCTCATTAGCTTATGAACACATTGCTCTAATGTGTTGCTGTCCCTCTCATTAGCTTATGAACACATTGCTCTAATGTGCTGCTGTCCCTCTCATTAGCTTATGAACACATTGCTCTAATGTGTTGCTGTCCCTCTCATTAGCTTATGAAGACATTGCTCTAATGTGTTGCTGTCCATCTCATTAGCTTATGAACACATTGCTCTAATGTGTTGGTGTCCCTCTCATTAGCTTATGAACACATTGCTCTAATGTGTTGCTGTCCCTCTCATTAGCTTATGAACACATTGCTCTAATGTGTTGCTGTCCCTCTCATTAGCTTATGAACACATTGCTCTAATGTCTTGGTGTCCCTCTAATTGGCTTATGAACATATTGCTCTAATGTGTTGCTGTCACTCTCATTAGCTTATGAACACATTACTCTATGTGTTGTTCTCTCCCTCATTAGCTTATGAACACATTGCTCTAATGTGTTGCTGTCCCACTCATTAGCTTATGAACACATTGCTGTAATGTGTTGCTGTCCCTCCCACTAGCTTATGAACACAGTGCTCTAATGTGTTGCTGTCCATCTCATTAGCTTATGAACACATTGCTCTAATGTGTTGCTGTCCCTCTCGTTAGCTTATGAACACATTGCTGTAATGTGTTGCTGTCCCTCTCATTAGCTTATGGACACATTGCTCTAATGTGTTGCTGTCCTTCTCATTAGCTTTTGAACACATTGCTCTAATGTGTTGATGTCCCTCTCATTAGCTTATGAACACATTGCTCTAATGTGTTGCTCTCCCTGTCATTACCTTATGAACACATTGCTCTATGTGTTGTTCTCTCCCTCATTAGCTTACGAACACATTGCTCTAATGTGTGGTGTTTCTCTCATTAGCTTATGAACACATTTCTCTAATGTGTTGCTGTCCCCCTCATTAGCTTATGAACACATTGCACTAATGTGTTGCTGTCCCCCTCATTAGCTTATGAACACATTGCTCTAATGTGTTGGTGTTCCTCTCATTAGCTTATGAACACATTGCTCTAATGTGTTGCTGTCCCCCTCATTACCGTATGAACACATTGCTCTATGTGTTGTTCTCTCCCTCATTAGCTTATGAACACATTGCTCTAATGTGTTGGCGTCCCTCTCATTAGCTTACGAACACATTGCTCTAATGTGTTGGTGTTCCTCTCATTAGCTTATGAACACATTTCTCTAATGTGTTGCTGTCCCCCTCATTAGCTTATGAACACATTGCTCTAATGTGTTGGTGTCCCTCTCATTAGCTTATGAACACATTGCTCTAATGTGTTGCTGTCCCTCTCATTAGCTTATGAACACATTGCTCTAATGTGTTGGGTGGCCTCTCATTAGCTTATGAACACATTGCTCTAATGTGTTGCTGTCCCTCTCATTAGCTTATGAACACATTGCTCTAATGTGTTGGTGTTCCTCTCATTAGCTTATGAACACATTGCTCTAATGTGTTGCTGTCCCCTCATTAGCTTATGAACACATTGCTCTAATGTGTTGGTGTTCCTCTCATTAGCTTATGAACACATTTCTCTAATGTGTTGCTGTCCCCCTCATTAGCTTATGAACACATTGCTCTAATGTGTTGGTGTTCCTCTCATTAGCTTATGAACACATTGCTCTAATGTGTTGGTGTCCCTCTCATTAGCTTATGAACACATTGCTCTAATGTGTTGCCCTCCCTCTCATTACCTTATGAACACATTGCTCTATGTGTTGTTCTCTCCCTCATTAGCTTATGAACACATTGCTCTAATGTGTTGATGTCCCTCTCATTAGCTTATGAAGACATTGCTCTAATGTGTTGCTGTCCATCTCCTTAGCTTATGAACACATTGCTCTAATGTGTTGGTGTCCCTCTCATTAGCTTATGAACACATTGCTCTAATGTGCTGCTGTCCCCCTCATTAGCTTATGAACACATTGCTCTAATGTGTTGCTCTCCATCTCATTAGCTTATGAACACATTGCTCTAATGTGTTGGTGTTCCTCTCATTAGCTTATGAACACATTTCTCTAATGTGTTGCTGTCCCCCTCATTAGCTTATGAACACATTGCTCTAATGTGTTGGTGTTCCTCTCATTAGCTTATGAACACATTGCTCTAATGTGTTGGTGTCCCTCTCATCAGCTTATGAACACATTGCTCTAATTTGTTGCTGTCCATCTCATCAGCTTATGAAGACATTGCCCTAATGTGTTGGTGTCCCTCTCATTAGCTTATGAAGACATTGCCCTAATGTGTTGGTGTCCCTCTCATTAGCTTACAAACACATTGCTCTAATGTGTTGGTGTCCCTCTCATTAGCTTATGAAGACATTGCTCTATTGTGTTGCTGTCCCTCTCATTGGCTTATGAAGACATTGCCCTAATGTGTTGGTGTCCCTCTCATTAGCTTATGAACACATTGCTGTAATGTGTTGCTGTCCATCTCATTAGCTTATGAACACATTGCTGTAATGTGCTGCTGTCCCTCTCATTAGCTTTTGAACACATTGCTCTAATGTGTTGCTGTCCCTTTCATTAGTGTATGAACACATTGCTCTAATGTGTTGGTGTCCTTCTAATTAGCTTATGAACACATTGCTCTAATGTGTTGCTCTCCCTCATTAGCTTATGAACACATTGCTCTAATGTGTTGCTCTCCCTCTCATTAGCTTATGAACACATTGCTCTAATGTCTTGGTGCCCCCCTCATTAGCTTATGTACACATTGCTCTAATGTGTTGCTGTCCCTCTCGTTAGCTTATGAACACATTGCTCTAATGTGTTGCTGTCCCTCCTATTAGCTTATGAAATTGCTCTAATGTGTTGCTGTCCCTCTCATTAGCTTATGAACACATTGCTCTAATGTGTTGCTGTCCCTCTCATTAGCTTATGAACACATTGCTCTAATGTGTTGCTGTCCCTCTCATTAGCTTATGAACACATTGCTCTAATGTGTTGCTGTCCCTCTCATTAGCTTATGAACACATTGCTCTAATGTGTCAGCAGTTTCCTCATAAATACATTTAATGTCACCTGGTACTCCTTTTTTTTCTTCCAAAAACACTTGTATTAGTCTCTTTTGCACTTCTTGGTCAGTCTTTTCCCTGTCTTCTATTCTGTAAATGATTTGAAAAGCCAATTGAAAATCCTCTGCCTGTTCTAACACTGTGTCAGAAACTGTAATATCAAAATACTCTAACAACTTTGTAGTCAAAGTTTGACCCTGGGGATATGGCCAGAGTATAGCTCTCATTCTGTTTAACTTAGAATCAAGCCTATATTTATTAGAAACAAAAAGTATTATAACACTTTGGAATAAATACCAAAAAAAAAATCTTTGCAGTGAATCATTCCATGCATTGCCAGCTGTATATGAAAGTAAAAAAGACCTTTCTTGTCATTCCAGTGAGGAATGGTTTGTAGCCATTGAGGCAGTTGGTAGAGATCAACTGTAGATCCTGTCACTACCTGCACATTTGCAGCATTAATGTTATCTGAACTAACTTGTTCTGCCATGTGTCTCTGTAAGTCTGTATTTGCAACTGTATATTCCTGTAGCTGTTTCTGTAATTCTCCTATCTTAATGTGTAATTCTGATTCCTTTGCCATGGCATTCAAAAGTTTTTGTTTTGCATCCTGTAACTCATGTGTAAGAGTTTCTGTGTCAGAGACCCCATGCATATTATTTTGTGAATCCATAACAGTATGTATACCAACATCATCCCTAGTCAAAATGTATAAAACGTTTTGCACAGGCTTTTTAACCTGTATGTCATGTTTCGTTAATATTTGCATGTGTTTTTCATTAAGCTCTGTCAGCTGCTTGTCTGATAATTCCTGATCGTTAAGAGCATCCCACTGCAAGCCACAGGTCTGAAACATTTCAGCTGTCTCTACAGCCTGTAAGCTTTTAGCATGATCTAAAAATGACTGGAATTCTCTCTAAAAGTTAGAAACTGGCATTACAAAATAACTTTTGACTTTATCTGACAATTTCGACTTGTCCTGTATAGTGTTTACTGACACTTGCTGTAATACAGTTTTCTGACATGTTAAACAAAAACAAGGATATCTGTCTTCACAGTTAAGACATTCAACTTGACTTTTGTACTTCTGTATATACTGATCAAAACAATGAATCCATGTACACACATAAACTTTCTCACTTTCATTTATACCAAACAATGCTTTAATACATTTAACACCACTACTGGCTTGTTCATACCACTGACGTAATTATGTCCAAACTTTATCAGGAGTCTGGTTTAAGTCTATGGCCACAGAATGTGTGCATCTAACACTTATGCCCATGCCCTCAATGGTATCCATGTTATTTCAGAAAGAGGCTTATCATTTTCAGAAATGGCTAACAGGTGATCAGGCTGTAGACCAAAACTGCAAACTGGAAACTCCCTTTCTGTCAAAAATGCTGGTGAATGTCTCTGAGCAGATGCAAAGATGAAATTTCGGTTTCACCCACATGGAAGTACCTGATACTGCTGAGCTGTTCAATACTGACTACATGGAGGTTGGTGGAAACAAAATATTAACTAGTGCTTGTTGTACTACTTATATGAATATTTAAAAGGGTCCAAATTAAGTCTAGCACACCATTGTTAAATTAAATTTAACAACATGTTATACAGACTAAGATACCGTACAATTGTATATTCGTATTTACATAAAGGTTTATTGAGACAAGCCAACTAAGCCCTACCATCAAGATTTTTACATTTTCTTTATAACTCAGATTACTGTCAGATACACTGCACTTCCTCAGATGACTCAAATTACAAAATATCCACCAGACAGCTCTTTTACAGTCACTTTTATCTAGTTTCAAAGTTTATCCTTGATGAAACAGTCTTTTCCTGTATCGAAGCATTCTTTGATTACATCATTATCTCATCCAGAGAAGACCATTTTCTTCAGATGAAATTCGGGTACAAGGACATGTCTAAGTGGAAGTTATATATGCTTTTCGATTCCACATACATGTTTTATGATTATCCTCGTGTCTAAGGTCTGTAGGACTGGAATTCTATAGCTTGGATACATCAAAAGAGTATAAAGATCCCCTCTGGCATTGATAGTCAATATATAGAGTTCAGAAGTTCATGTTTTGTTTTGGTTTTGATGACTTTTTCTGTGGTTTGATAATGTTGAGCAAGATTGGCAGGTGTTCAAATCCAGCATTGTCAAAAGGATTACCATGTTGGGAGTTGGCATAATGGTTATGCTGTTTATCTTCCAGACATAAAGTACAGGGTTTGATTCTTGTCATTGAGGAAAATTAGATAGGCTTAAAATGTTCTGCAAGGGCAGATAGCCAGTACTTGCTTATGACCAAAATGTTTGTTTGCTTCGGCAACTACTAGGAGACTTTCAGTCTGTGATCTTAGGTCTCTGAGCCCTGTATTCTGCAACTTAATTGAGATGGGTGGACCTCTACTGGGTTCACATAAAACTGCATGTGTGTTTTTTTTAACCAGATATATTTTAAAACATATTTTGCTCTAGCCAATTAATCTCATGAAGTATATAACAATAATGACTTTTACTGGGGACATAGCAGCATATTTCACAATTTTATTGTTTGTCATAGCTTATTTAGATAAGTTTTTTTGGAATTTTAGTAAGCACAGAGGTTGCATTAAATAATGTGGGTAGCAGCAGAGTTTCAGATGCATTGCGTTGTACTGTGTCTGTTAAGTAAGGTTTTGATTTTATATATTGTATCCAACTTTATGTGTTTTTGAGGTTATATAGTCAATATATTACTTGAAGCATAATTTATGATCTGAAATATATCTAAATATTTGGCATGGAAGGCTTGCTCATTTGATGGGTTAATTTGCAAATTAATTATGATTAAGCAAATAGCTGTGTTTTATTGACATTTAATAAAAGGTCTGATTCTGTAAGCCAATGTTCCAGGCTTTGCGAGCTAACCTTTGTGGAATGTTGCAACTGACTCTGCGAGTGAACAATATAGATAACAGTTCAGTCATTGGCATATTGTGGCATTAAGAATCGTGGCATGCATGTCATCTACAAAGATGCTGAACGGCATTGATCCAAGTATGGAGTCTTGTAGTACACTGATATTACTGGGTAGTTACTGCTTGTCATTTAGACAGATAACCATCGAACTGTTCCAATAGGTTTTGTTGTGTGCCAGATCAGCCTTTGCAAAAGGAGAGGGTGAAAGATGGTATCATAGGCTTTAGATAGGTCTACAAGAGATTAGCATTGGTGGGAACATTTTTTTTGCTGGGATTAATGGTATTTAAGAAAGATGCAAGAGCAGTTTCATTGCTGAATCAAGGTTGAAAAACATACTGGGCAGGATTCACGAAGCTTCCGTGTAAGAGTTACAAGGCTTACATGGAGGCTGCAGTTAAACGGTGTGACGTCAGCATGCCATGCATATTCATGAGGGCATGCTGACTCACACCCAAGGCTAACACGGTCCGTGTAAGAAAGTAGGGGGCATGTCCGTAGGGTGAGCCCTGCAAACGGACATGCCCCCAGAAGAGTAACAGTCCCAAAAGTAAACCACCACGACAGAGTCCGCGTAAATGTCAATAAACACAACACAACACATGCCACCACAGACTATAAACATAAAATGTAAAAATGAACATGTTATATTTTTTTTATAAGTTTTAAAGATGTTTGCCTGTGAGTGCGCTCGTTTGCACGGGTGTGCCAGTCGCTTAGCCACAGTTAGCAGTCAGTGGAAAAGCATATAAGATCTAAATATGCAAAGTAAGCCAAGAAGCAGTAGCATAGCGGTAGAGACATCGGCTGAAGAGGAGGCAGTCATGGTTCGATCCCCCACAACATCATTTTTTTATTTTTAGTGAAATAAGCATGAAACAATTCTGACATATATGTACATGTATAAAATTATTTTTATGTAAAATGTAATGAAATGGGCCATGTATTATGAAGAAATGTGTGATAATAAAAAAAAAAACAAATGTCAGAAGTGCCTATAGCTGAGCTACACTCTAACAAGCTGAGTATATCTGTCCGTAGGTGAGCAGTGGTTTAACAGGTGTAAAATGAGTGCCCGTAGGTGAGCAGTGGTTTAACAGGTGTAAAATGAGTGCCCGTAGGTGAGCAGTGGTTTAACAGGTGTAAAATGAGTGCCCGGAGTTGAGCAGAGTTCTAACACGCTGAAACTGTGTGCCCGTAGCTGAGCTGAGCATAATATGCATGCTGACAGCCAAACGACGCGTAAACCAGTGTGACCCATTTGCGCGGAGCTGAGCAGCTCGCCAACAAGCTAACCAACAGGCAACGTTGAGCAAGCTGTATCAAAACTGCCTTTACACAGACACACCTTCTAGCCTGTGTAGACAGTCATAAAATATAAAAATCAATGGCCAGGCTCGAACTCAGGATACTATGCACCATAGTAAAAGTACTGAACCTCTAAGCCATGACATTTGCTCTTAGAAATGCAGTAATAGCATATATATAGGAATGAATGGAAAGAGAAGCATGACAAAGCAGGTTTTGTGAAGCTGATACATTTCCAAAATGGCCAATCACAGATAAGTGCGGGAAAAACGGCATATATAAGCCCCATAGGCAGGAATACACAGCATGACTGATTGTGGAACTGATTTGCAGTCAGGATGACAGGTGTAGGAGAGGGTAGCTGCTTCCGAGCACAGTGGTGGGGCATTGAGGAGTCCAAATATATGGTTTGGCTCCTCGTCCACGATCATGAGGCCCAACTCATGCAGGGCCAGGTACTGTGGGGAGCATACAAGGCTGAGGCTTGGAACTGGTTGGCACATGATCTCACCAGTGCCACAGGAATACCAAGGACTGGAGAACAGGTCCATCACCACCATGCAGACCTGAAGCGATGGAAGCAGGACCAACTGAACTGGTGGATCCTTGAGGCCCGGCAAATGCCCAACGCCCCACTACTGAGTAAGTTACATGTAATTATTTATGTAGAAAGTTAACCTAGCTGATATTATGGAGATGTATATTCCGATATTACTTCATTTATATTGCAGCTGCAGGTGTCCGTTCCATGAATCGTCGAGCCTATGCCGATAGGCTTGTGCGGTTGCGCCACCAGGCAGGTTAGTAATTCTCTCCCTGTAACTGTTAAAAAATATAAGTATGACAGCTTGCAAAAGAGTGCAGTGTAGTCACCTATTAATATAAAGTGCAAGTAAACAGTGTAAGAGAGATTCTGCTAGTACTGTGTGATTACATAAGTGTGATGCAGCCTGTAATCCAAAAATAAAAATTAAACAAGTCTGAAATAAAGATGTTCCACCTGTAATATAATAGTACATAACCTGCAGCAGGCTGAAAATTACAACTACACAAGCTGAGTAAAACACATGTGTGAAATATATCCCTGTTTAAATTCTGAAACATGACACAAGTGAGACTGTTGGAAAGGATTGTTATAACCAAGTAAAACATGTCAATAAAGCCTAGAATTAAGTACCATCCTGAATTGTAAAATAAAACAAGTGAGAGTGTGAGAAAGAGGTATGAATCCACCAATAAAGTTGTAATAACTCCTGAATAAAGTATACTGCAGTCAGTACAGAATGAAATGAATGTGACAGGCACAACCAAATAGCGAAATGTGTGGAATAAAGTACTGAAGCTGGAATGTGTGTCCCACAATTTGGATATGTTGCTCTCAGTTTGCAATATGCAGATAGTATGGTTGTATGAAATACCAAACATCCACAGTTGTCTAGAGCAATATAAAGCAAATGTAGCAGGATGCTGTAGCTGAACAGAGCCAGATATGAATGTGTATAAATAAAAATGAAATGTATATTGATGTAGCAGTAACATTCCTATCACCAACATGCATAGGTTTACACATAGGAAACTGTAGTCAGACCTGTAGTGTGTATATATATGCTGCTAGTAGAAATGTACAGCATATATATAGGTATTTGAAGTTGTTAATGAAATATTTCTTCACCCTACCCTATAACCACAAATAGTCCATTCCACGTGAAATGGGTATGTGTATTCACAATTAACTCCCCTGGACAATTGTCCTGTTGGTTCATACATATTTGCATGTACATTGATGCATGTGCCCTGTTCATACATCCAAACCTGATGGCCTGTTGCCATCAATCAACCCTGCATGTTGTTGGATTGTGTATTGTTGTTCAAATTATGCATGTGTTATGCTTGCTGTTCAATGGCTTGAATTTATGGGTGTTTGGTTAATGGGAATACTAATGCCTGCTGTTACAACTAATTGTGAATGGTATGGCACATTACTAACCCAAACTGTCATTAAATAATACAAAACATAAGACAACAGGGAAGGCAGGTTCCAGCGGACCCACCTCTCCCACCTCAGCTGGCGAGTGCACCTGGCAGTAGTGCCCAGGCCGGACCCTCCTCTGGTGGCCCTGTGCCACCTGCGGGTGGAAGCGCTGCAGGGGATAGGGCTCGTCCCCCCTCTGCAAGCGTGGCCGGAGGAGAACATCCACTCACCCTCCGTAGTGTCTGGCCTGTGGTGCGTAGGGAGATCAGGCACGCTGTGCTTGGGCCCCTACGCCAGCTTGAGGCATGGGTGGCACAACTCACGGGCATGCCTGCTGCCCGTCCTACACAGCCCCCAGCACAGCCCCATCCTGGGCAGTGAAGGCACAGTGGCAACTGCCCATGGGTGGGGATCTCAGTTCCACTGTTGCCATCTGTGGGCTCATGGGCTCGAGATATCCAAACAACCGTCCCCATCAATTTTGTAACCCCCCCACATGTGTCATACACCACCCCTGTATGCGTCTTGTTTGTCTTGTCTGTTAACCTCCCCTACCTACCTCCCCAGCTATACCGACTTCCTGTACCTGACATAACACTCTCACCTGAAAAAAAAAAAAGGGCACTCTGTACCCACAAAAAAATTACACCCCATACATAGCTGCCCATTTTGCACACATGTCTGCTGGACATGTAAACTGGCAATTACAATTGGCTGTACAACAAATATTGTTGTTCTCACACCTCTCTCAGGGGTTGAAGGTTTCAAATTTCACACCAAATTACAAACATATGCACAGCTGTTGCTGATGAAGAAATGGGCAGCTATGGGCCTTTCTTACATCCCTCCTGCAAAACCCGAGCTTGTTTTCTTACTGTCCTACCCCTTTTCCACCACTTTCCTATCTCCCCATTTTCTTTTCTTTAAAAGAAAATAGCACGGGTGTGCGTTAGAGTAAGCACTTTTAAGCAGTAGTAAGCGGGAGTGCGCTTCTGTGCGCTTAACTAAGCGTGTGTGCGCAAAGCTAAGCGGCAGTGCGCATGTGTGACCTCCACGCAAACCAGCGCTAACCCGCTTACAACTGCTTAAAAGTGCCTTAGTCACTCTGAATGACAAGGCCTGTAGTTTTCTCAGCAGCAAAATAAAATACCTCTGTCAGTCTCGAACCCAGGACCTTGGAAACACTAGTCTGCATGACTTACCACTAAGCCATGACTGCTATACAAGAACATTGTGCTGAAAGAAATATATCATACAATAGTAGGAATTAATATTTAAAGGGAATATAGCAAGTCTAGTACGCAAAGCATGTCATGTATATTTACTGTCAAATCTAGTGGATTTGTAAAATAGTACTGTGTGATGAGAAACAGCCATGCTAGTTGGTAGCTAGTAGGTAATAATGTCACAGTAGCATCTGGCAGGCCACACACATACTCAGAGCAGGATAAACACTGCCATAGTTGAATAGTTAAGAGCCCAGACATAGCAACTGTGACTGAGTTACAGGGATGTCCCTGATGTGAAAACAAATGTCAACTGTGCCCCACTGACAGCCTGTGAAATGTACTAACAGTAGTCAGAAAGGTGTAACTACACATGCAATGGTAACTATGAATTACTGAAAGTATGCACCACTTGCACGTCACAAATGGTGTAGTAATACATATGCTCAAAATAACCGACAGTCACAACTGCAGAATATCAGAATATTTCATTGGAGTATCCCACTGATATGTACCATTCCATGAGGCTGATAAAAGATGCACCTGAGAGTATCTGAGGCCTGCTCAGCAGCATGATCAAATACCCTTGTAAGTGTCAAGGCACACACCATGGCCAGACCACACTGCATGCAGTAACACCCTACCACAACAAACACATAGGGTATTGCTGCCCAAACAGATATAACAAGCATTACAAGCTGTGAATGTAAATGGAAAATAGGAAAGCCATAGCAACACATTACAGGAAAGACACCTAGCAGGCATACAAGGAGTGAATGTAAAGGGCAAATATTGAAGCCATAGCAACAGATTGCAAGAGCCACTGCTATATACCAGTTACACCACAATCCCCACAGGAAAGCACACACACACCCATATACACAGTAATTCTAGTCGTAGATGTCAGTTTACATACACACGGAGAAGAGGACAATGGAGGAAGGAATACTCCGCTTACAGAACAACATGCATTGCAGTGTCTACAACACAGCCTGAAATATGAAAGACATACCAACCCTTACACTCACAGAACAGTTTCCACAGCAAACCAGCATGGTCCCCACCCTGATAATCTGAAAGGGCTATGCCTACCTAACATACCTTTTTATAGCACTGTCCTGAAATCACAGTGAGAACTGCAATCACTACACAACAGGCTGCATGCAATTAGTAAATGCTGGATAAGAGTTGGTGCAGAGGCCATCACATGGACATGTGCAGATACCTACAAAAGCATCCTGTACTCCCAGTCCACACATGCAATACTTTCATTGCACCCTCTGGAGGTAGAGACAGAGAGAGAGAGAGAGAGAGAGAGAGAGAGAAAGAGAAGAGAAGAGAAAGAGAAAGAGAAAAAGAAAGAGAAAGAAATAAAAAAAAAAAAAAAAAAAAACAGTAACAACAAAACAAAGAGGTTGACAGCAGGCCAAGTAACTGCAAGCCTACGCAAACAGCTGCAACAAACACAGGTAATGTAAAGTACTAGTATAATAGTCTACATACTGTGAACCCTCCAGATGTGTTATTGGTCTGTATCTATGTATATGAAGATGTGCATAGGGCCGGGGACATACTGCAACTGTCACTGAAGGCTCTACATACATATGTATGTGAAGGTAGCTATGTGCACATAGCAATGTACAAGTAGGTTGTACAGTAATGGATGTTCATCAGTACGTTACTGTGTGTATACATATGTGGAACTAAAAATGAGTATATATATATATATATATATATATATATATATGTATAAAAAAGCCAAAAAGAAAAAAAAAAACCAAAAAAATTACAGGAAAGACACCTAGCAGGCATACAAGGAGTGAATGAAAAGGGGCAAATATTGAAGCCATAGCAACAGATTGCAAGAGCCCCCCCCCCCCCCCCCCCCCCCCCCCCCCCCCCCCCCCCCCCCCCCCCCCCCCCCCCCCCCCCCCCCCCCCCCCCCCCCCCCCCCCCCCCCCCCCCCCCCCCCCCCCCCCCCCCCCCCCCCCCCCCCCCCCCCCCCCCCCCCCCCCCCCCCCCCCCCCCCCCCCCCCCCCCCCCCCCCCCCCCCCCCCCCCCCCCCCCCCCCCCCCCCCCCCCCCCCCCTTTTTTTTTTTTTTTTTTTTTTTTTTTTTTTTTTTTTTTTTTTTTTTTTTTTTTTTTTTTTTTTTTTTTTTTTTTTTTTTTTTTTTTTTTTTTTTTTTTTTTTTTTTTTTTTTTTTTTTTTTTTTTTTTTTTTTTTTTTTTTTTTTTTTTTTTTTTTTTTTTTTTTTTTTTTTTTTTTTTTTTTTTTTTTTTTTTTTTTTTTTTTTTTTTTTTTTTTTTTTTTTTTTTTTTTTTTTTTTTTTTTTTTTTTTTTTTTTTTTTTTTTTTTTTTTGTTTTTTTTTTTTTTTTGCTAATAAAAAGTTCCCCATCCGAACCACCATTTACTTTTATTAAAATAGGGGGTCCTTTTTTTTCCCAAAGGGGACATAAAGGATCTTTTTAAAGGGCCAACTGGCCCATTGGGTTTAAAGGGGGCCTTTTGAGGATTATTTGGTGTACGACATGGCCCCAATTGATATTTTTGAAAGCAGCCACCCCCCTCCTTTTTGCTTCCAATCAAAATAAATGCAACATACCCAGGCGACCCCTGTGGGAACCATTGTGAGGCCATCACATGGCCCCAGTGATTTTACGGGGTTTCTACCCCCGTTTAAACCCCTTTTGTGACAAGGAAAAAGGGAGAGAGAGAGAGAGGAAAAAGAGCAACCAACGAGGTTGCAAGGCCAGTACTGTTTTGAAAAGGGTCAACCAGGTTAAAAGGGGCGGGATTGTCTACAAACAACTGGGTGGGATCAAGTTTGAAGTCCCCAATGCCTGTTTTGAGTTCCATAATGATTCTTTCCATAGCAGCCCGGGTGGTTGCTTATGGGGGTAGTTCCCGGGTTTAAGGTGCCTTTTTTATATATTTTTATATGTATACATATGTTAGTAATATGGTTAAATAATTTTATTTTTTATTTTATTCATAGTGAACCCTGATAGGGGGATTGATCTGGTTTTAGTTTCAGGGTTTAGCTGGCATCGGGAAGACAGGGGTTACAGAGGGGGGATAAGAATTCTCTTTGGGGTGAAGGGGAGAAATTGCATGCCCTGTCTGCCAGAATTTTGGCCCCTGGTGTTCATGATTTTTCACTGTAAAATCTGAAAATCTGGGGGTTTCCACCCAGGTGTCTCACAGAAGAAGGGCCTTGGGTTATCTGTAGTGTCCATAGCGATTTTCCCTCATGTTGGTTGATTTTTGAGGAACATGCTTTCTATGTGCTGTCAGAGATCCTTATCTTTATGGAATTCTTCTGTGCAGTGCACCTTTTTGTTATACAATTTGTTCAGGCGGGGTCCACCAACAGGACACCTGCCCTTGGGGAGAGGGTCGGGTTTTTTTTGGGGTTTGTGATCCATGATTCGGAGAGCCCAAACATTTGGAAGGGTTCAGGGGGAAAGTTTTTCCCAGGGCCCGGGGGCTTGGATACCAACTCAGTTTTAAAGAAGTGTAAAGTGGATTTGGGGTTTCCAGTAGTTTTTTGTTTTGGGGGGGTGGGAATGATACCGGGGTGTTGTTTGTGGTCAGATGTATGTGAGGGGTATCCCGTGTTAGCACATTGTCCCCATGTTTGTTACATCTAGAATTTTATTCCCTTGGGGGGGGGACAGCTTTTCCATTGTTTTTGCTTAGTAAATTTCCGGGAAATTTGGGGCTAGGGTTTTGGGCTGTTGCACCCAGTGTATGTTATAGTTGAAGTCTAATATGAGGTGGGGTTTTGGGTTCAACCTCCAAGTCCAGGAAGGCTGATGGGGTTCCTGAATTTGGGAGGGGGGTTGAAAGCACCAGTTTAAGCAGGTTTGCCTGGTTATTTGCACCTGGTGGTCTTGATCTTCATGTTTCCCACAACCTGGAGGTTGGGTGTCCTCGAAAGGTCCCCTTTTTGTCTTTTCTGGGGGGCCAAAAGGGAGATGAAGGTTAGCCTGGTCCGCGGGGTTGCTCCGGGCCTTAAACCGGTTTACTTCTGCCAGACATCGAGTTTGAAAAAAGTTACAGATATAGTAATCCCATTTTAGAAAGAGAAATTCATAACCCGGTCTGCGAAACAATATGTTGTTATGATTTTTGTCCCCCCCTACCTACTTTTTGTTTCTTTCCCCCCCACATCAAGTTTTTATCTTATTTTAATACATTTTTTAATTTTTATTTTTAAAACATATTTTATATTATAAATTTATTTTATAATTTATTTTATATATTTTTTTTATAAATTTTTTTTTCTGGTGAGGCACTGGGGGAGATGTATTGCAACATGCCTGGGACAAAGGCATGGGTAAAACCCATGTGGAAGGGGTCCATCCCCATTCAAAACCAACCAGTAAACCCTTTGGGAGTCCCCCCACTGTGTGTGGGGGGAACGGGGGAACGTGTCAATGGCTATTGATATACCAGTGGACACTGTCCTGTAATACCGTCTGGAATTTCGGGAAGGTGTGTCAGTTTGGGACTTAGGTCCGACCCCTACAAAAT
Organism: Protopterus annectens; assembly: GCF_019279795.1. Taxonomy (NCBI): domain Eukaryota; kingdom Metazoa; phylum Chordata; order Ceratodontiformes; family Protopteridae; genus Protopterus; species Protopterus annectens. The sequence goes on from NC_056736.1 coordinate 692,956,575, forward strand.
GCCCAGGTATGTATATGAAGCTCAATATGGGGGGACATTCAAAAACTTTCAATGCCTCAAACACTTCCTATGAGGTGCTGAAAAGCCCAAAGAGCATCCAAATGGGTTACCACCTGGATTCTAGTTCGGTCACACCCTGAAGTTGTCCCAAATGGAACACCTCCCATCCAAACACAAATTACCTAGCTGGTCCTTTTATGAGTATAGGACTGGTGGAGGTACAGGTCCCTACCCACAGAATGAATATTTATAAAACACAAATTAAGAAAAGGCCCCCCCCATATAATTCAGACAACCCTGCTGAAGTTATGCGATAGGAAATTGCCATTATCACCCTGTTCTTTTTAAAGATACATCATAAACATTCAAAATAATAAATATTTTACCCACCAAAAAATATATAAAAAATAAATAAAATTCAAAAAATATTATAATATTATATTATTTATTACTGGGTGAGCCCCCATGTGTCTGTATGGAGGTGCCTGGGGGAGGCCCAGAGACAATGTGGGGGTATTCATCAAACATACACATTCCAATTTGTGCTGTGACCCTGATGTCAGGGGGAGGGGGTTATGGCAAGTAAAAGTGGAAACCCAGTGAAATATGTAAGGGATTGCAGGGTGCATGGGTGATAATGTTCCCCATACAGTACCTTGATACAAACCCCCAGTTGAGGTTGTGCATTGCCTAAACATTTTGATGCTGCAGAACAGCGTCTATGGAGGTCCATCTGTTCAATTTTCGGTACACTGAATTGGGTCAACATGGTACCCCAAAACAAAAATTTAAATTATGGGGGTTGTTTTCACTGCAGTGAGAATGGGGATATTTTTCTACAGATAGGACATACCTTCCCTTTTAGGGCAGGTTCCCATGAAATGTACTCCGCTGAAGGAGGAAGGAAAACCCAATGGTAAATTTCCCCTTTTTGACCAGCCAAACCAGCAGGGAGGGTGCACGTGGCAAGCCGGCCATCTAAAGACAAGGCACACATAACCGGACATATGAGGGTACCATACTGGTGATTTAAATTAGTGTCCACAGCGCCATGGTTCCCAAGGCAGAGACGGGTGGTGGGGTGGCGACACCCCCTCACCAATGGGGGTACCCTAAGTGTTGTGGTACCCCCAAAGAAAGAGGCATACATGTGTAATGATGGAGGCTGGAGCCCCACAGAGGACACGGAGCATGGAACTGCCAGTTTTGTTGCCCTTCGTAACTGTTGGTTATGAGTGTGAGGTTGTCCCGGTTTGTAGCTGAATTTTGGTAATTATTGTGCAAGAGTGATATTTAATATCAGCAGTAGATTAAGCAATTTCCCTACGAATGTACATACTCCTTCAATGGCACAGTTGTGCCCCTGCAAAAAGTAAAACTGCAGGTCCCTCTTTCAAAAGGCAGAAGCGGGAGGTGAAAAAAACTTAAAACCCTTTGCCAATAGTAATAATAGGCAACATGGCATGGTTTGATTGCGGGTGTTTTGTGTCTGGTGGATATCCAAACGAGGTGGTGTGTGCATTCCCAGTGGAGTCCCATGTGTGCTGGTCATGTTGATAGTGGGACAGGACACTTTGTAAACTGTGTTTTGTCTTCTACATTTTGGTTTCTGGTGTTGTGCCGGGAACCTGAACCCTGGTATATGTAAGATGATATTTAATCACAGGGGGTGTGGGTCGTTTGGCACCAATTGACGTACACACGAAAATCAATGCACAGTTCCTGCCAATAATTTTTTTCCCCAAAAGTCCCTGGTGTACAGGATACAGTGGGATTGAATAATTTATCGGGGACATGATAAAGCACCCATGGCCCAGGGTTGACATGGTCCCCGGGAATCCAGGGGTTCTGTGGAGCATGGGCGTGCCCTGTCAGATTGACAGGGTCTTTCCCCTGTATGTTTCGGGTTTAAATCAGGCCGTCCTTGGAACGGAACCGACGGGGTCTGGGGAGTGAAGATGTCCTGATGACAGTAGGTGAGTTGCGGCGCCATCCGTAACTTCCCCATCATTGACAGTTTTGGGGGGAAAATTTAATCTTTCCCACCAATGTCCATGAGCCGGGGAAGGTGGGGTTGAGGGTTGGGTTATGCCAGCAACACAGCAGCTGGCAGCCGCCAGGAGAAAACAGGCCCAGGGGCCCCCCTAGTGCCACAGAGCCCCCAAAAGCTGGGTTTCTGTATCAGCCCCCCCCCAGGAACCACCACAGGTCTGGACAGTCCCAACAGGGATGTTCCGTCACCAAACCCCCTGCTTCGATGACAGTACCCAGTCTGGCTTAGTATGTTGGTCCGTAGCACCCTGCCAGGCACAGGATTGTCCGGGCCCAGCAGTGTCTGTATGACCGGCAGGACAGTCTGTGGCGTCCCAAAACCTGTTAGGCACCAAGGGGGGCTTTGATGCATACCACTGCTTGAAAACATAGGGTCCGCACCCCACACACTGCTCAACATTGATCTTTACTGCGTCCCTCCCAAACAACACCAAACATGAAATTGGTTGTATCAGGGGCAGACTCAGGCATCCCAAAACACCCCTGTGGTGAAACTGTGCCACCTTCAATCTGTAACATGGGTGCAGGAACAGGTTAACATGGTGCTGATGCACAGGGTGACTACATAGAAGTTTGTAATAGTATATGTTGACAACAGTACAGTGTAATGATATCATTGTGGGTATATCCCAGCATGCCTGATGCAGTTACAGTATGAATGTCATTGTATTGTTTTGTACACCCATAGTAATTACCATAGTGTACTGTCTGCACATCTTTGCATACTGGTGGTGAGGTTCAAGGATGGCCACCTACATAGGTAGCACAGGGGATAAAAATGTACATATTGATACTCAATGTTTCATGTCAACTGCAGTTGCATGCTGTCCACACTCTCTGCAATGGGGATGTTTGAGGATGTTGATATCTGTGCAGAAATACACAACAGGTTCAAGCTCACAAGAGCACACTAGCACTACAAGGTCACCCTCATACCATGCATGACATCACCAAAACACAGAACTAACTATGACAGGGGGGAGAGTCTCCATACATGTCAAGGATACTGTGGTGCCAGGACAGGTAGCACACATCATACTAAGTCTGGAACTGCTGAATGAGGGCTCATGTCTGTTATTTGAAATGTGTTTTAAACAGGTATGAGCACTTGGGTATCAGGCCAGTTATTCAAAAACGGGTACATGGTCTATACACTTGTGGGGGGTGTGGCTGGACCCAGCCCGTCTGACCTGTGAATGTCTGGGTACAGGCTTATAGTGCCTGCATATATGCACTGTTACCTACTGGAATTTACACCTTGTTTGTTGTAGTTCTACATACAGGCCTGCTGACTGTAGCTTTGTTTGTATGCATGTTTGCTTGTTATGTTCCTGCAACACTGATTCCACCTGAAGTGCAGATTTACAGTGCCTCTGTGGATCCCTAGTGAGATCTGTATTGCTTACTGATGTTCCATGTCTCACTTGACAGAACGTCACTGTTTGTGCTCTCTGCATGTGGGTTGCCTGTAAGACATTCCATACGAGGTACCGGGCATTTGCGCAAGACAGCATTCATATGGGCCAGCACTAACAAATAGGAGCACTACACCCTCACATACTCACCTTGAGTACCTTTTTCCCCCATTGGCCCTATGTGTCATTACTTAGTATGGGATTCACAATGCTATGGTAGCATGTGCAAAGGTCACCTGTCAATCTACTTTTGGTCCAGTTGGTGAATCTGTGAGTCATGTGGCAATGTTACAGCTGCCTCATGTACACAGACAACCCTCTCCCTTCCCATACACTTACAACACATGTGAAAATGAAACCAATAGCCAAACTGGGGCTAAGCTCTTTAACTCACCTGGCATACCCTGTCAGGTGGAGGGATACTACAGTGAATACAGTACCAGTCTCACATAGACCTGCCATGCCCCAATCCAAACACAGAACACACAGGTACATTTTGGACCTCAGAATAGCATCCTGCCTGAGCAGCTGACACCTGCAAGCAGACACACAAGCAAACGTTAAGCCAGAGCAGAGAAATGCAACACATAGCTCACAAAGCCTGTGTGCCAAACAGTCACAGCCAGGGCTTGACAACAACCTGCTACAGTTGAAAGAACCTCTATTGTCAGGTACACTGAGGTCCTGCTCACCAGGCTGAACAAGGTGAAGGTCATGAGATGCCCGTGGGCATTGATCCACCACATAACACAAGCATACAGGTCACCCAAGGCATGTAAAAATATGACTCAGTCATTGTCTGTGCCAGTTTTATGACCTGTGACACCCCCCTGGACTACATGTTAGGGGACATAGGGGGGCTCCCTGAGCATCTGGCACAGGCGGGTATGACCCTGACCTTGAGTAGCATCTTACCCTCACCAAGAATGCTGGCACAATATGTAGACAGGATGATCAGTTTCTACAATTACCATATGTTTGGTGACATTCAAAGGGGATCCAATGCCTGTCAGTGGGATTACATGCTGGACAAGCCACATTGCTTTGCTGGGACAGCTTGCACCTGTCACCCAGGGGGTTGTATATTGGCAGAGGTTTTTTTACACACATAGTGCCTTTGTATGCAAGGCTGACATTATATAGCCAACTACACAGGTATCACACGGGATAGGACACTAATAGTAATGCTACTCAATAGCAGCAGTGTAAACCTCAAGATGCATGCAGTGGAAACTGTCCTTAGCGTGGGGTATAGCAATATCCGTGAAGTAACAGACTCCTGGTACAAGGCTCCCAGGTGCACCCCATCACTGCCAGGTCATACCATGCTTGTCGTCCACTACACATGCACCAAACCAGAACAGGGGGGATGTATCCAAAGGCACCTCAGATATACACACCCCCAGGTTGGTGGCACAGCACAAAGCATCAGAGCCTATCCATGTGCAACTAACAGTGGGTGAGACTACCTTCAGGTTCATAGCCTGGCACACACCACCCCCCCCATACCCAGGAAACCCACTTGGCCTTCCTGACAACACTGGGAATATGACGGTCTCTACAAACACCATTATATGGGTGGACTGCAACTACCCAAACATAGAGTGTGAGCATTACTCTAGCTCCAAGACCCTAGCTTAAGGGTTCCTAGCATTCATTCCCTGCATTGCTATGGAACAACTTGTTACCACTCCCACAAGAGGTGAAAACATGCTGCACCTGGGGACTATATGCTCCAGACCAGTCGTATCCCTCCTGGTGGGATGACACCATCTACAACTCACACTGTATATTCACATACCACATGCAGACCCTGCACAGAACACCACAGTCATACAGTTGTCTAATGCATATTCCATGTATTCACATGAGGCATTGGACATGGGAACTTTGAAGTTCACAGGTACATATGTAGGTGGCACAAAATACACTGTGTGCATTGACATTACTGATATAATGTATTTTGGCAATATTGGGAACAACACCCCACACACATGGACAAACTGTGTGACAAAACAAAATTTTGAGGATACAAACCCCTACCTAACTATGTTATGTCACTTGTGAAAGAGTAGCGGGTGTGCTATTTGCATTACTGGGAGGTTTTTCTCCTGCTGTACTTATAGGGTGCTGACATCATCAGTGTTTAGACAGTGGAATATGCAGCATTTTGTGTTGTAATGGGCCAAAAGGGGACATTTTTTTTAACATAGAATTGCACACACTCCCCCCCACACACACACTTGCAGGATTAAACCCTACCTAACTATGTTATGACACTTGTGAGAGGTAGAAAAGTGTGCTATTGCATTACTGGGGTTTTTTCCCTGCTGTACTTATAGGGTGCTGACATTATCAGTGTTTAGACAGTGGAATATGCAGCATGTGTTGTGTTGTACTAGTTAAAAGGACATTTCTTTTACGGGGAATTCACACACACTCCCCCCACATTCAACACAAAAAGCACTTGCAGGATTCAAACCCTACCTAACTATGTTATAACAGGAGACGAGTAGCACGGGCCCATTTGCATTACTGGGGGGTTTGCTTTCTCCTGTTTACATGGGGTGCTGACATCATCAGTGTTTAGACAGGGGAAAATTGCCACTGTTGCACATAGAGCAGTGGAACCCATTTAAACTTTTCCCCCAAAGTCCACTCTTAAATTTTTTCCCCAGAACACTCTTCCTAAGCATACTGATAATCAACTACCTACCCATCCTATAAAGTCTTGATCTACTTGACTCAAAAGTGCTTTTTCATATACCCTAGCACTTGCAAAAGTACTCATCTGATATAGCACATTAAAATAGCCCCCTACCACCCTAATATGTTTACATCCACCCCCTTTAACTCTTCTAAAACCCCATCAAAAATTTCTTAATTTTCCTTCTAGCATGTCAGTTGTTCATCTCCTGCTCAGTGATGAATCGGGGAATATTAAGGCAATGTTTTAATTGCCTCATGTACACAGACAACCCCTCCTTCTCCCACAAAACACAAACACATGCGAGATGCAAATAAAACCCAAACTGGAGGCTGAGTCTCTATCATAGGACTGGCAAGACCAGTCAGGAGGAGAAGGTAAACACACACCTAAAAAGTCTAAATAGCACTAGCAACCTCATATACACAAAACACAAAAACATACTGAGGCCCCAAAAAATCTACAAAACAGCAGAAAAGCAGACACCCAAACAACTACCACCACAGACCAAGACACATGCAAAAATAGACCACAAAGTCAGTGTCCCAAAACAGTCACACCCCTCCAAACACTGCCAGATACTCTTGTCATGGTGCCCCATAGTCAGACCCCTGACCCCCTCACCAGATTGAAAAGGAGAAGGTCAAGCCTGCCTAGAATCCAAAAACGCAACCCTCAGGTCATGACAGGGTACAAGTATGACTCAGTCATTGTCCATGCTGGGGGAATGACCGGGCCCCTCCACTACATGAAAAAGGGAGCTCTATTTTTCCCAGGCAGGTATGCCCCTGCCCTTTGAGCAGTATCCCCTTCACCAAGAATGATGAAGTACAGAGGATGATCAGTTTTAAATTTTAAAAAATCACTTGTCATTAAAAGGGGGACCCTGTCTGTCTGCCTATGACATGCTGGACAAATGCTAAGGGCGCACCTGTCCCCCTGGCGATATTGGAAAACTCCCCCCCATGTGCCTTTTTAGGCCAGGCTCAAATTCTAAACCTACCACCCACAAAAAAGGAAAAAAGGGGTAATGCTGCTAATGCCAAGTCTAAACCCCAAGATGCATGCACGGGCCCTTCTCAGTATGGAGAACATCGATGTCTGTGGGGACTGAAACCTGGTTCAAGGCTCCTGAGAGCAAGCACATCAGGTTTTACCTCAACATGCTCCAAAAAATAACACCAAAAAAGGAGGATGTCCATATTCATCAAAGATACCTCACCTCCAGGTTGGGGGAACCCCGATCATCAGAGCCATCCAGGTGCATAACCGGGACTGCTCAAAATTTTGATGTTACAGGCCACCTCTCAAACCAGGACCCTAAAAGCATTCCAAAAACTCTGGGGGGGATAAATGTCCCAAACACCATCATACGGTGATTTCAACTATCCAAACATAGACTGGGATTACTCAACCCCCAACACTTTACCCCAAAAGGGTTTCCCTAGAGTTCATAAACTCTAATGCCATGGAACAACAGTCACCATCCCCAAAAGAGGTGAAAACATACTGGATCTCATTATCACAAACAGGGGGTCACAATGTTCAACAGGGGGTATACCTTGTTGTGAGATCAGATCATAAACTAATCTCACTGGAAGCCCAAATCCCCCCCCAAGAAAAAAAGCCCAAAGTGAAAAATTCAAAGCCGACTTCACATTTTTAGGACTGGTGGGGTCTTAAAGGGCCCCCGGGCCAAACCATCACTAAAGCAGCTGAATCACTTACAAATGCCCTCACCAGCACCCCCAGGACTATGGATGGCAACCCCAAAACAAAAAGACTTTTTTACCAAAGGCAGGCCCAGTCTGGTGGACCCCAGCCATAAACAAGCTCTAAAAAGAAGGAGAAAGCTGCTACAAGATAGCAAAATCCAAAAGGAACACCCCCTTTGATCACCGTGCTAAGATCCCCAAAAAACCCCCAAAACAAATTTTGAAAGTTTCCAGGACTAAAAGAAAACCCAAAAGGGCCCTTTTTTAGTATGAAACCTGGGAGGAAACTCCCAGATTTTGAACTGGTTAAAAATGATGTTCCCCAACCTACAGACATTGCCAACATACTGGCTGACAGGTTCAGTGCAAATTTCTAAAAGGAGAAATATCTATACCAGAGGATTGTATCCTCCCAAACATCTCAAATGTTTGAACAGCTCTCTAAAAACACAGCATCCAGGGGAAAGAGGGTCCCCTTGTGTCTCCCTCATTGAGGAATTAAACATTGGGGCAGCTGTTTAATCTTATCACCTCAATACATAAAGGAAGGGCCTACTGTGGTATTAACAAAGCGTGCCCCCAAATGGACTACCGCCCCATCAGTTTGCCCTGGTCTGCAAAGCAAAGGGGGATCATTATGGAACTCAAAAATGACATGGGAACTGCAAGATCAAACCCAATTTGGCTTTGTCAAGGCAGATCGTGTTTTTTCTTGATTTTTTGACAGTCCCCAAGGGCCTTGATGGGGGCAAGGCAGTCCAAAACCCCATTGCCAAAAGGCCTTTAAATACCCCACTAGGCATCATAGAAAACTCACCAGTTTAAATGTGAACCCATCCAAGATGGGTTGCAAACTCAAGGAACCCACAGGGTTAGAGTTGCTGGGGCCCCTTAGATTCAAAGCCTGTCCATGTCCCACAGGGGAGTCCTGGTCCCTCTTGTTGGGATCACTTTCAGGTACAGGGCACAGGAGGTTAGGTGACAAAGTTTGGTGACTGCAAACTATAGTTGCACATCAGACACAGATATCCTTAGAAGGGTCTCAGAAACAGATAACTGGTGCCAAAGCCATGGCCTAAAAAAACCAAAAATGCATAGTCATACCCCTTTTGGCAAAGGGTTTCCCCCAGCTACCATATAGGTGGCAATCCACTCACGAAGAGGTTATCAGGGTCTGGGAAAACAGGTTGATAGCAACCCTCATTTGACACCACATTGCCAAAAAAACCTTCTACATTGCCCACCTGATCATGAAGGGTTTCACAGGTCAAAAGGGGATCATTTGTTCATCACTCATCAGACCATGATTTAGTCAAGCCCTTTGGGAAAGTATCTGACCCGAAACCCCAAACAATTGGAAAAACCCCAAAATTCCTCACCAAAAGGATAAATTAAAAAATGTCCTGCTGGACTGAAGGGCTCCAGCTCTACTCAGTCGCTTTGTTAGAGGTGACGTGAATACAAGGGCCCTGTCCAACCCTTAATGAACATGCTTCACCTCAAAAACTAAATCCATCAGCTACAAGGCATGAGACTTAAAACAGGGGATAAATGGGGTGCTGGAGGGTTCATCACCCAGAGACTTTTTATGGAAAAAAATCCCACATGGGAGGAAGCAGTAGCCTTGTTCAAAAAAATCTTGACCAATGGATGGGAGATCCCGGATACCCCCGGGCAACCCCGCTTCAGAGGCCCCAAAAAAATTGGGGAAATTCCCTTTAAAAGGGGGCAAGCCCAAAAAAATTGGGCTGGCTTATAAAGTGGGCAGTATGTAAAACCATGAACCAGGAACCATGTGGTGTTGTAGGCCAAAAGGACTTTTTCACAGTGGAAATTTCACCAACCCCAAAAATTCAAACCCCAACTGGCACTTGGGATTCAATCCTAACTTTATGACACTTTGAGAGGTGCAGAGACGTATTCAATTTCTGGGTATCATTTGTGCCCTGAATTGTATAGTTGCTACACATTTTTAAAGAAAAGGGTTTTCACTGTTACTTCCCTGACAGGGGAGAGCATTTTATGCTTCTTGACGGCACGTCCATTACTTTGGAGGGAACCCAAATAACTGTGGTACCTTTGTTTTGGGACCACCCATATTCACTCTTTTGGCCATTGTTTACCCGCAATGCTTTGTTGCCTAACGTTTGTGGGTCTTTATTGCCCTAGTTTTCCTTCCTATGAACAACGTGTATGTGGAAGTGTTTGCATATAGTGGGATCCCTTTTACTTTTTCTCTGTTGTAATTTATGTGGCACTGGGCAGTTTCGTATTGTGGGGGGGGTTTGTGTTAACAATACAAATGCCGAATTTTTAATGCAACTGTGACATGGCCAAGGTGGTGCCCAGTTTCCCGTTTCTATGGTTTTGCTAACCCATTTACTGTGTGCAGCATGCCCCCGTGTCTTTCCTTTTTGGGACTGTGGTCCACCACATTTTGTTTTGGTGGGCATCTAATTTACTGTAAATTGAGTTTGGCTAGGTTTTGGTTCTTATGCCCCAACGCTTTGTTCTGCCCAAAAGGTTATTTGCTGCAGGGTTGCCCTGGGAAGTTTGATACAGTTGTCAACATCCTTTCCTACTCCAAACAGGTATTGTGGTGTACGGTGCAGTACTTTCACTGTGGTGGCATATCAGGTTTCAGTCCATCCTGCTTGTAAAATGTGAGCCCCGATGGTTGAGGGCCATTTGAATATGACCATGTTTCTTTTTTCAGATATGGGATAGTAAAGTTGTCCGACATTGTTAATGATTCCACAACTTGTGTGGACAGTACAAACAATGGATTCCCCGCCATTTTTAATGTGTCAAGGGTTTTTCCCTTCAAAACCATTTACTTGTTTTCCCTGCTTGCAAGGTTAGTGTGCTGTGTCTGTTACCGGACATAAGGTGATTAGGGGCCCTACCCTTCCCCCCAGTCTCATGTTCCTCTGGATAAGTCAAGAGGGACTCCTGGATCCTGTATGGGAGTTTATTGGGGGTGGAGTAGCTTCTGGGTTTGGACCAAACTACGATGGTTTATGTTGGCTGGGGTTACCCGTACTGCATAGGTAAGATTAGTTTTTCAGGTCCAAATGCCTTGATACCACTTGGCTGGCTTTATACACAGGACAGTTCCCTCCCGCCACGGTAGGCATGTGTGGACCATTTTTTAATCGGAACCATGGCATCTTTACGCCCCTCCTGGGGGGTTTTTTGGGGGTTTTTGTTTGCAGGGGTTCTCAAAAGGACACCCTGAAAGGGCCATTGTACACTTTGGGCTCTGTGGAGACTGGAGGGCACATTGACCTACCCTGACCACGGCACCTTTTGATTAGGTGGGTATTGGGATGTTTCTGTAACCACTCGCAATGGGCACATGCGGATAATATTTGCCCCAGGTCTTTATTGCTCCCGTTATTTTGGGTTTAAAAAGTGGTTTTTGGATGTTGTGTTTAAGGGTGCAACATATTTGATTTACTTGTTACATGGTTGGGACCCCTTGTTTTTTCTTGTTGCCTTTTTTATTCTTGTTCATAGGGGCCATATGGTGGGCATTTGAGCCTCAACCCGTTGGAGTCCTTCCATGTTGGCCTTTTATGTGACTTATAGATACAAGGAGGCCCAGGACCTCCCTTTATGCCAGTTTCCTGGTTTGAGTCGACATGGCTGGATTCTGCCAGGTAGTTTTGTTTGACTGGGTTTGCAACCCATTACTTGGTGGGGTTTATATTACTGGGGGTTTCTGCTGAAATGGGTTTGATGGAAGGGGTTTACGGTAATGGCTTGTATCCACATTTCCCCACTCAATGGCCCTTGGGGATTTCCATGGTCAGCAGGGGGCAGGTCTGTTGACCCACCTGGGTAGGGTCCAATGTCTGTAGGTACCCAACTCTTTTCCTGGGCCATGATATCCCTCCTTACTTTGCCCCCTCATATAGGGGAGGGGTGAATTTGCAGTATCCATTCGGACCACCTTTGTTAGGGCCCTGTTCTTCATCTTTTGGGTCATATCCTGTGGTAAACTGAAATGCCAGAGGCTTTTGGGTTCCTTTTTTAAGTCTTTTGGCCAACCCCGGACACCCTTGGCCATTTATGCTGTGTTTGCTTTGTGTGCTGGTGTTACCTACATCTGCAATGTAGGGGCCAGACTTGCTGGGATAGATATTTTGGAGTTAGGTGCTTGGGGAGTTTGAAAGAACGTTTTAATTTTGTGTGGTGGGTTTGTTTGTGATATTAGATCTGCAGAGCATATCGTGGATTTCACCATGGTTCCTACCATCAAGGACAGTGGTGAAACCTTTGTTCCCACAATTTGTTCATCAAGGTTCATAGGTTTTCTAGGGTTCTCCCTGGCCTTGTTTACAACAGACTTGTTAGTTTGACCCCTTCAATGTGCATATTATGATGTAGGGTTTCTTTACTAGATGTGACACAGGGATGGGCCCCCGTGTCACCCCTTTCCCATGCACTTACCAATTTTCTTTTTGAGAGAGTGGAGTAGCCATCTGGACTATTTGTTCCCGAGTTAAGGGCCTCTGGGTTATGGATTGCCCTCCAGCACATCCCATTTTCTATGGGGAGGTTTAGTTCTCCTTGGGTGCTCTGCTGGATTTGGGGTTTTGCAGTAGCTGTCCTTCACTGGTTGGACATTTGTACATAGGGAAAATCCCTGACTGGGCAGTAGTTGTGAATTTGGGGTGTTTTCAGCCGGCTGCAGAGCAAAGTTTACCCCTTTTCCTGTTGGGGGGTCATTTGGGGGTTTTTTGTCAGGTTTTGGGGGTTTAAAAGGGGCATTTTGGCCATGGGGCCATAAAAGATTCACAGTGACCTTTTGTCCATGGCCCCCAAAAAAAAAATTTTTTTTTTTCCTGGGGTTTACCCCCGGCCCCGTTTTTTTTAAAATTTCCCCCGAATTTTTTTTTTTTTGGGAATTTTAATTGGGTTTAAAGGGGGGGGTTTTTTTTTTCCCAGGGCCCGGGGCCAAACCCCACCCAAACCCCCCTTTTTTTTAATTTTTTTTTAAATTTTTCCCCCCTTTTTTGGGCCAATTCAAACAAAAAAATTTTTTTACCCCTTTGGCCCCCCGGGGGGGGGTTTATTGGGGAGGGGGGGAAGGGCCCTTTTTTTTTTTTTTCCCCGGGTTAAAATTTGGTTAAAAGGGGGGGGCCCCCCTACCCCGCTCCCCCCGGCCCCCGGTTTGCCTTTTTTTATTTTTTTTCCCTATTGGTTTCGGGGGGGGGGGGCCCGGTTCTTTTTTTTTTGGCCCCCCACTACCCCTTTAGGGTTTAAATTCCACCCTTTTTTTGATGGGAAGGGAAAGGGACACCAATTTTTTTGCCCTTTGGGCCCAATACCCCCCCCCACCGGGGAATTTTGGGGAAAATTTTTTTTTAAAAAAATTGCTCCAACCCGGGGCAATTTGGTTGGGCCCCTTTGGGGGCCATTGGGCCCCCCCTCCAAGGGGGGAAACCTTTTGGGGCCAGGGGGACCCTGGAGGCTTGAAATGCCTTGGGGGATTAAATTTTCCCCCAAAAACATTTTCCCCCCCAGTTTTTTTGGGGTCTTTTCCCCTTTTTGGAAGGGGGTTTTTCCTGGTTTTTCCCCTAAGGGGGTTCCCTTTTTAGGGGCCAAACCCCCAAAAAAACCTTGGTTTCCCCAACCCCGGGGGATGGGTTTTTCCCCCTTCCCGTTGGTTTTTCCTTTTCCCTTGGGTTTTTTTGGCCGGGGGGGGCCTGCACAGCTCAACAATTTGCTGCAGGAGGTCTCTGTCCACTCTATAGCACTCCACTATCTCCAGCTCATGTAACCCGTGGTAGGTGACCCTGTGCCTGTACACTCTTCTCCGTCTCCTCACTGTGGGTTGTCTGGCAGCGATTGCATTGTCACCACCCTCAGCAAGTCTCCTATGTCTCCTTATAACAGCTATGGCAGCCCCTAGCATGTTTGGTCTGAGTGCAGCTTTTTCAGTTTTCACTTCTACTAGCTTACTCCTGTCTTGCAGTGTCTCTTGAGAGAAACATATGCAATGCTGTTTGCAGTGTTTTAAGTGCTGGGCTAGTATTCTGCCTGTGTAATTGCCTGCTTTGGATTGTTTTCACCTGCTAGCTCTACCAGTATTCCCTGCTAGCTTCCTACTATTTCTTCTGCTTCCTTTTTCCTCTCTGTTTCCTAAGGGGGGAGCAGAGCGCATACCAGCGAAAACACGCTCACAGTGGCTACCATGCACGTACACATGCCTACACGGACTAGAATCTGCTTATTTGAGTTAAAACGCGCGCACACAAGCACAAACAGGTTTATAGATCTTTACACAGACTCCTACATGCTTACTCTGCCTTACACGTGCGCACTCTGTCTTACTCGCGCCACCCAGCGCGCACAGTAAGAAACTTTGGTGTTGGCCACAGTGTACACCTTTTCCATTTCTTGACTTTCCCATGCTTATCTGTTGACACTCCTCTTTTTATGCTGTGTGATTGACATCTTTCACATACCACTTTGCTCCAATGAGCTTGATTTCTTCCTGACATTCCCCCCTGTGATGTCACCTATCTCCTACGCTGTTACTCCCCCTTATCTAACTCTTACACTACACGGAATGTGCTCATTTGCTATGTGGCAGTGTGATTCACTATCCTACCACTCATTTACATAGGATTGCCTACTAATGCTTAGTTGCATGTCTTGCACTCAGCTTCCCCCCTTAGCAACCATTAGACGGTGGCCATGTTGTTTTCGGTCTGCTAGTCCCTGCATTGCAAATCCATGCATTACATAAAACCCACATTTGTGGGTTTCAAACCTTTATTTTTATGTCTTATTTAGCGCAGCCCATTTGCGTGGGGCTGCACTGCGTTTAAACATCACCGATCGCCGAAGAAAAAAAAAAAATTTATTTCATGTTTGCATCGGGTTACTGTGCCAATGGCCACATATTTGGCCATTGGCATGCTGCCTGCTACATATGCACACTTTATTTGGAGCTGTCATGGCTCCATTGTGTTATTTGCAGTAACGTACTCAGTTGTCAACTGAGTACATTTCTGCACCTAACACGACTCTTACACGGGCTGGTTTCAGCTTTGTGGATCACTAATCTACCTCATTTGCATGCCTTTCGGCTGCAAGTGAGGTAATTAGCATATCCACGCCCTGCCCGTGTAAGAGACGTTTTAGCTGGTCTCTTACACAGGATTTCGGGCTGTTCCTGGATCGCGATGGCTGCATGGAGTCTTACACGACTCTTAGACTCCATGCAAGCCATCGTGAATCCTGCCCATTGTGTAGGTTGATGACAAATTATTATTTATTGGGAGATGTAGCAGCAGTTTTTGTAAACATTTTTTAAATATTTTGGAGTTGGGGAGAGTATGGCAACAGCTGTGTGGGTTACTAGCATTTGACTGAACATTCATTTTGTTGAACACTTGCCAGATTTTCCTAGAATGTTAAATCTGAATTCAAATATGAATTTCATCAAATGCATGTGATTTAGGAATTAAGTATGAGCCTTAGGTCATGGCAGTGGAACTGTGTGCATGTGCGTGTGTGTGTGTGTGTGTGTGTGTGTGTGTGTGTGTGTGTAGGTTAAGTTTAAGATAAGTGCTACGCAAGGGGATTATAAATCATAGTGTTTGTGTGTTTGAGTGATAGGGTTAGAGTAGGAGTTAGGTTTTGTGTGTGTGTGTGTGTGTGTGTGTGTGTGTGTGTGTGTGTGTGTGTGTGTGTGTGTGTGTGTGTGTGTGTGTGTTACCTGTATGTTATTGCATATGTTCTATGCCTGAGATGTTGTGTAGTAGCAGAAGTGTTACAGAAAGGTTTTTTTCAGGTAAGATGTAGGGCTAGAGTTAGAGACAGTGGCAGGGTTAAGGTTAACATATATTGTACAGTGGACAGGAGGAGTAAAATATTTATATATATATATATATATATATATATATATATATATATATATATATATATATATATATATATATATATATATGTATATGTATATACATACACAGTGGATATAAAAAGTTTACACACCCCTGTTAAAATGCCATTTTTTTGTGATATAAAAAAATGAGACCACACTAAATAATTTCAAAACTTTTCCCACCTTTAATGTGACCTATAACCTGTACAATTCAATTGAAAAACAAACAAATCTGCTAGGGGAAAAATATATAAAAATAAAAAATGTACAATACTCTGGTTGCATAAGTGTGCACACTTTGTTGTGTGTGCACCTTTAAACTAATACTTTGTTGAAGCACCTTTTGATTCAATTACACCATTCAGTCTTCTTAGATACACACCTCCCATCAATTAAAGAGACTCTGATTAACCCCAATAAAGTTCAGTTGCCCTAGTAGGATTTTCCTGACATTTACTCAGTTGCCTGCTACAGCAAAAGCTATGGATCACAGAGACCTTACAAAGCATTAAAGGGATATCTTTGTTGAAAGGTATCATTCAGGAGAAGGGTACGAAAAAATTTCCATAGCATTGGATATACCATGAACACAGCGAAGACAGTCATGAAAAAGTGGAGTAAATATGGGACAAAAGTGACGTTGCATAGAACTGGACGTCCCTCCAAAACTGATGAAAAGACAAGATGAAAACTGGTCAGGGAGGCTGCCAAGAGACCTACAGCAACACTGAAGGAGCTGCAGGAATTTCTGGCAAGTACTGGTTGTGTACTAAATTTGACAACAATCTCCCGTATTCTCTATATGTCTGGCCTATGGGGTAGGGTTGCAAGACGGAAGTCTTTTCTTCCACAGAAAAACATCCAGGCCTGGCTAAAATTTGCAAAACAATACATCAAGTCTCCCAAAAGCATGTGGGAAAATGTGTTATGGTCTGAAGAGACCAAGGTTGAATTTTTTGGCCACAATTCCAAAAGGCATGTTTGGCGCAAAAACAACACCGCATCACCAAAAGAACACCACCCCCACAGTGAAGCATGGTGGTGGCAGTATCATGCTTTGGGGTTGCTTTTCTTCAGCTGGAACTGGGGCTTTAGTCAAGGTGAAGGGAATTATGAACAGTTACAAATAGGTTCCCTATTAGAAGACTGAACACGCATTCTTTCAAATGCGTCTTGGTCGAACTCAAAAGCCTGAAACAGCAAAATATCAAAGCAGCTTTTAAGCAAATTCTTTCCCTGAGAAAGAATTTGCTTGGCCGCTTCATTACTTTGCTGTTTTCAGCACTGTAGTCCGGTCTCAGAGTTGGTATATTTAAGTAGGGGTGTGTGGGGCGTCGATTAATCACTGTTCACTTTTTTAAGTGTTCGGTGATGTAATATAGACCCTTCCAAATACCAGTCACTTTTGGCCCAAAACCTTCAGGCATCTGCTAGAAAGATGAAGAGGAATTTCACCTTTCAACAAGACAATGACCCCAAGCATACATCCAAATCAACAAAAGAATGGCTTCACCAGAAGAAATTTAAAGTTTTGGAATGTCCGAGCCAGAACCCAGACCTAAATCCAACAGAAAATCTGTAGAGTGACCTAAAGAGGGCTGTGCACAAGAGATGCCCTTACACTCTAACAGATTTGCAGCACTTTTGCAAGGAATAGTGGGCAAATATTGCCAAGTCAAGATGTGCCATGCTGATAGACTCCTACCCAAGAAGACTGAATGCTTTAATTAAATCAAAAGGTGTTTCAACAAAGTAGTAGTTTAAGGGTGCGCACACACAACAACGTTATTAGTTTAAGGGTGCGCAAACTTATGCAACCAGCATATTGTATTTATATTTTTTCCCCTAACAGATTTATTTGTTTTTCAATTGAATTGTACAAGTTATAGGTCACATTAAAGGTGGGAAATGTTTTAAAATGATTTATTGTGGCCTAATTTTTTTATATCAAAAAAAACTGGCATTTTAACAGGGGTGTGTAAACTTTTTATATCCACTGTGTATATGTATATATATATATATATATATATATATATATATGTGTGTGTGTGTGTGTGTGTGTGTGTGTGTGTGTGTGTGCATGTGTGTGTAGATATATGCTCTGACATGCACAAATACACACACACACACACACATACACACACACACACACACACACACACACACACACACACGTAAAGTTTACTCAATAAATCAATAAGCTGAAATTAGGAAGGGCATGCACTGAAGTAGGGACACAGAGAAGGACTGAGAAAGAGATGAAATTTAATGACAACAACTCAGAGATCATTTCCTGTGTTATTTTAGTCCACTTTATACTGGGTTTTATTTAAATTATATTTCTCATACACAAACCAGCAAAGTCAATTAAAGGATAAACAACAGGACAAAACTCCATTAATATATTTTTATAATAAATTATTTTTTTTCAATAATTATAAAAATATTATCACATTGCAATTAAAATTTTAGCTGTAATGAACTGGACAATTATCTTAACTACAGATCCTGTGAATTAATTTCTCCTGCATGCTCTTAGCAGTCCCATTCCATAAGTGAGAAGAGTTCAGTACTACATACCTGGCCAAAATGTGCATTCATTGAATAAGTCCTTACTGTCAACAGTTTGGCATTACATCAAGGTACAGTGACCTCAGACCTGCTTGTGTTGAGTCTGGGGGTGCAAACGTCAAAGACCCCCCCCCACCCATCAGCCAGAAAATAAATCATTTTCTTGTGGGTCTTTTTTCTACTAAGTTTCTTTCGTTTGAATGCCGTGTAAACATATATATCTCAGGGGATGAGATTGACTTCTCTCTCTGTTTTGTTTCAAAAGCATGCATGACACAGCCATCCAATAGAATCGAATAAACAATCAAATAATTAAACAATTCATTTTAAATCTGAAAAATTATATTATATTCTCATAATTTGTTTTTACATACATAAGAACCATACTAAAAAAGGGCATAATAGGACTAAAACAATGCCCTGTAGGCAACATTGTTAAAATGTCAAGTCTAAAGTAAAAAATATTCTTACTATTACTTATATTGTCTTTGTTTTGCCACTAAGACTGGCTTTATGTTTACCATGTTATTGAGGCCAGGCAGTTTATCCACCTCTAGTCTAATGATCCATCTATATTCTGCCAAATCTATCTTATTATTGATATCTCCTTGTCGTAGGCTCTTGTATATCACCTCCAAAACTTTAAAGCTGTGTGATGGACCATATTCTATCATATGTTTGGCTAGGGTATTAGTAACTACTCCCCACCTCACCTCTGATTTATGCTCTATTATGCGTTCCCTAAGGCGCCTTGAGCACTTACCAACTTAAAACCCTGTACATGCCATACAGGTTGCTAAATAAACTATAGCAACTGTATTACAAGTAGCCTGATATCTAATCTCATATTTAACAGTAGTTACTGGATGTTGAAAAGACAATTTATTGCAAATATTTGCACAGCAGCTGCAATTATAACAGGCGATCAAAAATGTCCCATGTACAGCGTAGCTCTTTATATCAACCAGTGGATAAAGATCAACAGGTGACTTAACTCATGGAAAAAAAAAATTTGCCTGACTGTTTTTGTTTTGTGTAAAGCTTTCACATTTCAGTTTCAGGGTACATAGTCCCTGTCTTATTGTAAATCAATACTAATGACATAAGAGGACTTGAAATGTAGTAGGTAGCAGTCAAATATGCTTGGGAAATGCCTAGGAAAAAGGTTTGATCTTTAGCAATTATTATTCTTTCTCTTAGATCAGAGGGGGGTGAGAGTGTCAATAATTAGGGTGCTAATAGAAGACTTATTCCCCTCCCAACATACATAATCACACCCATAGTCTTCAGCATGTATGTACCATGTGTTGTTAAATATTACCCCTTTCCAAATGTTTACAATAGTTAATGGTGCCTGGGTTGTGTGGGGCACAGAAACAATCTACCTTTTACTAAATATAATCCATCATTATCAGTGAGCACCGTAACTTCTTGTTGATTATTTTTATAACTCATCATGTCATACAAGTTTAACAGCAGTGGCCAAATGGCACTTATACCTTGTTGTACCAGTAAAGTATAAATAACATTTTGTACTTGCTGGTATATGGTTTGGCAGCGTTATAGATGTATAAGCTTTTAGAAATAGATAATTTATTTTTGAGAGGGAACAACCAATGTTTTCTTGGAAGTATTTAGGGAATAACCTTTCTGTGATAACATTTATGCCATGAGTTTCACAAGTGTATGATAAAAATGCTGTCAAGACGGAAGCCTCATTTAATGATTAAATCTCCTACCCAGCACTATGGAATCTAATCGTAAAAATCAGCAGCAGTAACATTTTGTTGACACTTAAATGAAACTAAATCATGAACTTAGAAAGTTGTTTACACTGGATATGGGAACCTTCAGCTCTAGGAGAAAGCCTCCATGAAAGAAGAGGAAAAAATACTCAGCATAATGAGTGAAAATTACCTCCTATGACCACAAATGCACAGACAGCTGAGGCAGTGTTTGTCATCTAGTAGAGTAACAGTGCTGTGCTTTTTAGAGGCTGCATTGTTATGCAAAATGATCTGCATTGTGTATCCTCTGAAGAAATGCAGCTGTTATAATAAGAAAACACTAAAATTAAAAAAAAAAAAAAAAACGCGAATGGCAAAAAAGACCTGCAGACAGTCTGAATGCCTTGTAAAAGTTCTGGGTTATTAGAATAAATAAATCACTCTGATTTTAAAAATAAGCTGGATTATCTTTGGATGGAACTATAGTAAAGTGGTGATCTATTCAATAAAATACAGACAGTTTACTCATCATGAACTGTCAACTAGTTTCTTTTTGTCTTGTAATTATCGACATACATTTTCAGATGGCATATCACACATTGTAGTCCTTTGTTGAAGGTTGGGCGTCGGGCTGGCAGCTCGACACCATAAAATACACTGCTAATCATGAGCGGACCGGAGTTCTGCTGTGGTGACCCCTAACCGTGAAAATCCGAAAGTGTTTTATATCACACATTGTGGTATTGGGGTATTTGGTAACTTTGCTGCATTCTGAACATGCTTCTCAACCTCTTAGAGCAAGAAATCAGGACAAAACCCATAATAATGAGGGGCAAAGGACCAAAAATAGGGACACATTTTAAATATTATTCTTACAATCTCAGGAAGTTGCTAGAACAACAGGTTTTGTATTAGCAGACATTTTCTGAAGGATATGAAGTCTAAAACCCAAATGTC
Source organism: Protopterus annectens (assembly GCF_019279795.1). Classification (NCBI taxonomy): domain Eukaryota; kingdom Metazoa; phylum Chordata; order Ceratodontiformes; family Protopteridae; genus Protopterus; species Protopterus annectens. The sequence continues at coordinate 692,977,619 of NC_056736.1, forward strand.
TGTCATTATTTAATGACTTCAATCCTTACTGATTTCCCAGAAAAACACAAATTATATGAAGAACAGACCACAAATATTTGGAAAAAATCTGGGTATTCTGCAAAAATCTGGACAATTGAGAGGTATGATTTTGAATATATACAAGCAGAGCTATTTCTTACACAATGGTATATCTATCATTCATGTGAGAGCTGTGATGTCATAACTCCCAGATAAGCCCTATTGAAAACATTGACTCTGAGGTCATAACCCCTGGATAAGTCTTGTAGATAACATTGCCTCTGAGGTCATAACTCCTGGATAAATCATGCAGATAATATTGATTCTGATGTCATAACTCCCGGATAAGGCCGTATAGATAACATTAACTCTGAAGTCATAACTCCTGTATAAGTCCTGTAGATAACATTAACTCTGAGGTCATAACTCCTGGATAAATTGTGTAGATAACATTGACTCTGAAGTCATAACTCCTGGATAAGTCCTGTAGATAACATTAACTCTGAGGTCATAACTCCTGGATAAGTTGTGTAGATAACGTTAAGTCTGAGTTCATAACTCCTGGATAAGTCCTGTAGATAACATTAACTCTGAGGTCATAATTCCTGGATAAGTTGTGTAGATAACATTGTCTCTGAGGTCATAACTCCTGGATAAGTCCTGTAGATAACATTAACTCTGAGGTCAAAGCTCCTGGATAAGTTGTGTAGATAATATTAACTCTGAGGTCATAACTCCTGGATAAGTCCTGTAGATAACATTAATTCTGAGGTCATAACTCCTGGATAAGTTGTGTAGATAACATTGTCTCTGAGATCATGACTCCTGGATAAGTCCTGTAGATAACATTAACTCTGAGGTCATAACTCCTGGATAAGCTGTGCAGATAACATTGTCTCTGAGGTCATGACTCCTGGATACGTACTGTAGCTAGCGCTGACTCTGACGTTATTATTCTTAAATAAGTCCTGTTGATAATATTGACTGTGAGGTCATAACTCCTGAATAAATCCTGTAGATAATATTGACTCAACTAGATTTATTTTAGGTGGTCACAAGAGTTTTTAACTATGGACTATATGATGCAGTTTTTGGCAAAGATTAATACAAGCTGAAAGCATGGCTACATGCTTGGCTTTACTTTTAACAGACTGTGTGCAGCCTAGTTGCACAGGATAGTCATTAGACCTAATGAAAAAGATTACTGCCTCATACTATTCATGAATGTATTGGTAGTGTAATATTTTATGTTTTGTAAGGAATTAATTTTAAATCCTATTAGTATAATCCCCAAGGTGGTTTTACTTTTCTCCTTGTTAACATATTTACATTGTATTACTTCGACATGGCTTGAGTCTGCATTTTTCTCATTATTTCTGCCCCTACAGTAAAATGATGTTGGTGTATAAATACATAATCAACAGGAGGATGGTGGGTATTCATGATCATGTGATTCCAGAAGCAGAAGCTTCCTTCTACACCCCTCTATCCCTTTTCCATCCCTTTGTTACCTCTACTTAAAATGGCAAATGGACTGCATAATCTTGTCACATCTCTGTACATCACTTCTTAGGCTATTTATCATCACACCATCATTGATTCTCACCTGGGGTGCTTTATGTGTGGAATCTGCATGTTCTCCCTGAGTGGGTTTCCTCCGGGTGCTCCAGTTTCCTCCCACATTCCAAAGACATGCATCTGGAGCATTTCTCCCCAGGCCTCCACTGAAAATGGACTCCATGCCATTGGGACTATCACATTAAAAATGTTAAATAAAATAAATAAATAAATAAATAAATAGCACATTGCAGCCATCACAAAAATCAGTAAGTTAAGTACACAAATAAATACTCAAGTACAAGAAAATCGCAAACAAATAATTGGTGCCAAAACCATGGCTGAAATCTAAATGTCAAGAAATTTATAATTGTATCCTTCAGCAAGTATGACCTCCTTTGTAACTACTACATTGACAACCACTCCCTGAAAACTGATCCAAACTTAGACATCAGGGAACTTATGTTGGCAATGAACTGTTCTGTGATCACCTCATATCCATGATTGTACGAAAGACCTTTCTATCGCACAGCTTACATCAAATGGTATGACATTCGGGGGTCCGAACGGAGAGATGATAAGTCAGCAAGCAAAGGAGAGTAGTATTTCTGGAATTTAATTCATCCTCAAGTCTTTGTTAGTACCTTCACATGTTTTTTACAAAATCTCACCAAAATTACATTAGTATATAGACTGTATCTTATATACAGATATCATGGACAGAAGTAGGTCAAAAAATAAAAAAGACAGCTGGGTGCACAAGTCCCAGGATAAAAATGTGTGCAATCCTGGTAGGTGCATCGGTGCCAGGACAGGAAAAAAATGACCGTGTAGAATCTTCAATTCATGAGAACATTCCTATAATGGGGCTAGGCCAGGCTCAGGGGAAAGATGCCCCCCCCCCCCCGTTGTAGAAGGTAGTAGTAGTTCACAAAAAAATTACAAAAACTGATAGGCCAAAAAAGAGATGTAAAGATGACAGAGTGGACTATTGAGGATAAGAAAGACATTATGTATTGTAAGTATCAAGCAAGAAACCCAGAATTTCCAGATAGAAGTTACGCAAAAAGATTAAGAGAGAAATTAGAGGAAAGAAAAATACTTGCACAAGAAAAACTGCCAAAGGCTTCAAATTCAAATTTGCATTCATTAATACAACAGATTTATGAAAAGCATTATATAGACCAAGAAACATTGGGGGCTGTTTGGAAAAAGAAGTGACTAAGGAAGTGCAGAAATATAAAGAATAAAAAAAAATCTAGAGATTTTTGAAAGGTATAAAAAAGAAATATGGACATGGGAAAGAAAGAGAGATTTGATATACACAATATTTATGCAAATGAGAAAGGCAAATTAATTAATGCAAAAAAGTAGCTGCAAAGATATTCGAAGAGTAATATAGGTAAAGGCATCCAGATATGGAAAATTTCGCAATATAAAACATAAGATCATAAGGACTTAGTGTAGAAAGTTTAACACAGGTTATATGACAGCATGATGGAATGAGTCCCCAAAGCAAGGAAAAGCAGGAAGAGCAGGAGACATCTGTGGAAGTAAGGACATGGGAAAGAAAAAGAGATTTGATATGTGTAATATTTATGCAAAGGAGAAAGCAAAACTAACCAATACAACAAGAGCAACACCAAATATATTTGAAGAGAAGTAGAGGCAAAGGCATCTGGGTATTTAATTTATTTATTTATTTACTTATTTAACATTTGTTGACCAGGAAAGTCCAACTAGGATGGAGCCCATTTTCAGAGGAAGCATGGGAAAAAAAAAAACACTTCAGACACATGTCTTTGGAATGTGAGAGGAAACCGGAGTACCCTGAGGAAACCCACAAGAATGCAGGGAGGACATGCAGGCTCCACACAGAAGGCACCCAAGCTGAGAATTGAACTGGAGAACCTCTTGTTGTGAGGCGACAACATTAACCACTGCAGACTGCAATGGAAAATTTTACAATACAAAAAAATAAGAAAATAAACAGGAAAAGTAGAAAAGAGGATTAGTGATGGAAAAGTTAACGAAATAGAAACTGAAGTTATGGATTACCTGCAAAGTGAAGAATTTAGTGTAGAAAATCTAACTCTGATAACACCACATTAGGATAGAGCAACGGATCCTCAAATTAAGGAGAAACCATTGGAGTGGGAAATATCTGATCAGTTGCCATATGGAGATACTTTGGAGTCTTCCATAGGAAACCAGAACAAAAGTTTAGTTGGAATTGTACAGCAAGAGAGGGCACCGGAAACTGTGGGAATTCAGCCAGTGATGTGGAGTGATAGGACAGTGAGTTCCTATATGAAACAGCAATGGATGACACAGGATGAAACTGAAGATAATGTGGCTCAGGAAGATGCTCCGGAATTTTCTGTAGAATGCCTACAGGAAATGAAGAACAAAGAATGCATCCTCAGTTTAGAAGAAAATGATCTAAGAGAAGAGTTCCTTGATTTAATAGAGATGGACAGACATATTATGATCTGTGAAAGAGATATTCTATGGACTGTCAATAAAACCCCAAAAGTTAGAAGTTTGCTAAAACAAATGAACAAATGTAATTAAGATTGCTCATAGAAATTCATGCAATATAACAGAAGTAAATAGGATATGGTACTGTGCAGCTAAATTAATAACAGATAAAGCCTTACCAGAAAAACACAGGGTAGTAAGGGAAAAGAAGGAGAGAAATCAAATGCCATAATGGAAGTATCAAAGAGATAAAACTATAAAGCAGTTAAGACAAGAGGTTTCACTGTTAGAAGAGTATAGAAGGGACCAGATCAATAAAATACTGAGAAAAATAAATGTGATAAAAGCAATGCACAGTATCAGAACAGACCAGGATCTACCATGCACTATCTCAAATATTAAACTAGAAATATCAGCACAGGCAGAAAATCTTAGAAGATATTCAGATAAATATAAAGGGAAAGTTCAAAATAAGTCATTTATTGATGACTCAAAAAAAGTTTTATAGAGAACTGGGAAGCAAGACAAAATAAATTGAAACACCACCAAAAAAGAAACCTATACAGTTGGGAGAAATATCTTTGAAGATCCTGTGGAACATAACAAAGATGCAAAATGGATAGAAGAAGCAAAAGAAAGAATAAGAAGTTTAACATTATAGGATATGAAATGGGATGAAGTAACAGCCAGAGAGATTGATACAAAGTTAAGAAAAGCCTCTAACTGGAAAACCCCAGGCCCAGATGTAGTACCTAACTTTTGGTTAAAAGTATAAACATCTTTGTATGAAGACCTAGCCATGAGTAAGAACTATTTATATGTGCACCGTGAACAGACACTAATCTGGCTAACAACAGGTAAAACAATGCTCCTACTTAAGAGTGAACCTGCAAGCTATCCTACAAACTATAGACCAGTAACTTGCCTTCCAATGATGTATAAACTATACACTAGAACTGATGCCAACAGAGTTTATAGTCATTTAGAAGAAAAATCAATCACAGCAATAGAACAAAAGGGTAACAAAAGAAAATCATATGGAACAAAGGATCATTTGTTATCAAATAAAGTCATAATGGAGAACTGTAAAAATAGGAAGAATCTAACTATGGCATGGATAGACTACAAAATAGCATTTGACAGTATCCAACATCCATGGATAAGAGTGCTTAAAAATGTAGAAGTTACACCCAACGCTGTTCAATTACATTACAGTGACCATGAAACAGTGGCAAACCACTTTGCAGTTAAGCCACGATAAAGAATAAATTATTATTTCAGGGATACAAATCCAAAGGGGGATATTCCAGGGTGACTGTCACAGCTGCTCTTTTGTCTTGCTCCTAACCCATTAAGCTGTCTACTTAATAGATTAAGTCACAGCTACAATTTGGCTCCCAGAAAACAGCAGTGTAAAGATTTCTCACCTTCTTTTTGTGGATAATTTAAAACTGTATAGTTCATCAGACGAGGAACTGAAAGAACAACTGCAAGTGGTCAAATGGTCAAAACGTTTTCAGATGATATAAGAATGTCATTTGGTCTTGATAAATGTGCAAAAACAACCTTTGAAGAAGGAAAGCTGCAGCACCAAGAAAACATCAGCCTGGGACAGAAATGTGATTTATTTTTTTTTATTTTTATTTATTTATCATTTGTTGACTGGGGAAGTCCGACTAGGTTCCACAGAGCCTGTTTTCAGCGGAGGCCCGGGGAGAAATGCTCCAGAATATATATATCATATATATATCATATTATATATATGATATATGATATATATAGATATACATATATGATATATATATGATATATGATATATATAGATATACATATATGATATATATATATCATATTATATATCAGTGATATAAAAGAACTTGAGCAAGAAGGATTGTATAAATATTTGGGAATTGATGAAGTATCAAACATAATTAATAGAAAACATCTCTGACATCTACGAACAAAGTCCAAGCTATAAACCAATTTGCTCTTCCTTTTGCTAACTTACAGTTTTAGAATGATTGACTGGCCCCAGAAGGTCTTGGATTTGTTGCAAAGGAAAAACAAGAAGGATGCTTCATGTTATTAAAATGATTTATCAAAATCAGTGTATGCCAAGACTATACATTCCCTATTCCGAATGAGGTATGGGCCTCCTCAAAATTGATTACATGTATAAATCTGCAATCATAGGACATGACTCATAACCTACATGCACAGACTTGTCACTGTACTCTGTATCTTATAGGCTGCTGAGAGGCAACTTGTGCATGGCCTACAGAGCAGTCTTGGAACCTGTCCTAATGGAAATGCTGCACATCCGCAAGTCAAATGGGACAAGATTCAATCACTAAAGGGATCTTAACCCAGCCTGCGACATTAACAGGACATGCTGAAGAGACAGATGTATCTCCCAGATATTGCCACTCCTCTGGAACAAATTCCCAGTTCATGTAAAACAGTGATCCTCATGATCCTATTTAAGTGTAACTTACAGAACTGGATGGGAGATTATAAATTTACCCAGGGATGTCACCTATGTCCATCCTGGATAAGGACAGTCAATGCTGATCATAGACTTGTGCTGCAGATATAGACCACACAACTTGGTCAATAAGGGAACAAGGGTATAACATGTCTAGACTTATAAAGGCCCTAGGGGCATTAGCCTAATAACCTCCCATGAACCTATGAACCTATAAGGACTGCATACATATCTGCTGACCTCACAAGACCCAGATATAGTGGAAGTTTTAAAACACGAGGAGAATAAGTCTAAGATGACTTCTTTGTTTAGTTTAGCAGAAACATATCAGTGTTAAGTAGGAATGGAAATCAAACCATAAATAGATAAAAATAAGGCAGCAACTGAATGTGCCAAAAAACAAAAGAAAGAATATAAAGTAAAGGATCAGATGAGAAAGCAAGAAATGTGGAAAATGCATAAATATAGTTGCAAGTACAGAAAACTCTTGGAACAACCTCATGCTGATCAGGATCAAATCAGGATTGGTTAAGGAGAGGTGAATGTAAACCAAAAGATGAAAGGTTAATATTGGAGGCCCAGGATAATAGTGGACTACCTACATGTTGGTTTACAATGTCCATTGTACATGTGGAAGAAACAGGTAAATGTAGTTTTTGTAAAACATAATTGGAAACAGTTGCACATCTTGTTGCTGGTTGTGATATACTAATGGCAGAAGGACTGTGTAATGAAAGGCATAATAATGTGGCAAGTCTGTTGCATTGGGGATTGTGCCAACATTATAATATTGAAGTAGCTGAAAACATCAGAAACACAAGCCATAAAGCATTATAGAAAATGATGAAGTTTGTATCACATGGGTTCACCCATTATGAACGCTTTAAAAATAGATGTGAGAAACCCAGATATAGTAGTCCATGAACAGAAGACAAAAGGTGCATTGATTTTCAAAACTGTTACACCCAGTGACTCCAGTATCTTAAGTACCAAGAGACACAAAGTCATAAAATACCAGGATTTACAGGCAGAAATGAGGGCAGTGTGGAAGAAGGATACCTAGACAGTTCCAGTAGTAGTAGGATCAATGGATCTTATAAAGAAGAATTTAAAAGGCAAGTAATCTCCATGGTATCCCCGAAGTCTCAAAACAACCCAGTCAACAAGTGTAGTGGGTCCAAAAACAAAACAGTGTAAGAAACTTCTCTGTGTGGAAGATTTTCAGTTAATATATTTCTAGTTAATCACTGTATATTAATCAGATCAGACAATGGTAGTAGAAGGAGCGAACTTAAACTCGTCTTAAGTCAAAACAAAACAAAACAAAAAATAATAATAGAAAATATATAAATATACAGCATTACTAAGTATTCGAAAGTAATCCAAGCAAGGCAGGTAGTCTGTTTCCAGTTGAAAATCCTTTATGAAGTACACATACAAGCAATCCAAGTAAACCAAAACAGAGTAATAATGTCCTCACAAGCTTTCTAAATATATATATACTTTTTATCAGGCAAGGGAGTGGTTTATTGTGCTGTAAAACAAAGGGCAGGATTCACGAAGCCTCCGTGTAAGGGTTACAAGGCTTACATGGAGGCTGCAGTTAAACGGTGTGACGTCAGCATGTCATACATATGCATGAGGGCATGCTGAATCACACCTAAGGCTAACACGGTCCATGTAAGACAGTAGGGGGCATGTCCGTAGGGCGAGCCCTGCAAACGGACACGCCCCCAGAAGAGTAAAAGTCCCGAAAGTAAACCACCACGACAGAGACCGTGTAAATGTGAATAAACACAACACAACACATGCCCCCACAGACTATGAACATAAAATGTATAAATTAACATCTTATATATTTTTTATAAGTTGTAAAGATGTTTGCCCGTGAGTGCACTCATTTGCGTGGGCGTGCCCGGCACTTAGCCACAGTTAGCAGTCAGTGGAAAAGCATATAAGAACTAAATATGCAAAGTAAGCCAAGAAGCAATAGTGTAGTGGTAGAGACATCGTCTGAAGAGGAGGCAGTCATGGTTTGAGCCCCCACAACATCAATTTTTATTTTTAGTGAAATAAGCACGAAACAAGTACCTGACATATATGTACATATATGAAATTATATTTTATGTAAAATGTAATGAAATGGGCCATGTATTTTGAAGAAATGTGAAATAATAAAAAAAATGTCAGATGTGCCTATAGCTGAGCTACAGTCTAACAAGTTGAGGATATCTGTCTGTAGGTGAGCAGTGTTGTAACAGGTGTAAAATGAGTGCCCGTAGGTGAGCAGTGATTTAACAGGTGTACAATGAGTGCCCGGGGTTGAGCAGCGTTCTAACATGCTGAAACTGTGTGCCCGTAGCTGAGCTGAGCATAATATGCATGCTGACAGCCAAATGACGCATAAGCCAGTGTAACCCGTTTGCGCGGAGCTGCGTACCGCGCCAACAAGCTAATCGGCGGGCAACGTTGATCAAGCTGTATCAAAACTGCCTTTACAAAGACACACCTCCTAGCCTGTGTAGACAGTCATAAAATATAAAAAGCAATGGCCAGGTTCGAACCCAGGATACCATGCACCATTGTCAAAGTACTGAACCACTAAGCCATGACAGTTGCACTTAGAAATGCAGCAATAGCATATATATAGGAATGAATAGAAAGAGGAGCATGACAAAGCAGGTAGTGTGAAGCTGATACAATTCCAAAATGGCCAATCACAGATAAGTGCAGGAAAAACGGCATATATAAGCCCCATAGGCGGGCATACACAGCATAACTGATTGTGGAACCGACTTGCAGCCAGAATGTCAGGTGTAGGAGAGGGTAGTTGCTTCCGAGCACAGAGGTGGGGCATTGAGGAGTCCAAATATATGGTTTGGCTCCTCGTCCATGATCATGAGGCCCAACTCATGCAGGGCCAGGTCCTGTGGGGAGCATATAAGGCTGAGGCATGGGACCGGTTGGCACATGATCTCACCAGTGCCACAGGAATATCAAGGACTGGTGAACAGGTCAGTCACCACCATGCCAACCTGAAGAGATGGAAGCAGGACCAACTGAACCGTTGGATCCAGGAGGCCCGGCAAATGCCCAATGCCCCACTACTGAGTAAGTTACATGTAATTATTTATGTAAGAAATTAACCTAGCTGATATTATGGAGATGTGTATTCCAATATTACTTCATTTATATTACAGCTGCAGGTGTCCGTTTCATGAACCGTCGAGCCTATGCCGATAGCCTGGTGCGGTTGCGCCACCAGGCAGGTCAGTACTTCTCTCCCTGTAACTGTATAAAAATATATAAGTATGACAGTTAGCAAAAGAGTGCAGTGTAGTCACTAATAATAAAATGTGCAAGTAACAGTGTAAGAGAGTTTGCAAGTATTGCATGATTACAAAAGTGTGATGCAGCCTGTAATCCAAACATAAAAATGAAACAAGTCTGAAATAAAGATGTCCCACCTGTAATATAATAGTACATAACCTGCAGCAGGCTGAAAAGTACAGCTGCAGAAGCTGAGTAAATCACATGTGTGAAATATATCCCTGTTGAAATTCTGAAACATGACATAAGTGAGACTGCTGGAAAGGATTGTTATAACTAAAGGTACAACATGTCAATAAAGCCTAGAATTAAGTACCATCCTGAATTGTAAAAATAAAACAAGTGAGAGAGTGTGAGAAAGAGGTATGAATCCACCAATAAAGTAGTAATAACTCCTGAATAAAGTATACTGCAGTCAGTACAGAATGAAATTAATGTGACAGGCAGAAGCAAACAGCAACATGTGTTGAAAAAAGTACTGAAGCTGGAATGTGTGTCCCAAAATCTGGATATGTTGCTCTGAGTCTGCAATATGCAGATAGTATGGTTGTCTGAAATACCAAACATCCGCAGTTGTTTATAGCCATATAAAGCAAATGTAGCAGGATGATGTAGCTGAACAGAGCCAGATATGAATGTGTATGAATAAATATGAAATGTATATTGATGTAGCAGTAACATTCCTATCACCAACCTGAAGTAGTTATCACATAGGAAACCGTAGTCAGACCTGTAATCTGTATATATCTGCAGCTAGTAGAAATGTACAGCATATGTATAGGTATTTGAAGTTGTTAATTAAATATTTCTTCACCCTACCCTATAACCACAAATAATCCATTCCACGTGAAATGGGTTTGTGCATTCACAATTAACACCCCTGGACATTTGTCCTGTTGATTCATACATATTTGCATGTACGTTGATGCATGTGCCCTGTTCATACATCCAAACCTGATGGCCTGTTGCCATCAATCAACCCTGCATGTTGTTGGATTGTGTATTGCTGTTCAAATTATGCATGTGTTATGCTTGCTGTTCAATGGCTTGAATTTATGGGTGTTTGGTTAATGGGAATACTAATGCATGCTGTTACAACTAATTGTGAATGGTATTACACGTTACTAACCCAAACTGTCATAACATAATGCAAAACATAGGACAAAAGGGAAGGCGGGTTCCAGCGGACCCACCTCTCCCACCTCAGCTGGTGAGTGCACCTGGCAGTAGTGCCCAGGCTGGACCCTCCTCCGGTGGCCCTGTGCCACCTGCGGGTGGAAGCACTGCAGGGGATGGGGCTCGTCCCCCCTCTGCAAGCGTGGCCAGAGGAGAACATCCACTCACCCTCCGTAGTGTCCGGACTGTGGTGCGTAGGGAGATCCAGCACGCTGTGCTTGGGCCCCTATGCCAGCTTGAGGCACGGGTGGCACAACTCACGGGCGTGCCTGCTGCCTGGCCTACACAGCCCCCAGCACAGCCGCGTCCTGGGCAGTGAAGGCACAGTGGCAACTGCCCATGGGTGGGGATCTCAGTTCCACTGTTGCCATCTGTGGGCTCATGGGCTCGAGATATCCAAACATCCATCCCTGTCAATTGTGTAACCCCCCCACATGTGTCATACACCACCCCTGTATGCGTCTTGTTTGTCTTGTCTGTTAACCTCCCCTACCTACCTCCCCAGCTATACCGACTTCCTGTACCTGACATACCACTCTCACCTGAAAAAAAAAAAGGGCACTCTGTACCCACAAAAAAATTATGCCCCATACATAGCTGCCCATTTTGCACACATGTCTGCTGGACATGTAAACTGGCAATTACAATTGGCTGTTCAACAAATATTATTGTTGTCCTCACACCTCTCTCAGGGGTGGAAGGTTTCAAATTTCACACCAAATTACAAACATATGCACAGCTGTTGCTGACGAAGAAATGGGCAGCTATGGGCCTTTCCTACATCCCTCCTGCAAAACCCAAGCTTGTTTTCTTACTGTCCTACCCTCTTTGTGCCCCCTTTTTCACCACTTTCCTATCTTCCCATTTTCTTTTCTTTAAAAGAAAATAGCGGGGGTGTGCACGACAGTAAGTACTTTTAAGCAGTAGTAAGCGGGTGTGCGCGAAGCTAAGCAGCAGTGAGTATGCGTGAGCTCCACGTAAACCGGTGCTAACAGGCTTACAACTGCTTAAAAGTGCCTTAGTCACTCTGAATGACAAGGCCTGTAGTTTACTCAGCAGCAAAATAAAATACCTCCCTCAGTCTTGAACCCAGGACCTTGGAAACACTAGTCTGCATGACTTACCACTAAGCCATGACTGCTATACAAGAGCATTGTGCTGAAAGAAATATATCATAAAATAGTAGGAATTAATGTAAAGGGAATATAGCAAGTCTAGTACACAAAGCATGTCATGTATATTTACTGTCAAATCTAGTGGATTTGTAAAATAGTACTGTGTGCTGAGAAACAGTCATGCTAGTTGGTAGCTACTAGGTAATAATGTCACAGTAGCATCTGGCAAGCCACACACATACTCAGAGCAGGATAAACACTGCCATAGTTGAATAGTTAAGAGATCAGACATAGCAACTGTGACTGAGTTACAGGGATGTCCCTGATGTGAAAACAAATGTAAACTGTGCCCCACTGACACCCTGTCAAATGTACTAACAGTAGGCAGAAAGGTGTAACTACACATGCAATGGTAACTATGACTGACTGAAGGTATGCACCACCTGCACGGCACAAATGGTGTACTAATACATATGTTTGAAATAACCCACAATCACAACTGCAGAGTAACAGAATATGTCATTGGAGTAACCCACTGCTATGTACCATTCCATGAGGCTGATAAAAGATGCACCGGAGAGTATCTGAGGCCTGCTCAGCAGCATGATCAAATACCCCTGTAAGTGTCAAGGTCCACACCATGGCCAGACCACACTGCATGCAGTAACACCCTACCACAACAAACACATAGGGAATTGCTGGCCAAACAGATTTAGCAAGCATTACAAGCTGTAAATGTAAATGGAAAATAGGAAAGCCATAGCAACACATTACAGGAAAGACACCTAGCAGGCATACAACGAGTAAATGTAAAGGCCAAATATTGAAGGCATAGCAACAGATTGCAAGAGCCACTGCTATATACCAGTTACACCACAATCCCCACAGGAAAGCACACACACCCATATACACAGTATTACTAGTCGTAGGTGTCAGTTTACATACACACGGAGAACAGGACACTGGAGGAAGGAATACTCAGTTTACATGGACATGTGCAGATACCTACAAAAGCATCCTGTACTCCCAGTCCACACATGCAATACTGCCATTGCATCCGCTGGAGGTAGAGAGAGAGAGAGAGAAAAGAAAGAAAGAAAAGAAAGAAAGAAAGAAAAAGAAAGAAAGAAAGAAAGAAAGAAAGAAAGAAAGAAAGAAAAAAAAAACCTGAAACAACAAAGCAAAGAGGCTGACAGCAGGCCAAGCAACTGCAAGCCTACACAAACAGCTGCAACAAACACAGGTAATGTAAAGTACTACTATAATACTCTACATACTGTGAACCCTCCAGATGTGTTATTGGTCTGTATCTATGTATATGAAGATGTGCATAGGGACGGGGACATACTGAAACTGTCACTGAAGGCTCCACATACATATGTATGTGATGGTAGCTATGTGCACATAGCAATGTAGGTTGTAGTGCAGTGTACAAGTAGGTTGTACCGTAATGGGTGTTCAGCAGTATGTTACTGTGTGTATACATATGTGGAACTAAAAAGGTGCATACATATATACATATATATATATATATATATATATATATATATATATATATATGTATAAAACATATCGAGATATGTATGTATATATATATATATATATATATATATATATATATATATATATATATAATATGCATATGTGTATACATAGATAGAGAGGGATGTAGAAATACATAGACATATATAGTTTCACAGTGTCATAGTTTAGTACTAGGCTATCTGCAGACAGTGTATAGAATAGATTTAGAAACTTGCGCCTCTGTATAGTAGTGACACAGTGTAGACCCCCCTACATAATAGCATTAGTTTACTGTGCCTCTGTCTAGTAGTGACACAGAGAAGACCCCTGCTGTAAACCTATGATCTCCCATCCACTTGTCAAGAATGCACATGAAGAGTGTCAGTGAGGGTCTCTGCCTAACATGAACTGGGATCCTGTTCCACAGTATGGAAAGCCACTTAGTGATGGATCTGTCCCTACAGTATGTCCTATTCATATGTGTGCTGAGGTTTAAATCTGTAGCTGTCATACTTCTGATGGATTTGGATTGTATGAGGTGGAACATGTCCATCACTACCAGATTGGGCATGGCCTACGACATCAGGCACAGATCACCCCTACGTAGGCAATATGCTATGGAATAGAGCATGAGTTACGTTAGTCTGGCAGCATATGACAGTTGTTGCAGACCCTTGATCCTCCTGGTGATGTACTCATGGGGGTCCCTCTAGCTGTTGCAGGTGCCAGGTGAGGTACATACCAAATGGGGCATAGTGCACAGTCATGGGCCTGATAAGGGAGGAGTATAGGGGTACAATGACCCCTTTTGATGTGGATGTGAATCCCTTCATGATAAGGTGGGAAAGGTAGGAAGTCCATCCAACCACTTTGGCAACGTGGGGTGTCAAATGAGAGGTCAGCATTGAACAGTGTCACCAGGTCTCCGATTACTTTGTCTGTACTCAGTGGGTCATTGTCTATGTGATAATATATAGGTACCTTGTCCGTCCAAAAGGGTACGAGTATACATTAAGTGGCATGCAGTGTCAGGCCATGACTCCGGCACCAGTTGTTGGTGTCCGTGAGGCCTGTCAGCAGGATGTATGTGTCAGCAGGTGTATCGCCTATGGCGCCTAGTATGCAGTCATCTTTGAACATTGTCAGCCACTACCCTCCCATGTCTGCTTCTACATCTGAGAATGATATGCCGAACATGAGCAGTCCCAGGACAGAGCCCTGTGGGACATCACATGTGACCGGCTCTGAGTCTGACATGGCACCAGTGAGGTTGACTATAGGGTTTCTATCCGTTAGCCAGTTTGCAACCCATCATGTGACATATGGATTTACATTTCAGCTGTTGAACATGTCTATGATGGCAGAGTGCGGTATTGTGTCGAATGCCGTAGGCAAATCCAGGTAGGCTGTATGGACCGCTGTGCCCTCAGCAATGGCTCTAGTGACTGATTTGAAAAGGTCAACCAGGTTCATAAGGCAGGATCTGCCCTCTATAAAGCCAAACCGGGTGGGATCAAGTGTATAAGTCCCCAATGTCTCTGTGTATGGGTACCATAATGATCCTTTCCATAGTGTTGCAGACCATGCTGGTTAAGCTTATGGGGTGGTAGTTACCAGGGTCTGTAGAGGTGCCTCCTGTGTGGAGTGGGACTACTGTTGCTGTATGCCAGTGTCCAGGTACATATGCTGTAGTAAGGCTACGGCTGAATAGCATGTAATGTGCATGTGTAGCTCCTCTTGCAGTTCACATAGCATGCAACCTGCAATACTGTTGGGTCCCATTGATGCTGTGTTTACAGCTCCGCTGAGGGTGGTTTCCAGCTGGACATCTGAGATGACAGGGAGGTTACAGTCAGCTGGGATAAGTAATTCCACATGTGTGGGTGAGGGAGGGGAGAAACCTGCACTGAACCTGTCTGCCAGACTGTTGGCATTATCTGTGTGTTCAGTGTAGCATATGTCACTGTGAACTAACTGTGAACACAACTGAAGGTTCCCACCCAAGTGTGTAACATACCAGAGGAAGGCCTTGTGGTTATCTGTAGTGACCATAGCAATGTCCCTCTCATTGTTGGCCTTGCATGTTTGTACGACAAAATGTATCTTTCTACTACTGCTGATCAGAGATGCCGTAGCTCTATGGAAGTATGCTCTGCCGTGCAGTAGCTATCTTCTGTTGATATACAATTTGTTCAATGCTGGGGTCCACCAGACAGGATGCCTGCCCTTGGTGGAGAGGGTCATGGTTTCATTTGTGATTGCATGACCCATGCATTCTTGGAGATGTCTGTAGAAGCATATGTGAAGGTGTCTGCATTGTGGGAAGTGGATTACACTGGCCCAGTGGGCATTAAGGATACCAACTCAGTTATAAGAAGTGTAAAGTTGGCATGTGAGAGGTTTCCCACTGTAGTCTTTTGTGTTGTGGGGAGGTGGGATATGTATATCCAGGGGGATTAGTCTGTGGTCAGATGTGACTAGTGAGGGGTATACTTCCAGTGTGTAGCACATTGTCCCCATGTTTGTGATGATCAGGTCTAGTATATTATCTCCTGTTGTGGGAGAGGTGACTAGCTGTTCCATTGCATTTGACATAGTGAATTCCGGGAACCTTTGGGCTAGGGTGTTTGGGGTAGAATAATGCACCCAGTGTATGTTAGGGTAGTCGCAGTATCCCAATATGATGGTGTGTGGTGGGACTATCATATCCTCCACTGTCTACAGGAAGGCTGACTGTGGTCCCTGAGATTGGGAGTGTGGTCTGTAACATGCTACCAGTTTTATAGCAGGTTTGCCTACGGTTATCTGCACCTAGATGGTCTGTGATGCTTCATGTGTTGCCACTTACCTGGAGGTGTGTGTGTCCTCAATGAATATGGACACACCCTCTCCCTTTTTGTTTTGTCCCGAGTCCTGGGGCCAAAACGCATGATACGGGTTATAGCCTGGTACTGCTGGTGTGCTCTCAGGAGCCTTGAACCAGGTTCTCACTTACTGCACAGACATTGAGATTGGTAGAATATGTATGTACAGATATATGTAATACACACATACATATATAGATATCTGTAGAGACTTATACATATACATATAGATCTGACTGACAACAGATATGTCTGTATATGACTATCTCTCACTATCTGTCCCACCCCCTCACACTCACCCTGTGTCTCTCTCTCTCTCACTCTCTCCCCACATCTATATGTATATATCTACATCTATATATACATATTATATATGCATATATACAAACAGATATATATCCATATACAGATATAAATATATCAATATATATATATATACATATATATATATATATATATATATATATATATATACATATATAGACTGTGTGAGGCACATGTGTGCAGATGTCTTGCAACAGGTGCCTGGTGTCACAGGCATGGAGTGAACACCAGTGTGGATACTGGAGTACCATACCCCATTCAAAAACACTGACACCAGTAACCACCACATATGTACATGCCTGCCCACCACTGCATGTGTCAGGGGGGAACAGGGTCAAGTGTACAATAGGCTCCACATCGATATACACAGTGGCACACTAGTCCTGTAATACCTGTACATGGAATGTGTCAGCGGACATGGTGTGTCAGCTATGGACATGTAGGTCACTGTACCCCTCCACACCCCACAATGTCCTACATGGTATGTACCTCCCATGACAGCTACAGATATGGAGAGGGACACAGACATATGCAAGCAACTTTGTCAATGCACTCAAACACCACAGAGCGCACACAGACTACCTACATAGAGGTTACCACTGCTGGATATACATAGTTCGGTCACACCCATGACAGTTGTCTACCAACCATGGTAACACCTCCAACATTCACAACACAAATTACCTATGTCTGTCACCTTTGTCACTGCAGTATAGAGCACATGGTGGGGGTACGGGACCCTACCCACAGATATGACATACCCTGTACTAGACCACACAGAATTAAGAAGCAAGGCTCCCCATGAGTAGATGTCAGACATACCCCTGCTGAATGTTATGCAGATAGGTAATATGCCATATGAGTTAACTGTTTGTAAGGAGCAGGTACGATCATAACACATGTGTCACAAGGGGCAGGGTAGCATAACAGTATGCTGCTGTAGGCCCAGGGCCAAAAGCACACAACCTACCTAGGACACAATGCACACCCATGAACACATTGCAAACTGAATATGTGAGGTGGAATGAGTGTGCTAGTGACTGGGTGCATGTTGTGTACTGGTGTGATTGCTCACCATGACTATCTGTCTGTCATGGTAGTGTGTGTCCTTGGTGTGAGGCCAGAGACAGGTGTGTGAGGTATTGTGATCAACACATACTATATTGCCATATGTTATGCTGTGTTACCCTGTATGTCACTGTGGTGTAGGTAGGGTTATGGCAAGTAAGAGTAGTGTGCATTACCAGTGAAATATGTAACATGCATTGTGTGCAGTGCATGGGCTGATAATGTTCCCCATACAGTATCTTGATACAAACCCCCAGTGTGAGGTTGTGTATTGTACCTGAAACAGTGTGTTGACTGCTGCAGTATACTAGTCTGTTGTATGGAGTGTGCCAGGTACTGTTGCACAGTTGTCGGATGAGCACTGATATCTGGTCATGTACATGTGTATCCCCCAATAGACAGACAGATGCTATATATGGTGCCTAAGTTATATCACTGCAGTCAAGTATTATGTGTATTATGTGTGCTATAGTTTGCTGACAGATATTGCTGACATATTTTCCTTCTCCTTTTCAGGGCCATGGTTCACCAGCGGAACCCTGTCTACTCCGCTGCAGAGGAGGAGGAGATACACCAGAGCCTGGTGTGGGATTTCGCTGTACTCTTTTCCTGCACCAGCCAGAATCAGCAGGAGAGGGCTGCACTGTGGCAAGACCTGGTCCGTCGGGTAAATGACATAGGCACACATAACCAGACATATGAGCAGGTACGCCATCACTGCAGTGATTTAATTAGAAATGTCCATCAGCGTGCGTCGGATATCCACAGGCAGCAGCTTGCCACAGGTGGTGGGGTGGCTAGACATCCCCCCTCACCAGACTGGAGGGACTACTCCTTAGTGTTGTGGCTCCAGCACAGCAGCAACAACAACAGCATACATGTGTAATGATGGAGGCTGGAGCCACACAGCAGCAGGACACAGAGCATGCAGGTAACATGCCATGTGTATAGTTGACCATTCTGTACACTGTTAGGTTATGCATGTGTGAGGTGTGTCCTCATTTTGTAGCTGTAATATTGGTCATTATTGTGCATTAGTGATATCCTCATTATCTGCAGTACACCTGTGGAAGCTAACTGTTGCACTACTGAACTGTATCATGCCCACAGTATCAATGGCACAGTTGTGCCCACTGACAATAAATGTCTCTTTTCTGCAGATCCCTCTGGTGTAACAGCAAGGCAGCCTATCCCTGCTGGTGAGTGTGTAATACCATTACCTTCAATACTCTGTATACTAATAGTAATAATAGGCTGAAGCAGTAGTGCTATGTGTTTGATTGCAGGTGTGTTTGTGTCTGTGGGTTGATATCTCATATACTGAGGTGTGTGCATGTGTGCATGTGTGCATGTGCCCATGTGTGCATGTGTGCATGTGCCCATGTGTGCATGTGTGCATGTGTGCATGTGTGCATGTGCCCATGTGTGCATGTGTGCATGTGTCCATGTGTACATGTGTGCATGTGTGCATGTGTGCATGTGTGCATGTGCCCATGTGTGCATGTGTGCATCAGTGGTGGCATTGTGTACACATTGTAAACTGTGTTTCCTGTCTTACTCCCACAGGTTCTGGTGCTGCTCTGGTGTCGTGCAGCAGGGAGCCTGAATCAGCTGCTGTGGTTAGTGATAATGATGATACCTGTGTAATGGCACAGGTAGGTGTGCCAGGGTCCATCATTGGTCAGCCAATTGACACTACACAGCTGTCGACACCATCAATGCACACAGTCATCCTGCCAATACATCCTTTGTCACCAATGTCCCTAGGTGATGGACAGGATACAGTGGGCATTGACCAGGGTAATGTGGTACTGGTGGCACATGCATCCCCACACTGCAGCCATGGCCAGGGCCCTGACACGGTACCACACAGGCAGACGTCCATGGGTTCTCGTGGAAGCATCCGTGGGCGTACTGCCCCTGTCAGACATGCCCACAGAGGTCTTTCAACCCCAGCTATGTTTCAGGCTGTAATGCAGGCACAGTCACGTATGGAATGGTACACCAGACAGGGTCTGAGGGAGCTGAGAACATGTCGCACAGCCATGAGTGACAGTATGCGTGATGTTGCGGCTGCCATCCGCAACTTCACCGAGGTCATTGACAGACATTGGGGGGACACATTAGATCTGTTCCACAACTATAAATCCATGAGCCAGGGCAATGGTGGATGGTTGAGGCGTCGACGTGGCCGTATGCCAGCAACAGCAGCAGCTGGCAGCCGTCGCGGATGACAACAGGGCCGCGGCTGCTCACATAGTGCCAGCAGCAGCCCCAGCAATGCTGGGTCTGTGCTGTCATTGGACAGCCCCATGAGACCACGTGCATGTGGTGCTGGACAGTCCCAACAGGGACCTGTCTCCAGTCAACAAACACCTGCTTCTGATGACAGTACCCAGTCTGGCTTAGTACCTGATACGGTCCATAGCACCCCTGCCAGGCACAAGTACTGTGTCCGTGGCCAAAGACAGTGATCTGTATGATCTGGCAGGTACAGTCTGTGGCTGTCAACAAACAACTGTATATGGCAGCCATGATGTGGGACTGTGTGCATTCATACACACATGCAAAGTGATAACACCTAGGGCTACCACATACACACACACACACTGCATCAACATTTCCCCATCATGTACTGCTGTCCCTCATCAACACACACACAGACATGTCAATTGGTTGTATCAGTGGCAGACTCAGGCATACCAGGTACACACCCTGTGCATATGATGAAACTGTGCCACCTCCTGCAATCTGTAAAATCGGTGCAGGAACAGGTTAACATGGTGCTGATGCACAGGGTGACTACATAGACGTATTGTAATAGTATGATGTTGACAACAGTACAGTGTAATGATAGCATTGTGGGTATATACCAGCATGCCTGATGCAGTTACATTATAAATGTCATTGCATTGTTTTGTACACCCATAGTAATTACCACAGTGTTCTGTCTGCACATCTTTGCATACTGGTGGTGAGGCTGTGAAGGGATGACCACCTACATAGGTAGCACAGGGGATACAACAATGTACATATTGATACTCAATGATGGCCATGTCAACTGCGAGTTGCATGCTGTCCACACATGACTCTGCAATGCAGATGTTTCAGGATGTTGATATCTGTGCAGTACTACACAACAGTTTCAAGGCTCACAAGAGCACACTAGCACTACAAGGTCACACTTCATACCATGCATAACAGCACCAAAACACAGAACTAACTTTGACAGGAGGGAGAGTGTCCATACATGTCAAGGATACTGTGGTGCCAGGACAGGTAGCATACATCATACTAAGTCTGGAACTGTTGAGTGAGGGCTCAGTGTCTGTTATTTGACATGTGTATTATTACAGGTATGAGCACTTGGGTATCAGGCCAGTTATTCAACATTACAAAGGTACATGGTCTATACACTTGTGGGGGGGTGGGGCTGGACCCAGCCCGTCTGATCTGGGAATGTCTGGGTACTGGCACTGTTACATACTGGAAGTCGTACATCTTGTTTGTTGTAGCATAGTCTACATACAAGCCTGCTGACTGTAGCTTTGTTTGTATGCATGCTTGCCTGTTATGTTCCTGAAACACTGATTCCACCTACAGTGCAGATATACAATGCCTCTGTGGATCCCTAGTGACAACTGTGTTGCTTACTGTACTGATGTCCATGTGTCACTTGACAGAACATCACTGTTTGTCCTGTTTGCATGTAGCTTGCCTGTAGCACATTGCATATGACTTACCTCAAATTTGCTCAAGACAGCATTCATATATGCCAGCACTAACAAATCAGGAGCATTACACCCTCACATAGTCACCTTGAGTACCTTGTTCCCCACTGGCCCTATGTGTCGTTACTTAGTATGGGAGTCACAATGCTATGGTAGCATGTGCAAACGTCACCTGTCGATCTACTCTCAGGTCCAGTTGGTGAATCTGTGAGTCATGTGGCAATGTTATAGCGGCCTCATGTACACAGACAACCCTCTCCCCTTCCCATACACGTACAACACATGTGAGAGATGCAACCACATAGCCAAACTGGGGACTAAGCTCTGTTTACACAGCACTTGCATTCTCTGTCAGGTGGAGTGGGATACTACAGTGAATACAGTACCAGTCTCCCATAGACCTGCCATGACCACAATCCAAACACAGAAACACACAGGTACATTAGTGGGCTCTCAGAATAGCATACTGCCTGAGCAGCTGACACCTGCAAAGCAGACACACAAGCAGACGTTACGCCAGAGCAGAGCACATGCAACACATAGCTCACAAAGCCTGTGTGCAAAACAGTCACAGGCCATACGGCTAGACAACACACCTGCTACAGTTGTATGAGGTACCTCTATCATTATGTACACGGTGGTCCTGCTCCCAGGCTGAAGAAGGTGACGGTCACGCTGAGCTTCCCGTCGGGCACTATGATCCACCACATAACACAAGCATACCGGTCACTCCAAGGCATGTAGAAGTATGACTCAGTCATCTGTGCCAGTGTGTATGACCTCTGACGCACCTCCCTGGACTACATGTTAGGGGACATAGAGGGGCTCTCTGAGCTTGTGGCACAGGCTGGTATGACCCTGGCCTTGAGTAGCATCTCACCCTCACCATGAATGCTGCCACAATATGTAGACAGGATCATCAGTTTCTGCAATTAGCGTATCTTTCAGTGACATCCAAAGGGGATCCAATGCCTGTCAGTGTGGGATTACATGCTGGACATGCCACATTGCTTTGCTTGGGACAGCTTGCACCTGTCACCCATGGGTCGTTGTATATTGGCAGAGGCTGTTGCTACACACATAGTGCCTTTGTATGCAAGGCTGACATTACATAGCCACCTACACATGTATCACACGGGATGGGACACTAATAGCAATGCTACTCAACAGCAGCAGTGTAAACCTCAAGATGCATGCAGTGGAAACTGTCCTTAGCATGGGGTACAGCAATATCCGTGCAGTAACAGACTCCTGGTACAAGGCTCCCAGGTACACACCATCAGTGCCAGGTCATTCCTGATACCATGCTTGTCATCCCCTACACATGCACCAAACCAGAACAGGGGGGATGTATCCAAAGGCACCTCAGATACACACACACCCAGGTTGGTGGCACTGCACAAAGCATCAGAGCCTCTCCATGTGCAACACACAGTGGGTTAGACTGCCTTCAGGTTCATAGCCTAGCACACACCACACTCCCATACCCAGGAAACCCACTTGGCCTTCCTGACAACACTGGGAATATGACGGTCTCTACACACACCATTATATGGTTGTACTGCGACTACCCAGTGTGAGCATTATTCTAGCTGCAAGACCCTATCTGAAGGGTTCTTATCATTCATTCCCTGCATTGCTATGGAACAACTTGTTACCACTCCCACAAGTGGTGACAACATGCTGCACCTGTTCATCACCAACATGTGGACTATATGCTCCAGACCAATCATGTATCCCTCGCTGGTGGGATGACACCATCTACAACCCATACTGTATAGTCACATACCACATGCAGCCCCTGCACAGAACACCACAGTCATACAGTTGTCTGATGCATATTCCATGTATTCACATGAGGGAGGCTTTGGACATGGGAACTCTTGCAGTTCACAGGTACATATGTGTAGGTGGCATACACATACATCATGGGTGCATTGAAATTACTGATATAATGTATGTTGTGCAATATTGGGAACAACACCCCACACACATGGACAAACTGTGTGACAAAACTACACATTTGTAGGATACAAACCCCTACCTAACTATGTTAGATCACTTGAGAGAGTCGCAGTAGCAGAGTGTGCGATTTGCATAACTGGGAGGATTGCTTTCTCCTGCTGTACTTATAGGGTGCTGACATCATCAGTGTTTAGACAGTGGAATATGCAGCATGTGTTGTGTGGTAATAGTTGCCAAAAGGGACATTTCTCATACACATGGAATTGCACACACTACTCCCCCACACACATACTGAGCACTTGCAGGATTCAAACCCCTACCTAAGTATGTTATAACACTTATGAGAAACGTATTAGCAGAAGGCACTATTTGCATTATTGGGGGGATTGCTTTCTCCTGCTGTACTTATAGGGTGCTGGCATCATCAGTGTTTAGACAGTGGAATATGCAGCATGTGTTGTGTAGTAATAGTTGCCAAAAGGGACATTTTTCATACACATGGAATTGCACACACTACTCCACCACACACAATCACACACACACTGGGCACTTGCAGGATTCAAACCTCTACCTAACTATGTTATGACACTTGTGAGAGATGCATTAGCAGAGCACGCTATTTGCATTACTGGGTGGATTGCTTTCTCCTGCTGTACTTATAGGGTGCTGACATCATCAGTGTTTAGACAGTGGAATATGCAGCATGTGTTGTGTAGTAATAGTTGGCAAAAGGGACATTTCTCATACACATGGAATTGCACATACTACTTGCCCACACACATTCACACACACACTGAGCACTTGCAGCATTCAAACCCCTACTTAACTATGTCATGACATTTGGGAGAGACACATTAGCAGAGCTCGCTATTTGCATTACTGGGGGGATTGCTTTCTCCTTCTGTACTTATAGGGTGCTGACATCATCAGTGTTTAGACAGTGGAATATGCAGCATGTGTTGTGTAGTAATAGTTGCCAAAAGGGACATTTCTCATATACATGGAATTGCACACACTACTCCCCACACACATTCACACTGGGCACTTGCAGAATTCAAACCCCTACCTATGTTATGACACTTGTAAGAGATGCATTAGCAGAGCGCGCTATTTGCATTACTGGGGGGATTGCTTTCTCCTGCTGCACTTATAGGGTGCTGACATCATCAGTGTTTAGACAGTGGAATATGCAGCATGTGTTGTGTAGTAATAGTTGCCAAAAGGGACATTTCTCATACACATGGAATTGCACACACTACTCCCCCACACACATTCACTGAGCACTTGCAGAATTCAAACCCCTACTTAACTATGTTATGACACTTGTTAGAGCGTGCTATTCACATTACTGGGTAAAATTTCTGCTCCTGACATATGTATAGTGTGCTGACATCATTATGCATGAAGAGGTATGTACATCTGTGACTATCCATCAGTACAGGGGAGAGCATATCTATGCATTAACTTTGCACAGGCACAGTGGCCTACTGTACTGTGGAGGCAGACGCCAAATACACTGTGGATAGCCTTCTGTATTCCCTAGGGACAACAGTCAGGTATTGCACTCTACGGCCATATGTTTACCTGTCAGATGCAAGTATCTAATGCTCATATACTGTTTGTGGGTCTTTATTGCCATAGCCTTCCCTATCTCTATAAACAACGTGTGTACTGTGGGAGATGTTTGCATGTGAGTGGGATTCAGTACTTTACTTATGTCTCTGTTGTAACTTCACTGTGTGCACTGGGCAGATGTCTGTATTGTGGGAGGTTCCTGTGTTAACACATAGAAATGCCAGATATGTGTGTGCAACTGCTGAACTGTGACATGGCCTAAGTGTGTGAGCATGCCCAGTTCACAGTTTGTATGGCTTCTTGACTGCCACGTCTCATTTATCTAAGTGTGCGAGCATGCCCAGTGTGACCTTTCCTTATGTTGGGATCTGTGGACCACCACATTTCTGTTTGTGTGTGGATGCCATCTATATATCACATGTACAGTTGAGTGTTGGGCATCAGGTTGTGTTCTTACTGCCCAACTGCTTTGTGTCTGCACCTAACAGGCATTATGCTGTGCCTGCTGGGTCGCCATGGGATAGTTTGCATACAGTTGTCATCATCCTTTCCTGCTGACCAAACAGTTGTATTGTCGTATAGTGTACTGGTGCAGAACTTTCACTGTGGTGGACAGTATAATCGGTTTCAGTCCTATCACTGATTGTAATATTTATAGTGAGCACACCAGACTGGTTGAGGGCCAGTTGTGCAGATATGACCATGTTGCATTTTGTTCAGATATGGACAGCTTAGTACATGATTGTCCAACATTATTAATGTATTCCACAACTTGTGTGGACAGTGACAAACAATGGCCATGTGCCCTAGTCCATTTGTAATGCTAGTCAGAGAGTGTTTGTCCTTCAACACACATTTGCTGGTGTTTGCCATGACATATGTCACGGTTAGTGTGCTGTGCCTCTGTCTACCTGTGACATACAGGTGATATCCAGGGTACACCTACCATCTCCCATCCAGTCATCATGATTCCTCTGGATGACAGTCAGTGAGGACTCCTGGATATCCTGTAGTGGGAGTTTAGTCGTGAGTGGAGTGAGCTTCTGGGTTATGGACCAATCAGTACAGCATGTCCTGTTAATGTCTGTGCTGGGGTTCAGGCCTGTCAGCTGCATAGGTCACCAGCATTCAGTGTTTACATGGTGCCAAATGTCCATTGATACCAGGTTGGTCATGGCTCTATACATCAGGCACAGTTCACCTCCAGCCAGGCAGTATGGCACTGTGTGGAGCTGCAGTTTCTTTACTCAGGTGACACATGGCATCTGTTACAGCTCTGTGATCCTCCTGGTGGGGTATTTGTGTGGTCTTTCCAGTTGCTGCAGGTGTCTGCTACGCTACATCCCTGAAGGGCCATTGTACACAATTGTGAGGCTGCTGATGGATGACTGGAGAGGCACATTGACCTACCCTAACCAAGTTGTGTTTACCTTCATGATTAGGTGGGTATATGGTATGTTTCTGTAACCACTACAGACACATGGTTGTCACATGCAGGATATCTATCACCTTGTGTCCCCAGGTCTCTTATTGCTCCTGATGTACTTACTGGGTTAACACCTATGTGGTAATTTCTGGCCATGTACTGTGTTTCCACAGGGGTTGACTATACACTATTCTGCATTTAGCTTGTTGACATGGCTGTGGCACCACTTGTGTGTTTCTGTGTGTGCCTTTTGTAGGTTGCTTGTGTCAGCTGGAGGGTCCGATATGGTGGCCAGTTTGTAGTCCTCTGCAAACCTGTTCAGACAGAGTCCTTCCATGTTGGCCTGTACCTATGTGACATATATAGCATACAGGAGGTCCCAGGACCATGCCTTGTGGGATGCCAGTTGCACCTGGTTTGCAGTCTGCCATGGCTACAGCATGTCTGCCAGGTCAGTTCTGTCCTTGAGCTGGTTTGCAACCCATCTACTTGCATAGGGGTTTATAGTTAGGCTGGTGAGCTTATCTGTACCGCCAACTAGGGTATTGTATGGAAGGGTTTAGCAAGGTTCAGATAGGCTGTATGATCAACATTCCCCAAATCACTGGGCTTGGTGCATGTTTCACACGAGTCAGACATGTGTACGGGGCAGGATCTGCCCTATGACAGCCACACTGGGTAGGGTCCAATGTCTGTAGGTACCCAATCTTGTTATTCATGGGATCCATGATCATCCTCTCCATTATTTTGCCAACCTAGATAGTCAGGGTTGTGAGGTGATAGTTTGCAGTATCCATTCAGGCACCCACTTTGTGGTGTGGGACCACTGTTGCTGTACACTGCTCTTTGGGTACATATCCTGTGGTAGGACTGATAGTGCACAGTAATGATATTTGCTGTTCCATTCTTCTTACAGTACTTGTTGGACACAACCCAGGACACCATCTGGTACCATTGATGCTGTGTGCTGTGCTTTGTGGATGCTGGCTGTTACCTCAGCATCTGCAATGTCGGGGGGCCAGCACTCTCCTGGGATAGATATTTGGCAGTTAGGTGCTGGTGGGGAGGTTGGAAGGAATCTGTTTCGTAGGCTGTTGGCAATGTGTGTGGGTTTGGTGTATTGTTTGTGATATTAGAGTGCTGCAGAGCATATCTGTGGATTATCACCATGGTTCCAGCCATCAGGTAGGACAGCTGTGTGATAATCCTTTGTGTTCTGCACAATTTGTATCATCATAGGTTCATAGGTTCATACTAGGCTATCTGCCCTGCCCTTGTTTGAGCACGGACAGACTGTGTGTGGGTCTCAACACCCCTTGCAATGTGCATATTATGCCCACGTAGGGTTTACTTTCCTAGATGTGACACAGGGATGGCCCCCAGTGTACACCTACTATCTCCCATGCACTTCACTGGATTTCTCTTGTTGAGTTTGTGTGTGGAGCTCAGCCTATCATGGACTGGGATTCTGTTCCAGAGTGTCCTGAGCCTCTGGGTTATGGATCCGTCCCTCCAGCAAATCCTATTAATCTATGTGTAGAGGTTCAGATATCTCACTGTGGTGTGTCTGCTGGATTTGGGGTTTCTGCAGTGGAGCATGTCCATTCATTCTGGATTGGACATGGCCTTGTACATCAGGCATACATCACCTCTGACTGTGCAGTATGCTTCTGAATTGGGCTGTGGTTTCTTCAGCCAGGCTGCAGATGTCCAATGTTTGGACCCTTTATCCTGTTGGTGGAGTACATTTGGGGTCTTTCTGACTGCTGCATGTGTAAGGTAAGGTACATCCGAACTGGGGCATAGTTGTCACATATGGGCCTGATAAGGGAAGGGTATGGGGGCACAGTGACCTCTGTAGCTCTACATGTGCATCCTTTCATATTAAGGTGGGCAATATAGCAGGTCTTCCTGGCCACCTTGGCAATGTGAGTGTCACATGACAGGTTGCTGTCCACTTGTGTCCCTAGGTCCATGATTACTTCTTCCATATATAATGGATTGCCACCTATGTCATACTTTGTGTGTGCCTTGTTTGGTATTTGTTGGGACATTCATACTCTGAAGTGTCTTCAGGAAGGCTGGCTGGGGTACCTGGGTTTGTGTGTGGGGTCTGTAGCAGGCTTCAAACAGGTACACAGTTTGAGACAGTGTTACTTGCCCGTGGATAGTCCATGCTGCTTCTTGCTGTGGTACCAACCTGGGGGTGTGGTTATTCTTGATAATTACTGGTAGCCACACTCCTATTGTCGTGTGTTCCATGTTTTGCAGCTGTAGAGCATGGTATGAGGCATAGCCTGGTAGTATTAGGGTGCTCTTCTGGGCCTTGCCCAGGTTTCTGTTACAGAATACATATTACCATTCTCCATGCTGTGGTGCGTTTGGTCTGCATGCACCTTGCAGGTTAGACTTCTGGCATTGGGTAGCATTACGTCCAGGTTATTATCCCTTGTGCTACCTATGTTGGTGGGTTTGTGTTTCCAGACTTACCTATTCCAGGCACAGTGGGGGTGACAGCAGCCTTTGCCAGTATCTACACAGCCAGGTGTGCTGGGTGCATGCCATCCCTAGCAGGTGGGGCATCATGTCTTGCTCGGCATGTCAGCCCAGGTTGTCAGCCATGTGTTCCCCCTTGCTAACAGCAATACCTCAGCCAATTATTGTACTTGATCTTGTTGTCTTCATAGTGTGGCATCATGCTTGGTGAGGGTGAGATGTTAGGTTGGGTCTTCATGTTTGCATATACTAGATGGTGTTACATTGCTTAACACATGGCAATCATGCCTCAGGTGGTGCTGCAGGGCTGCCTCTGTTGGATGCACATACTACACTCCCTGTACATGTTTGAGAGCAGGTTATGTCATGTTAGGCATCCCTGTTACTATATGAGTAAGTCAGAGAGGGGTATCATTCCCAGGGTATGTGCTATGCATTGCCTCTTTGCCAAGGCCAGGGCATACTGGGCATGCCTCCTTTTGCCTACTGGGGCAGGCTCAGGTTGTTCCTCCTCCCAGGGCAGCCACCACACACATTCATTATTATGCCCTGGGCATCACACACGACCTGGCAGTTGATGGAAGGGAAGCCCTTGTGGTTAATTTAGGCCCTACCTCACTCACCGGCTGGTGCTTTGATGCATATGTGCGTGCAGTCTATTGCACCCACTACCTCAGGGTATTCCGCTATTTGCTGAAAGAGACGCATATTGCTGGCCAATACCTCACGGGCATTGGGGAAATATACATGATCAGCGACATGTGCTGGCTGATGCCTGTGATATCCCCATCATATCACCAGTTGGTCTCTGGAAAGTACCTGTTGCTAGTATTCTTAGGCCAACACATACCTTGGTTTCCACTGGGATGGGTTCCCCTCTGTTGGTTCTGTGTGTGAGGCGTGGCCTGCACAGCTCAACAATTTGCTGCAGGAGGTCTCTGTCTACTCTATAGCGCTCCACTATCTCCAGCTCATGTAACCCCTGGTAGGTGACCCTGGGCCTGTACACACTTCTCCGTCTCCTCACTGTGGGTTGTCTGGCAGCATTTCCATTGTCACCACCCTCAGCAAGTCTCCTATGTCTCCTTATGACTGCTATGGCAGCCCCTAGTATGTTTGGTCTGAGTGCAGCTTTTTCAGTTTTCAGTTCTACTAGCTTACTCCTGTCTTGCAGTGTCTCTTGAGAGAAACATACTGCAATGCTGTTTGCAGTGTTTTAAGTGCTGGGCTGGGCTTGTATTCTGCCTGTGTAATTGCCTGCTTCTAATTGTTTTCACCTGCTACCTCTACAGGTATTCCCTGCTAGTTTCCTACTATTTCTTCTGCTTCCTTTTCCTCTCTGTTTCCTCAGGGGGGAGCAGCACGCATACCAGCGAAAACACACTTACAGTGGCTACCATGCGCGCACACATGCTTACACGGACTAGAATCTGCTTATTCAGGTTATAACGCATGCACACCAGTGCAAACAGGTTTACAAATCTTTAAACAGGCTCCTACATGCTTACTCTGCCTTACACGCAGCCTCTGTCTTAATCGCGCCTCCCAGCGTACACACGCGCGCATGCACGCACAGCAAGAAACTTTGGTGTTGGCCACAGTGTACACCTTCCATTTCTTGACTTTCCCATGCTTATCTGTTGACACTCTTCTTTTTATGCTGTGTGATTGATATGTTTCACATATCACTTTGCTCCAATGAGCTTGATTTCTTCCTGACATTCCCCCTGTGATGTCACCTATCTCCTACTCTGTTACTCCCCCTTATCTAACTCTTACACTACACGGACTGTGCTCATTTGCTATGTGACAGTGTGATTCACTATCCTACCATTCATTTACATAGGATTGCCTACTAATGCTTAGTTACATGTCTTACACTCAGCTTCCCCCCTTAGCAACCACTAGACGGTGGCCATGTTGTTTTTGGTCTGCTAGTCCCTGCATTGCAAATCCATGCATTACATAAAACCCACATTTGTGGGTTTCAAACCTTCATTTTTCAGTTTTATATAGCGCAGCCCGTTTGCGCGGGGCTGCGCTGCGTTTAAGCATCGCCGATCTCCGAAAAAATATATATTTTTTTTTTCATGTTTGCATCGGGTTACCATGCCAATGGCCACATATTTGGCCATTGGCATGCTGACTGCAACATTTGCACACTTCATTTGGAGCTGTCATGGCTCCGTTGTGTTATTTGCAGTAACATACTCAGTTGTCAACTGAGTACATTTCTGCAACTAACACGACTCTTACACGGGCTGGTTTTAGCTTTGTAGATCGCTGATCTACCTCATTTGCATGACTTTCGGCTGCAAGTTGGGTGATTAGCATATCCACACCCTGCCCATGTAAGAGTCGTTTTAGCTGTCTCTTACACGGGATTTCAGGCTGTTCCTGGATCGCGATGGCTGAATGGAGTCTTACATGACTCTTAGACTCCATGCAAGCCATCGTGAATCCTGCCCAAAGTGTTATTGGTACACATGTTAAATTCACATCCCTTCCCTCATCAGTGTGACATTCGAGCTGGTCCTGCCCTACTTAGTAGATGTCATAATAATACAACCCTTACGTACTTTAATGTACTTTAAATAAAATTTATAATGATGTGGTACCTCTTATTTAACCAGATTATTAAGTCTGTGATTTTATCCAAGACATCATACTACATGGCTGGAAATATATCAACCTTAGTCCATTTGGCAATCAAAATATATATATAAATATATACATATACATTTTGCATGTAAAAATCAATTTCTATTTTCATAACCTATTGTTAACAAAGATCGCTTTCGTCCTTCTAGACTTCTTCAGGTCTGTGTATAAGAACCCTAAAAACTATCTATAAAAATATATATGATTGTATAATTAGTTAATATTGTTATTACACATCATTTTGAATAAAGTGGAAAAAAGAACCAGAACCAGAAAAAATTAAAATAAGAAAACATGTATGTATGATGATGGAAACAAAATATACACTTAAATTAAACTGATTTAAAATGGTATTTAAAACCAACTGGTAGAATAAAATAAAATAAAATAAAATAAAATTAGTCATAAAATAAAATAAAATTAGTCATGTAAACAATGTGACATTTTTTTAAGTTCCAGTACACTTTTAATTGAACAGTAGTAGTTTAGACCAGGCTTCCTAAAAGAGTTCAGCTTTAATTGCCACATGAGTTCATGTTTCTCCAGAATATTCAGCATGTCTCCTTCAAGATCACCCATGTCTATGCGATCCAGGATCTGGAACTTAAAACCTGTGTGTCTTTTATGAAGAGAAAGGTGTTTGGCTAGTGCATTATTTTTACATCCGGAGTGGATTTCTGACAGATGACATGAAATCCTATGCTTGAGTTTATTTACAGTCTTGCCCACATAGAATGCATCACATTCATTGCACTGTGCCCTGTAAATTACTTTTGTAGTGTTACAGTCACCCCCTGCACTGGTTTTAATGATTTTCTTTAAATAAGGGCAATAAAAACTATCACCTTGCTGTATAAATATACAGAATGTACACTTAGTCTCACATCTTTTAGTGCTTCTCCCATATGGTTTATGTTTAAATTCAACAAAACTTCTAACGTTCCTGGCCTTCCTATAAACAAATGATGGGGCTTCACCTTAGATGTTAATCAGAAAAGGGTTTCCTGTGACAATGTCACAGTTTTCTTCAATAATATTTTTGATACTGTGATAATCCAAAGTGTATGTCAGGATGCAGCTATTTTTGCATTTGTTATTCTCTGTGGAATTTCTTAACATTCTTCTACTGGGGAGGTTGAGTGAAGGTGCTTCAGTCCTTTTCAGTTCTATAATGGGTTCCAGGATGTTTTTTAACATCTGACTTTCATAGCCTCTCACTAGAAAATCATTCTCTAAGTTGTTCAGGTTTCTCAAAAATGGTTCCATCTCTGTAGTAATTCACTGTATTATACTTGTTTTTTGTAGGATGTAGACTTTTACTGTGGAGTAATAAGTTAACCCTCGTTGGTTTTCTGAATAGATCAGTGGTGATTCTGTTATTGTTGGTGTCCGTGGAAATCTGCATATCTAAGAAAGTGGTTGAAGTACAGCTATGGGAAGAGGTAAACTTCAGGAAGGGAGTTGTTTGATTGAGGTAAGTGATAAAATCTCCAAGCTGCAAGGTGTCACCTTCCCACACAATAAAGGTGTCATCAATAAAACATAAATGGCATGTGATATGCTGCATGTAGTCTGTGTTGTTTAACAAAAAGTCCTCTTCCCATTTGCCCAGGGCTATGTTAGCTATGCTGGGAGCCATGGCAGCCCCCATTGCTATGCCAGTTTTTTGTTTGAAGTGTTTGCCATTCACAGTAAAGAAATTGAAGTCAAAGTCCAGCACAAGATTAATGAGCTTGCTTAACTTTTGCAGTTGTGCCTGTGTACCTTGATTATGTTTCTTAAAAGACTCCATAGCTGCTGTTATACAGTAATTGTGAGGGAGCACTGTGTACAAGGATACCACAGCAATAGTTACCAAAATACTGTCAGCTTCCACTGTAATGTGTTTTATTTTCCTCAGAAAATTCATTGCATCTGAAAAGGTTTCAGCAGGTAATCAAGGTAAATGGCTGTGGCTTCAGTAAGGGAACCTCCACTTGCTACAATCGGTCTATAAGGTGGGTCTTCTCTGTTCTTGTGTGGCTTTGGTATTCCAAAAAAGTAAGGTAAATGTGGGCATGGGCTCCTGAATAATTATAAAGATTTTCAGTGATAGGTTTTTCTTCCCATAATGTGCAGAGATTAGTGTTCCATAATTCATATGCTCTTTTTATGTCATCCATGGTAAATAACTCATAAAATGTGTTATCCTCTAGCATGTTCTCTATCTTTTGCTTGTAGATAGTGGTATCAGACACAAGTATACCTCCTCCCTTGTCTTCCTTCATTACACGCCTGGATTTATCATTGCCTAGCTCAAGCAATGCTTTTCTTTCTCCCTGTGTTAAGTTATAAAATTTTTTCTTAGGAGGTTTTTTAAGCAGTTTCCTGATATCCATCTCACATTTCACTTCGAAAGCAGCTAGTGTTTGATGTAGTGGTGGACAATAGCTGCTAGGCCTTTTTATAGTTTCATCAATACGCTTATTTTCAGAGTCATTACTTTTGCCATGAAACTGTACCCTTAAGTTGAGCTTCCTCACAAACATTTTAAGGTCTATCAGTACCTGAGCAACCTCACTCCTGCAGCTTGGTACAAAAGTAAGTCCTTTGGACAACACACTTTTTTCCTCTTCAGTCAGTGCTTTAACAGAGTAGTTCCAGATAAGTGGAGCACCTGTTACTGTTGCACCTGTTATTATTGTTATTGTACCTGGTTCCTCTTAGAAAATTGCCACATTGTTTACATGACTAATTTTATTTTATTTTATGACTAATTTTATTTTATTGTATTCTACCAGCTGGTTTTAAATACCATTTTAAATCAGTTGTAATTTAAGTGTATATTTTTTCCATCATCATGCATACATTTTTTTCTTATTTTTATTTTTACAGGTTCTGTTCTTTTTTCACTTTATTCAAAATGATGTATAATAAC
Organism: Protopterus annectens; assembly: GCF_019279795.1. Taxonomy (NCBI): domain Eukaryota; kingdom Metazoa; phylum Chordata; order Ceratodontiformes; family Protopteridae; genus Protopterus; species Protopterus annectens. The sequence goes on from NC_056736.1 coordinate 693,012,314, forward strand.
AATACTAACTAATTATACAATTATATATATTTTTATAGATAGTTTTTAGGGTTCTTGTACACAGACTTGAAGAAGTCTAGAAGGACGAAAGCGATCTTTGTTAACAATAGGTTATGAAAATAAAAATTGATTTTACATGTATAATGTATATGTGTATATATATATATATATATATATATATATATATATATATATATATATATTTGATTGCCAAATGGACTAAGGTTGATATATTTCCAGCCATGTAGTATAAATAGATAAAGGGCAGGATTCACGAAGGCTTGCACAGAGTGTAAGAGACGTGTAAGACTCCATGTAAGCCTCACGATCCAGGAACAGCCCGAAACTCCGTGTAAGAGACCAGCTAAAACGTCTCTTACACGGACTGGGCGTGGATATGCTAAATACCTCACTTGCAGCTGAAAGGCATGCAAATGAGGTAGAGTAGCGATCCACAAAACAGAAAGCAGCCCGTGTAAGAGCCGTTTTAGCTGCAGAATTGTACTCAGTTGACAACTGAGTAAGTTTCTGCAAAAATCACAATGGAGCCATGTCAGCTCCAAATAAAGGGTGCATATGTGTCAGGCAGCATGCCAATGGCCAAATATGTGGCCATTGGCAAGGTACCCTGATGCAAATATGAAAAAGAAATATTTTTTTTCCGGCGATCGCCGATGTTTAAACGCAGTGCAGCCCCGCGCAAATGGGCTGCGCTGTATAAACATAAAAATGAAGGTTATAAACCCACAAATGTGGGTTTTATGCAATACATGGATTTACAATGCAGGGACCAGCAGACCAAAAACAACATGGCCACTGTTTAGTGGTTGCTAGGAGGGAAGCTGAGTCTAAGACATGTAACTAAGCATTAGTAAGCAATCTGATGTAAATGAGGGTTAGGATACTGAATCCCACTGTCACATAGCAAATGAGCACATTCTGAGTAGTGTAAGAGATACATAAGGGGGAGGAATAGAGTAGGAGATAGGTGACATCACAGGGGGGAATGGTAGAAAGAAATGCAGTTCATTGGAGGTCAGTGTTACATGACAGATGTCAGACACAGATAATGGAAAGAGGAGTGCCACAATATAAGCATGGGAAAGTCAAGAAATGGAAGGTGTACACTGTTACTTACACCAAAGTTTCTTGCTGGGCATGCATGCGCATGTCACGCCATGATGCACGGGTAGGACAGTGTGCGCACGTGTAAGGCAGACTGAGCATGTGGGAGCGTGTTGGTAGACTTTGAAGACTGTTTGCGCTAGTGTGCGCACGTGTAGGGCAGACTGAGCATGTGGGAGCCTGTTGGCAGAGTTGTAACACTGTTTACGCTAGTGTGCTTGCGTGTAGGGCAGACTGAGCATGTGGGAGCCTGTTGGCAGACTTGTAAGACTGTTTGCACTGGTGTGCACGCGTTTTAACCCAAATAAGCAGATTCCGAACCGTGTAAGCATGTGTGCACACGTGTAAGCCACTGTGAGCGTGTTTTTGCTGGTATGCACGTTGCTCCCCCCTGAGGAAACAGAAAGGAAAAAGTAAGCAACAGAATTAGTAGGAAGCTAGCAGGGAATACTGCTGGAGCTAGCAGGTGAAAACAATTAGAAGCAGGCAATTACACAGGCAGAATAGTAGCTCAGCCAAGCACTTAAAACTCTGCAAACAGCAGTGCAGGATGTATCTCTCAAGAGACACTGCAAGACAGGAGTAAGCTAGTAGAAGTGAAAACTGAAAAAGCTGTACTCAGAGCAGAAATGCTAGGGGCTGCCATAGCTGTCATAAGGAGACATAGGCGACTTGCTGAGGGTGGTGACAATGCAGATGGTGCCAGACAACCCACAGTGAGGAGATGGAGAAGAGTGTACAGGCCCAGGGTCACCTACCACGGATTACATGAGCTGGAGATAGTAGAGCGCTATAGAGTGGACAGAGACCTCCTACAGCAAATTGTCGAGCTGTGCAGGCCATGCCTCACACACAGAACCAACAGAGGGGAACCCATCCCAGTGGAAACCAAGGTATGTGTTGGCCTAAGAATACTAGCAACAGGTGCCTTCCAGAGACCAACTGGTGATATGATGGGGATATAAAAGGCATCAACTTCCAGGGTACTGCACCAGTTCCTGGATGCCATGTCAGCACATGTCGGTGATCATGTATATTTCCCCAATGCCCGTGAGGTATTGGCCAGCAATATGCATCTCTTCCAGCAAATAGCGGAATACCCTGAGGTAGTGGGTGCAATAGACTGCACGCACATACGCATCAAAGCACCAGCCGGTGAGAGGGGTAGGGCCTACATTAACCGCAAGGGCTTCCCCTCCATCAACTGCCAGGTCATGTGTGATGCCCAGGGCATAATAATGAATGTGTGTGCTGGCTGCCCTGGGAGTTACCATGATTCCCATATCTGGCATTTGACGCAGCTGTACCAGACATTTGCCAATGGGCACATCCCACACGGACACCTAGTGGGGGATGCAGGTTATGCACTGGAGCAGTGGCTGATGACACCCATCAGAAACGCACACACACCTGAACAGGAATGCCATAATGAGGCACACGCACAAACACGTAATGTAATAGAGCATGTGTTTGGGCTGCTCAAGTCACAGTTCCGGTGTCTGGACACATCTGGTGGAGCCTTGCAGTACTCACCAACTACATGTACCCAAATTGTCATGGTATGTGCTATGCTACATAATATGATCTTGCGAAAACAGCTGCAGCAGGACCAGCATAGGGCCGGGCCAAACAACCCCCCACCATTGCCAAGGCCATCAAAGGCAGAGCATGACTCAGAGGAGGAACAACCTGAGCCTGCCCCAGTAGGCAGAAGGAGGCATGCCCAGTATGCCCTGGCCTTGGCAAAGAGGCAACGCATAGCACATACACTGGCTCAGTAGGAACTCTGGGAATGATTCCCCTCTCTGACTCACTCATATAATAACATGGATGCCTAAAATGACATAACCTGCTCTCAAACATGTACATGGAGTGTAATATGTGCATCCGACAGAGGCAGCCCTGCAGCACCACCTGAGGCATGAATGCCATGTGTTAAGTAATGTAACACCGTGTACTATATGCACACGTGAGGACCCTGACTAACATCCACCCTCACCAAGCATGAAGCCACAATATGACGATGGGATGATCAATTGCAATAATTGGCTGAAGTAATGTAGTTAGTCAAAGGGGAGCCAATGTGTGCCAGCCTGGGATGTCATGCTGAGCATGACATGATGCACCACCTGCTAGGGGTGGCGTCCACCTATCAGTCCAGGCCTCATGGATACTGGCAAAGGCTGTCAGTACCCACAGCGTGCCCTGAATAGGTAAGGCTCAAAATACAAACCCACCTCCATAGGTACCACAAGGGAAAAGAACCTAGATGTAATGCTACCCAATGCCAGAAGTCTAAACAGCAAGATGCGTGCAGTGTAAACGCACCCAGTATGGAGAATGTTGATATCTGTCCTGTAACAGAAAACTGGGTCAAGGCTCACAACAGCACCCTAACACTACCAGGTTACACCTCATACTGTGCTGTACAGCCTCAAAACATGGAACAAGCTACAAAAGGAGGGTGACTAGCAATAATTGTCAAGGATAACCACACCCCCATGTTGGTACCACAACAAGAAGCAGCATGGACTAGCCATGGTCAAGTAATAGTGGCTAAAACCGCTTCCCAGTATATAGCCTGCTACAGACTACCGTCCTAACACCAGGAACTGCACCTGGCGGGCGTGGCCAAGGATGAACACAGGATAGCAGCAGATTTCTTCAGCTCCACCAATTTCATTACATTGACAGGAATTAATTACTTAAAAAAATAATTTTTGAAGTAATTTTCTTTCTAAATATATTTGTTTTATATAGTTCTTGAACTATATCTAAAAAAGAAAGGAAATCTTAATAATATTCCTGTCAGAAATTACTTTGGAAATTTTCCTGTCAGTTTATCAGTCTGAAATGAGTTCCAGTAAGACAAATTCTCAAGACTCCAGCATCAAGAAAGAACTTCAGTCTCTGATAATTATAGTCCAGCAACTTACTGCTAAGATGGATAAAATGGATACTAAAATAGACACTTTCATAGAAAAACTACAAAACAAATAGACTTGTTACATATGGACCTGCAACAACAGAAGATCCAGATGACAGGCATAGAAGAAGCTGTGAATGACATGGAAAATAGAATACAAGTAGAGGAAATCAACATTGAGTTTCTGCTGAAACAAAATACACATTTACAAACAAAGCTGGATGACCTGGAAAATAGATCTAGGCAATAACATTAGGATTTTGGACTGCCAGAAAATATTGAAGGTAACAATATTACTTTTTTTAACAACATGGCTCCCTAAAACTTTAGATTTACCAGAAGCATTCTCTTTTGGTATCGAAGAGCACATAGATCTATAGCTAATACTAACTCTAACAAAAACTATCCTAGATCAGTTATAGTTAGATTTCTATCATCTTTTGATAAAGAGATGGTTCTTAAATCTGCTTGGGCTAAAGCTCCTGTTAAGATTAATGAAACAACTGTGCGTTTTGACAATGACTATTCTTCCATGGTATTAGCTAAAAGAAAAGTTTTCTGCCACTAATAAGGGAGCTTAAAAAAGCACAGTTTAAAACATACCTTCTGTTTCCTGCCAAGCTTAAAATCTTCCTTCCTGATGGTCCTAAAATTTTCGATGACTTAGACTCTGCTTTACTGTTTATCAAAAAAAATAAGATTTTGAAAAAATAGAAGAAATGGAATGGGCTAGTCCTTCGTTATAGAGACTGGCAACTGAAACTTCGTGGAAGACTTCAGAGAAGAAGAAGAGACTAAAAAACAAATGATTTGTACTATGTTTTTTCTCTCTCTCTCATCATTTTATTTTATTATTAATCCTTTTAAATATAGTTCCTGCATTTCCAGAAGCAA